>NC_059441.1:1580000-1950000 GCF_021028975.2 Sphaerodactylus townsendi
AGCCAAACAGGTTCTTTTCCTTTCTTTAAACAAGATACTGTCTCTGGCTCACTATATATATATTTTACTAGCCCAAGGTCGCCCAGCTGGCATGTGTCGGAGTGCACAAGCTAATCTAGTTCACCAGATAAGCCTCCACAGCTCAGAGCGGGGAATCAAACCCGGTTCTCCAGATTAGAGTGCGCCTGCTCTTAACCACTACCCCACACTGGCTATATTGGTATTTATTGGTATTTGGGAGCAAAGTTTCCCAATGGTGCTGTGGGCTTCAGCAGTTCTGTGGGGAATCTTCCTAGTGGACAGAAAGTGGTGGACAGAAAGAAAAAAAATCAGCAATAGCAGAACACATGATAAACCAACCTGGACACAGAGTATTATCTGAAAACACAGAAATTCTGGACCACTCTGACAACCACTCTGTCAGACTACACAGAGAAGCCATTGAAATCCACAAGCACGTGGACCATTTCAACAGAAAGGAAGAAACCATGAAAATGAACAGAACTTGGCTGCCAGTGTTGAAAAACACTAGAGTCAAGACAGCGACTAATCAGCTCCACACAAACACAGTATGACTATAGACAATATACAATCAAAGGGAACAAAGGCCAGGCCACTTCTATTCATATGCCCTCACCTACTGACCTTGCTATTCTTCATTGTTACTCACATGATACATACTTCATTGTTACTCATTTGCCAGGCTACTTCTATTCAGATGCCCTCACCTACTGACCTTGCTATTCTTCATTGTTACTCACATGCTACATACTTCATTGTTACTCATTTGCCAGGCTACTTCTATTCAGATGCCCTCACCTATTGACCTTGCTAACTTAATTGTTACTCACAGGTATATATACTCCACTTGCTTTCCTTTCCTCCTATCAGATCCTCTGAAGATGCCAGCCACAGATGCAGGTGGAACGTCAGGAGAGAATGCTGCTAGAACATGGCCATACAGCCTGGAAACCACACAGCACCTCAGAAAGTGCATTTTCTGTCGTGGGGAGGGAGGGAGAGCAGGTGAGGCCCGTCGCTGAGCTGCCAATCATCTTGCTGAGTGAAATGGCCTTTGATGGAATCTATTTCCTCGGCCCCTGGTTGCTATATGCTTAATGTAATAAAACTCCAGTGAGTATGATTTAGAATAACATTTACTGAACAGGCCGGTGTCATTCTGATGTGTCTCTCTTGGCTTTGCTCGCTGGTTATTAAACTCTATTGATTCTCTGGGACTGTCTGATGTTTATAAATGTCAGGCCGTCTTATGTAAGCCAAACCGAGGGGGACCAACTAACCTATATGAGAACACGAGGGGGGGGGGAGAGGAAAGACGGTGGGGCACGAGGCTGCAACTGCTGCGGACACCAAGACGCGGGAGATACGCACGGCGGGATCCTAATTTACACAGCGCCAGCCTCCAACCCATTCCAGATAGTTCCTTGTGTTTACACGCAGGAGAATGTTCAAGCGTGTGGTTCTCCCCTCCCTGCCTTGGCAGATGAAAAGTGGTACGGCCCAGAAAGGGTCTATGCCAGGGGTGGCCAACCTATGGCACTCCAGATGTTCATGCTGGCAGGGGCTGATGGGAACAGTAGTCCATGAACATCTGGAATGCCACAGGTTGGCCACCCCTGGTCTGCGCCATAGACCATCTCTGAACATTGGGGTCCGTTTGCAGGGAAGTCTCTCATTGGTTTGATTTGAATGATGACACTTGTATGCCATCCTTCTTCTGGCGGGCTCATTGGTCTTCTTGCAGGCCTAGCCCAGGGCTTTCTCTCCCATCACCACCGCGCAGACTTGCTGCTCATTACGGGCAAGGTAGCCAAATGCTGGAGGCAAATGCCAGTTCGTGCCAATGGGCCTAGCCCTAACCACTGTGCCAAGAAGGGCATCTTCCTTCTTCCAGCTTAAAATCCATTTCCTAGCAACGCGCTCCAGCCTCCACCCACCTCTCGCAGCACTTAAAACGCCATTTCTGAGAGTTTCCCATTTCTAGGTGGCATTAGAGATATCTCAGAATTACAGCTTATCTCCAGTCGATAGAAATCATAAGAACATAAGAACAAGCCAGCTGGATCAGACCAGATCTCTGCTACTCACAGTGGCCCACCAGGTGCCTTCGGGAGCTGACATGCAGGATGTGAAAGCAATGGCCTTCTGCTGCTGCTGCTCCCGATCACCTGGTCTGTTAAGGCATTTGCAATCTGAGATCAAGGAGGATCAAGATTGGTAGCCATAGATCGCACTTGGAAGCTGCCATAGAAATCTGTCCATTACGCCCGCTTTTAAAGAAACTATCCAGGTTAAAGTGGCCATCACCACCTCACTGTGGCAGCATATTCCCTGAAACACCAATCACACGTTGTGTGAAGAAGTGTTTCCTTTTATTAGTCCTAATTCTTCCCCCCAGCATTTTCAATGTATTACCCCTGGTTCTAGTATTGTGAGAAAGAGAGAAAAATTTCTCTCTGTCGACATTTTCTACCCCATGCATAATTTTATGGACTCCAATCATATCCCCCCTCAGACGTCTCCTCTCCAAACTAAAGAGTCCCAAACGCTGCAGCCTCTCCTCATAGGGAAGGTGCTCCAGTCCCTCAATCATCCTCGTTGCCCTTCTCTGCACTTTTTCTATCTCTGTGATAAATCACTTCCCCTGGAGATCATGGAAACTTTGGAGGGTTTACTCTATGGTTTTATATCCCCCTGAGGTCCTCCCTCCCCCAGCCCCTCCCTCCCTAAGCTCCACCCCCAAGTCAGAGTAGGCAACCCAAGTAAAGCCCTACTTGTAACCACGGAGTGGG
This sequence comes from Sphaerodactylus townsendi, assembly GCF_021028975.2. Classification (NCBI taxonomy): domain Eukaryota; kingdom Metazoa; phylum Chordata; class Lepidosauria; order Squamata; family Sphaerodactylidae; genus Sphaerodactylus; species Sphaerodactylus townsendi. The sequence continues at coordinate 1,582,814 of NC_059441.1, forward strand.
CTGGGGCAAGGTAAGACCCGCAATCCTGGGGCTCGGTTTGGCCCACGGCTTGAGAAATTGACAACTGCTCAACAACGGGTGACGTGAGGGACTTCCAGGAGCTGCCATCCAAGCAGCTTTGTCACCTTCGTCAGCGTTGCCAACTCCAGCCTGCAAAATTCCAGGAGCAGGGTCTGAGGACGGAGCTCAGCAAGGTTGCAGTGGCAGAGATCAACCCTCAGAAACAACCATTAATCCCAGGGGAGCTGATCTCTGTCTGGAGGTCAGTTGGACTTCTCGGAGAACCACCCCCCCCCCCGGCCCCACCTGGAGGTTGGTTCCATCCGGGAACTCAAGCGGATTACGTTTCTTCTCTCCTTGTCTCCCAAGAAACTCGAAATGCAGCCAACCACATGAGGAGGAGGAGGAGGAGGAGGAGGAGGAGGAGAAGAAGAAGAAGAAGAAGAAGAAGAAGAAGAAGAAGAAGAAGAAGAAGAAGAAGAAGAAGAAGAAGAAGAAGAAGAAGAAGAGGAGAGAGAGTTTCGGGTTTATCTCCCACCTTTCTCTCCTGTAAGAAGACTCAAGGTGGCTTACAAGCTCTTTTCCCTTCCTCTCCCCACAACAGACACCTTGTGAGGTAGGTGGGGCTGAGCGAGTTCTGAGAGAACTGTGACTAGCCCAAGTAGGAATATAGGAATGCGGAAACACATCTAGTTCACCAGGTAAGCCTCTGCCACTCAGGTGGAGAATCAAACCTGGTTTTCCAGATTAGAATCCACCTGCTCTTAACCACCACACCACGCCGGCCCATCGTACAAGCAGCCACGGAAGCCGAGAGAAACCATTCCCCTCCAGTCTGTTGCCACCGGCCAGCCCCTTGGCTGGGATCCCAGCCACAGTGGAGCCAAAGGGAAGCTTTTCCCGGGGAGGCCGGGGCCGTCGCCCGGAGGCTTTGCTTCTCTCCACTGCAGCAGAGGCGGCTGCAAGTTTGAGTCATCGCTGTTTGCCGTTCCCTCCCTCCGCTCCCACTTCGGAGTCCGGAATGAGAAAGCGCAGGCTGCTTTGTTGCACAGTCGGCGAGCTGGGCGGAGGCTTTCGAGCTGCTCTTTCGCTCGTTCAACTGTTTGGCTTCAGGGGAAACTTGGGGATAGGGACAACGTTACAACGGGTAGGGATCATATTGCAAATAAGTGATGCTGTCGTTTCCTTTCCCCTCCCTGTTGGAGGGCCCTGCACCTTCCACAGGTGACATCAAAAAGGTAGACCAGAAGATACCTTATGAAAAAGCATCAGAAAAACAAGAAGAAGAAGAAGAAGAAGAAGAAGAAGAAGAAGAAGAAGAAGAAGAACAGGAAGAAGAAGAAGAAGAAGAAGAAGAAGAAGAAGAAGAAGAAGAAGAAGAAGAAGAAGAAGAAGAAGAAGAAGAAGAAGAAGAAGAAGAAGAGGAGGAGGAGGAGGAGGAGGAGGAGGAGGAGGAGGAGGAGTTTGGATAGACCAGAAGATACCTTATGAAAAAGCATCAGAAAAACAAGAAGAAGAAGAAGAAGAAGAAGAAGAGGAAGAACAGGAAGAAGAACAGGAAGAAGAAGAAGAAGAAGAAGAAGAGGAAGAAGAAGAAGAAGAAGAAGAAGAAGAAGAAGAAGAAGAAGAAGAAGAAGAAGAAGAAGAAGAAGAAGAAGAAGAAGAAGAGTTTGGATTTATATCCCCCCTTTCTCTCCTGCAGGAGACTCAAAGGGGCTGACAAGCTCCTTGCCCTTCCCCCCTCACAACAAACACCCTGTGAGGTGGGTGGGGCTGAGAGAGCTCCGAGAAACTGTGACTAGCCCAAGGTCACCCAGCTGGCGTGTGTGGGAGTGTACAGGCTAATCTGAATTCCCCAGATAAGCCTCCACAGCTCAGGCGGCAGAGATTTATACCCCCCCTTTCTCTCCTGTAGGAGACTCAAAGGGGCTTACAAGCTCCTTCCCCCCCCCAACAAACACCTTTTGTGGTGGGTGGGGCTGAGGGAGCTCCGAAGAACTGTGACTAGCCCAAGGTCACCCAGCTGGCATGTGTTGGAGTGCACAAGCGAATCTGGCTCCCCAGATCAGCCTCCACAGCTCTAGCGGCAGAGCGGGGAATCAAACCCAGTTCTCCAGATTAGAGCGCACCTGCTCTTGACACTACACCACGCTGGTTCTCCAAGCAAATAGCCCCATTTCCCCACCCGTTGTGAAAGCAGCCCGGGATCTTCTAATCCTGGGCTCCATCGTCATCCAGTTTGGTCTTGATGGAGTGAGTCAGGAAGTGGACACTGTTTAAATGGTGGGGAACCTGTAAGGCAAGGGGTATGGCTTTATCAAAAGGCCCCTGGAGTTCAGGACTGGGGTTCAGTTGAATACTGGTGAGTGGGATTCGCTCTGCCCCCAATCTCTTCATGGAGATGGAGATGGGAAGAGCCCCACTCACCAGCATTCAACTGCGCCCCTGCCCTGAACCCCAGAGGGAGCTGGGACGAGGGTGCAGTTGCATGGGGGGCGTGGGCCTGCAATGCGCCCCAAGGAAGTGGTGCCTGGTGTTCCAGCCCCCCTGCACGTCCCCTAGTTACGCCATTGGTATTGAGAGTCCCCACCTTCCAGTTGGGGCCTAGAGTTCCCCCTGCATTATCTCCGGACAACAGAGAACCGTTCCCTGGAGAAAACAGCAGCTTCGGAGGACGGACTCCATAGCATCCCATCCCTCCACCCGTAAACCACTGAGAATTGCCCAACCCGTTACTTGACCTAAACGAAACGGAGCCTCCTTTAAAGATCTAGCTGAAGTCAAAGGCCTCTGGCCTTCTGCTAAGAAACCGCCCAGGCCCGTTTGCACAGAAGGTTAAGCTTCAGGGATTAGGAACCTTAGATAGGTTCAGGAACTACAATTCCCATCAGCCTCTGTCAGCATGGCCAATTGGCCATGCTGGTAGGGGCTGATGGGAATTGTAGTTCCTGAACATCTGGAGAGCCGCAGGTTCCCTACCCCTGGTCTAGACAAAGCGTTTCCAGAGGAAGAACGGCATTGATTTAGGATTAGACTCTCTCGTTCCCTATGCAGTCCCGCGGTGCGCATTTACATAATCTATTCCGATCACAGAACTTTGTTTCTCTTGGCACGGAATCTGGCTCCGTTTCCTCCTCTCCCCCCAAAGCAGAGTACGCTCCAAAATACATAAATATTTTTGTTTCCCCTGCTCTTGGCTTCACACAACCAGCTTCATTTATTATTTACCTTCATTTATATCTCGCCTTTCTCCCCAACGGGACCCCAAAATGGCTGGCGTCGTTTTTCTTTTCTCTGTTTTCTCCTCATAACGATCTGGCGAGGTAGGCTAGGCTGAGATTGTGTGATGGGCCCAAGGTCATCTAAAGAGCTTCCATGGCAGAGCAGGGCCACCATGCTGGCAGGGGATGATGGGAACTGTAGTCCACAACATCTGGAGGGCCGCGAGTTTGACACCTGGGCTCTAACCGTTACACTATACTGTCTCCAGTGCCCCATTAGGAAGAGATATGGGCAGAATTGCGTCGCGGTAAAAATCATGTCTTTAAAACCAACAGTATTCTCTTTGAGAAAAATCTAAGAGTGGCACAGGGCATCATTTTCCCCCATTGTCCTCCAAAGAGTTCAGCGTACCTGCGTTCTCTTCCCCCTTGTTCTATTTTCACTACCACCACCTTGCGGTGTAGGCTAGCCCACAATTTCTCCCGAGGTCCGTCTGTGAGCTGAGTGGGGAGACGAATCTCGGCCTCCCAAGTTTTAGGCCCCTTCCGCACATGCAGAATAAAGCGCTTTCATTTCACAATCATTTGGAAGTGTATTTTTGAAGTGCATTGAAAGTGGATTGAAAGTGCCTTATTCTGCATGTGTGGAAGGGGCCTTAGTCCGACATTGTAATCTCTTATCCGTACACTGGCTCTCATCTAGCCAACAAGGAAGCCATCCATTGGGCAAAAGATCTTTGGACGCCCTTTGACCAAACCAGGGCCGAGTGAGTCACCAATAGAGGACTGTTGGTTGCAACCTGCTCTTCACAGGAGGGGGCATCTGCTGGTATCAGCCCCAGGCGCCAAGACGGTGATTTTAGATGTGTGTGTTCAGAGGTGGGATCCAGCAGGTTCTCACAGGTTCCCGAGAGTAGGTTACTAATTATTTGTGTGTGCCGAGAGGGAGTTACTAATTGGTGATTTTGCCACGTGATTTTTGCCTTAGTTACGCCCCTCCTCTCAGCAGTAGCGCGCAGAACTTGAAGCAGTCTAGCAGGAGGTGCGCCGGCGTGCGTGGCAGCCTGCGCCTGTGTGCATTTGTTTTCCGCCCAAGGACTGGCGCAGCGGCTGTGTCCTTGCCACAGCCCCGTCCAGGAATGCCCCGTCCCCGGAATGCCCGGCCCAGCCCCATTGGCGCTACGCCACAGTTTGAATCCTACCACCATGGGAACCTGTTACTAAAATTTTTGGATCCCACCACTGTGTGTGTTCCTGCCTCAGCAGAGGTGCCGCTTGACAGTTCAACTTCCCTGCTTGCTTTTTTAAGGGCACACGAGCCAGCTAATGCAATTTTGAAACTCAGCAACTGGGTTCAGCCACCGGTCATGCTCCTCTCTCAACCATCTGTCACAACGAGGATCGGAAGAGGACAGCCAGACCGAATCCCGGCACCTGCCCTCCACCTGCTCAGATTTCCATTTGTTTACTCCGTTTGTAGCCTGCCTTTCTTCCCAATGGGGACTGAAAGCCGCTTACGTCCATTTTATCTTCACAACAGCCCTGTGAAGTGGGCCAGGCTGAGAGCACATGGCTGGCCCAAAGAGTCATTCAACAAGCTTTCGTGGCAGAGTGGGGATTCGAACCTGCATCCTCTGTATTCTGGCACAGGGCTCTAAGCAGTACACCGTACTGGCCCTCAAGATCAAGAAAAAGAGAGATGGTGATACTGGAAAACAGGGATGGTAGCTGTGCTGGGATTCAGCCGGTTTGCATCACTTCGGCAGAACCGGTTGTTAAAATGATGCTTGTAAACAAACAGTGGTTAAATAATTTGAATCCCACCACTGGCTGGAGGGACTAACTCAAAGGGGGAGCTCTCAGTGGGTTGCTGGCAGATAGGAATCAGCTGTGCTGAACCCCAGAAGCTCCCTCAACCCATTGCGAGGACTATGGAGCACAGACTTGGCTAGGGACCAGCAAGGGACACTGTCTCACTCCTGTCTCATTAGAGTTGTCAACTTCCAGGTAGGGCCTGGAAGAAGAAGAAGAAGAAGAACAAGAAGAAGAAGAAGAACAAGAAGAAGAAGAAGAACAAGAAGAAGAACAAGAAAAAGTAGAAGGAGGAGGAGGAGGAGGAAGAGGAAGAGGAAGAGGAAGAGGAAGGGGAAGGGGAAGGGGAAGGAGAAGGAGAAGGAGAAGGAGAAGAGGAGGAGGGGGAAGAAGAAGAAGGAGAAGGAGAAGAAGAAGAAGAGGAGGAGAAGTAGTTTGGATTTATATCTCCGCTTTCTCTCCTGTCCGGAGACTCAAAGGGGTTTACAAATCTCCTTTCCCTTCCACTCCCCACCCCCACAACAAACACCCTGTGTGGTGGGTGGGGCTGAGAGAGCTCCAAAGAATTTTGACTAGCCCAAGGTCACCCAGCTGGTACGTGCTGGAGTGCTCAAGCTAATCTGGCTCCCCAGATAAGCCTCCACAGCTCAAGCAGCAGAGCGGGGAATCAACCCCGGTTCTCCAGATTGGAGTGCACCTGCTCTTAACCACTACAACACGCTGGCTCTCCTGCTGTGATCTCCAGATGACTGGAGCCAGTTTCGCTGGAGAAAATGGCTGCTCTGGAGGGCGGACTCTATGGCATTTTATCCTGCTTAGGATCCTCCTCCCTCTAAACCCCGCCCTCTGCAGGCTCCACCCCCACCCCTCAATCTCGAGGCATTTCCCCATCCTGAGCTGGTAAGTCAATGCCGCCTCCTACACAACAGGTGAGCCATTACTGGGCTGATCTGAATAGCCCCCTTTCCCCGTTGAGGACACTCAGCCTAGTTTTGCTCAAGAGCTATATTCATTTCTCTTAATATTTATATGCAAATTGTGCTGTCAAACTGTTGCTGACTGATCTCTTGATTGTAATAAATGCTGACTGATTGATTGATCTAGTCATTTCTCAGGTTGGCCATATTGGGAAAAGGGGGGTTGGGTGGCTGACGACAGGTGAGCCCTGTGAAAAAACGGCTTCCCTGTTTCTGGGTCCTCCTCTCGGCCTTGGGTTCATCTAGGGATGCCAACTCAAGGTTGGGAAATTCCTGGTGTTTTGGGCGTGGAGGCAGGCATGGGCAGAGTTTGAGAAAAGGTGGGACCTTAGAGCAGTGGTGGCGAACCTATGGCACGGGTGCCAGAGGTGGCACTCAGAGCCCTCTCTGTGGGCACGTGCAAACAGAGTCCCCCCCACACACATCTAGGCTGGCCTGGGCCGCTGGGCTTGATTATTAGCATTAAACCTAAGACCTAGTTTTGGGGAAGCAGTGTAGGTAACCCTGTTAAGCGCTGTTAAACCCCACTGATTGTCATACGAAGAACTAAAGTGTGATCCTTTCCCTGGGAGTAAGCTCAGTTGCTGGCAATGGGGCTTGCTTCTGAGTAAACCCTCCTAGGGTCACGATTCACCCATTGGAAGAGTTGCATGGTTGCTTCAAAGCAAAGCCACCGACTACCACCAAGTTTACTCCCGAGTAATGCACGCCTCGGAGCCAGCCATTTTTTCTAAAGTGAAGCCTCAATCTTCAGATTAAATTGCCGTGTTGGCTCTTTGCGACAAATAAGTGGGTTTTGGGTTGCAGTTTGGGCACTCGGTCTCGAAAAGATTCGCCATCACTGCCTTAGAGGGTAATGCTACAGAGGTGAACCTCCAAAACAGCCATTTCCCCCAGCTCCGGAGCTGAGTTATAATTCTGGGGATCTCCGAGCTCCCACTTCAAAGTTGTCGACCCGAGCTTTCACCCTTTGCCCTGGCCCAAACTTTGGCCCCCTCCTGCTTCCCTTTAGATATACAATGAAGCCTGCCAATCTGCGCTCCGAGTCGCCAATTCCTGGCACCGCTCTCCGCGAGAGGCTGGGAACCGTAGCCCAAAATAGCAGATGGCGAGCCCTGCCTGGCGAATCCTGTCCAGAGACTCGCCTTTCTCTGCTGGTGACGGAGCAGTTGGCAGCGCGGTTTTTAATTGGAAACGTATCTGGCTGTTGGACGGCTGTTCTCCTCGCAAAGGCGCTTTTTATTAGGATGCCTATCTCACGGCATGCTTTCGTTTGCTTTGTAAGCTGTTTGTGGGGGCCGCGTGCATGCACCAAGCGTAGCGTATCAACATGCAAACAAGGAAAAGAAGAAGAAAGGCCTGAGTCTTTTGCATGCTTGCTTGGGAGTATGTCCCACCAAACTCAGGGAGGCCTGCTTCCAAGCAAACCGACCTTTGAGAGGGTAACATTTTTTTTTTGCCTTGCAGCTTTGCTTCTTGGGAATTCCTTGGGAGAAACTGAAGAACATAAGAACTAGCCTGCTGGATCAGACCAGAGTCCATCTAGTCCATAAGAACATAAGAACATAAGAACAAGCCAGCTGGATCAGACCAGAGTCCATCTAGTCCAGCTCTCTGCTACTTGCAGTGGCCCACCAGGTGCCTTTGGGAGCTCACCTGCAGGAGGTGAAAGCAATGGCCTTCTGCGGCTGTTGCTCCCGGGCACCTGGACTGATAAGGCATTTGCAATCTCAGATCAAAGAGGATCAAGATTGGTAGCCATAAATCGACTTCTCCTCCATAAATCTGTCCAAGCCCCTTTTAAAGCTATCCAGGTCAGTGGCCATCACCACCTCCTGTGGCAGCATATTTCAAACACCAATCACACGTTGCGTGAAGAAGTGTTTCCTTTTATTAGTCCTAATTCTTCCCCCCAGCATTTTCAATTTATGCCCCCTGGTCCTAGTATTGTGAGAAAGAGAGAAAAAATTCTCTCTGTCAACATTTTCTACCCCATGCATAATTTTATAGACTTTTTATAGTCCAGCGCTCTGCTACTCGCAGTGGCCCACTAGATGCCTTTGGGAGCTCATGTAACCCCCATGCTCAGAATGGGTTGACCCAGAAAGGGGTGGAGACCAAAAGCAGCAAGAGGCTGCAGAGCTCATGTAGTTTGGAGGAGACAAGGCTACCAGACTCGGACCTTGGTTGTATAAGCCCTTAAACACCTTGTTAAGGTAAACTGCAATATTGTTGGGAACTACTGGAAAGGTGGTAGTTTATTTTTGCTATGTTGTAAATGTTGGAGTTTATTGTTTCAGGGTTTCTTTTTATGTTTGTAATGGGTGGGAGTTCTCCTGGAAACCTTCATCATGTTGAATCCTGTTCATCAAGCCCTTGGAGTCTTCAGGAGCCAACCCACTTGCAAAGAAGAAATGGACTTGGCATTACAAGACGGTAACTAGAAGGACTTGAAAATGCAACCTGAACAGGACCTTGAAGTGTGATGTTAAATGTTGATGTTTGATGTTATATGTTAAGAAAGTAAACCATTTTGTTTTTAAAATTTGTTGTTGCAAACTCATTCCAAGTTCTGCCCCACAGAACCCACAGATAGAGGTTACACTCACATGCAGGATGTGAAAGCAATGGCCTTCTGCTGCTGCTGCTGCCGCTGCTGCCGAGCACCTGGTCTGCTAAGGCATTTGCAATCTCAGATCCAGGAGGATCAAGATTTTATAGACTTCAATCCTATCCCCCCTCAGACGTCTCCTCTCCAAACTAAAGAGTCCCAAACGCTGCAGCCTCTCCTCATAAGGAAGGTGCTCCAGTCCCTCAATCATCCCCGTTGCCCTTCTCTGCACTTTTTCTATCTCTTCGATATCCTTTTTGAGATGTGGCAACTGGGACTGAACACAGTACTCCAAGTGCGGTCGCACCACTGCTTTATACCCCGTTTCCCCGAATATAAGACATCCTCTGAAAATAAGACGTAGTAGAGGTTTTGCAGAAGTGAAATATAAGGCATCCCCCAAAAGTAAGATGTAGCAAAGTTTTTGTTTGGAAGCATGCCCAACGAACAGAACACAGAAATATAAGACATCGCCTGAAAATAAGACATAGCGCATCTTTGGGAGCAAAAATTAATATAAGACACTGTCTTATTTTTGGGGAAACACGGCATGAGGACTTGAAACTCAGAACAGTGTTTTGAACCTGCATATCATCTTCCCTTCCAATACTTCAAGGAAGAGGTCTCACATGAATTTTATGTCTTCCTGGCCTCTGAGAACAAGGAGCGAAGGTCAGGCTTCGGCCCCTTCCGCACATGCCGAATAATGCACCTTCAATCCGCTTTCAACGTGCTTTGCAGCTGTGCAGAACAGCCAAATCCTCTTGCAAACAATTGTGAATGTGGAGTGAAACTACATTATTCTGCACGTGCGGGAGGGGCCTTTGATTCACACTTGGAACGTGGAATTGCCGCCTGAACAGGTGCACCAAATTCCACACCGATATCCGAGAGTTCAGAGGAGGTACCGCGTCACCACCTCTTTACGAATCAACGTAACGCCAAATGACCGAATTCAACCAAAGGACTTTCTTCGCGCAACCCATCAGTCACAGAGGAATCGCATGACTGTTCCAACAGACTCAGCCAAGTTTTATGTTCTGCCTTCCATGTGACAAAGGGATAAATCTTGGAAGCGTGTCAGATCAAAAAACAGAGACTCCAAAACCGTGCCGTTCAGCCAACAAATCTGTACTATTACACAACGCTGTCGTGTAGTGGTTAAAGCAAAATACTAAGATCTGGGGGGCCAGATTGGAGAGGACAGGGTCAGGGAAGCTTGCTGGATGACCTTGGGCGAGTCACACACTCTCAGACTAATCTACCTCACAAGACTGTTGTGCAGATAAGGTGGTGGAAAGGAGAACACTGTCGTAAGCTGCTTGGATCTCCCTTGAAGAGAAAGGTAGGGTACAAATATAAGTCAAAATAGAAGCTGTGTAGAACGCTTGGACAGCAGTCTATCTTCCTAGTTGTAGGTTAAGAGCAGGTGCATTCTAACCTGGAGGAACCGGGTTTGATTCCCCGCTCTGCCGCCTGAGCTGTGGAGGCTTATCTGGGGAATTCATGCCAGCTGGGTGACCTTGGGCAAGTCACAGCTTCTCGGAGCTCTCTCAGCCCCACCTACCTCACAGGGTGTTTGTTGTGAGGGGGGAAGGGCAAGGAGATTGTCAGCCCCTTTGAGTCTCCTACAGGAGAGAAAGGGAGGATATAAATCCAAACTCCTCCTCCTCCTCCTCCTCCTCCTCCTCCTCCTCCTCCTCCTCCTCCTCCTCCTCCTCTTCTTCTTCTTCTTCTTCTTCTTCTTCTTCTTCTTCTTCTTCTTCTTCTTCTTCTTCTTCTTCTTCTTCTTCTTCTTCTTCTTCTTCTTCTTCTTCTTCAGTGGGACACCTGATATATTTCCCGGAATAAAAGGAAGGGGAACGCAGCCACTTCCTCCCAAATGAAACTTGTGACTCGATGGCACCGCCCGCCACCATCTTAGACTCGATGGCACCGCCCACCGCCACCTTCGAAGGAGGATGAAAGGCCACCCATTTTGTATGGACTCAGAAATTGTCCCTGTTCTCAAAACCAGCTAATTCTTTGGATACGAATTAAAATCAAACCCCTGAAATGTTTCTTCAGTACTCGGGGGGGGGGGGGGGTCTTCAGTACTCCAAGTATATCCCCTCCTCTGCCTCAGTGAGGGTTTCACCTCAAGTGCAGCGAGCAAGAGGAAAGGGCATTGTCACTGTGTGTGTGTGTGTGTGTGTGTGTGTGTGTGTCTTTTAAAAACAGCCACCCAGACATCTGGCCATCTTGTTATCCCGATCTCCCTCAGACAGTGTTCCTAACAGTTTGTTCTGGCCTCGTGGTCTGAATTAAACGGCACTGTTCCTTCCCTCCCTGCCTGTGACAAAGGGAAAGTGCGTACGTGACAAAGAGGCCTTGTGCAAGCAGCCGGAAATCTGAGCGTTGTCAGACAAGATACTGGAGAGGTTCTTGTCTGGAAAAAAAACCACACACCGGGGACTTTCCTTCAAAGGGAGAGAACTGGGCCAGACGACCCCTGTCGTGGTGGCAGTTGGGGACTCTTCCGACTCAAACCGGTCCCATAATCATCTCCAGGTCCAGTTCCTTGGGGGAAGCGAAGATATCTGACAAGATCGACAAGCGATCCTGCTTGTAGAAACTCCCACATGGTTGATGACAACAGGTTATCAGATGTTCTAGCGTCACGAAACTGGGTTTGGGAGCCTGTCCTAAGAAACCTGCCTCTTGCAGCCCTGGGGTTTTCCCACAATGCAACGCAGCAAGCGGGCAAAAAAAAAAACTTTGGCCAAGGGAGCAAGCAGCTCAGATGAGTTTGTGGCTTGACACGAATTTTACCCCGTTGGTTTTCTTTCTTTGGTGCTGAAAGTAGTTCCTATCCTCTCGAACAATTTACCGATGGTCTCTGAATGGCTGCTTGGACTAATGTCCAGCTCTTAAGAACATAAGAACATAAGAACAAGCCAGCTGGATCAAACCAGAGTCCATCTAGTCCAGCTCTCTGCCACTCGCAGTGGCCCACCAGGTGCCTTTGGGAGCTCACATGCAGGAGGTGAAAGCAATGGCCTTCTGCGGCTGTTGCTCCCGATCACCTGGTCTGTTAAGGCATTTGCAATCTCAGATCAAAGAGGATCAAGATTGGTAGCCATACATCGACTTCTCCTCCATAAATCTGTCCAAGCCCCTTTTAAAGCTATCCCGGTGAGTGGCTGTCACCACCTCCTGTGGCAGCATATTCCAAACACCAATCACACGTTGCGTGAAGAAGTATTTCCTTTTATTAGTCCTAATTCTTCCCCCCAGCATTTTCAATGAATGCCCCCTGGTTCTAGTATTGTGAGAAAGAGAGAAAGAGAGAAAACATTTTCTACCCCTTGCATAATTTTACAGACTTCAATCATATCCCCCCTCAGCCGTCTCCTCTCCAAACTAAAGAGTCCCAAATGCTGCAGCCTCTCCTCATAAGGAAGGTGCTCCAGTCCCTCAATCATCCTTGTTGCCCTTCTCTGCACTTTTTCTATCTCCTCAATATCCTTTTTGAGATGCGGCGACCAGAACTGGACACAGTACTCCAAGTGCGGTCGCACCACTGCTTTATATAAGGGCATGACAATCTTTGCAGTTTTATTCTCAATTCCTTTCCTAATGATCCCCAGCATAGAGTTTGCCTTTTTCACAGCTGCCATGCATTGAGTTGACATTCCCATGGAACTATCAACTAAGACGCCCAAATCCCTTTCCTGGTCTGTGACTGATCTTTTCTGCCAGAAATGTTTGATTCTCTGTACAGGGGAGCATTCCAAATTGGGAACCATCATCTCAGTTTGGACTGGCATGCCCAAAAAGAGAGTTTATTAAAACCCCTCTTCCTCTACTGTTTCTCTGAACAAGGCAGATGGCAGATAAAGGCCCCTTCCGCACATGCAGAATAATCCACTTTCAATCCACTTTCAGTGCACTTTGCAGCTGGATTTTACTGTGCGGATTAGCAAAACCCTCTTGCGAACAATCGTGAAAGTGGATTGAAAGTGGATTATTCTGCATGTGCGGAAGGGGCCAAAGTTTGGGTTCACTACCCCAACGTCTAAACGTCCCTCTAGAGTGCTGAAGCTAAGTAGGTTTGGGTGGAATGCTCCTGGACTCATGGAAAGGTGAAGTCCCATGATGGAAGTGAGGCCAGATAGCTACCTCAGCTATCTGTGGGGGATGGCACAAGTTACACACTTGTGAGGGATGGCACAAGTTACACACAAGACTCCTGTTGGCTGGAACCTCTATTTTCTCCCCCAAGCGTAGGAGTTTTGGGGCACTTGAAAGACACACGTTGAGAAGACAACCCAACTTCCCCTCCAACCTATGATAAGATAACACAAGACTCCTACGTGTTTCAGCTTCAGCTGACTAACGTCCCCATTCTCCTCAGGAATTGTCCCTGGACCCCATTACCACAGTTTTTCTAGGAAGTGTTGGGCCCTGGCTTAGATGGGCCAAATTACCCAGAACGTGCCAAATCTCAGAAGCTAAGCAGAATCAGCCTTGGTTACTACTTGGATGGGAGACCACCCAAGAACAACAGAGTTGTTATGATGGGAAAGCAGGGCCTTGTCCCTGGGTGCACATAGACCTGGGAGCTGGCATCAGCTCCGGTCGGTAGACCTGGACGCTGGCGTGAGCTCAGAGCAGTAGACCTGGATGCCAAACACGAGCTCCAGGCAGTAGACCTGGATGCTGGCTTGGGCTCCGGGCAGTAGACCTGGACACCAGCATGCCCCCCCCCCATGCAATAGACCTGGCCACCAGCACGGTTGCTGCAGGCGGTAGACCTGGCCACCAGGACGGGGGGGGGGTGCAGCTGTGGACCTGGACACCAGCACGGGCTGCGGGCTACAGACTGGCCACCAGCGTGGGCTTCAGGGGGCAGTAGACCTGGACACCAGCAAAAAAGGGATTCCAGCAGTAGACCTGGACACCCCAGCATGGGATTCAGCAGTAGACCTGGACACCCCCGGCATGGCACGTGGGGGCGGTAGACCTGGCCACCAGCATGGGGCGCAGCAGCAGACCTGGCCGCCAGCACTGGCTGTGGGCAGTAGACCTGGATACCGGCATGGGCTTCTGGAAGTAGACCTGGGCTCTGAGAAGTAGACCAGAGCACCGGGGCAGAAAATTCAGATTTTTGTCTCTGGGCTCTCTTTTTCCTAGATACGCCTCTGAGGGAAAGGCAGTGGCAAGCAACTTATGTTCGTTTCTTACTGGGTTGACAGAAGTCATCTGTGACTTGACAGCACTCGGTGCAAATAATGGTCATAGTGTCAGATTAAGAATAGGGAACTTTATGTTCCAATTTTTCCTCAGAGATGAAGCTCACTAGGAATTTATCTGGGCCTAACTGACCTCAGTGGGTTCTTCTGAAGACAAAATGGCGGCGCGGAGACCCACGGGCGAGCCCATCCTAAACTCCCGAGAGCCGGGTGGAAGGAAACCGCGACCATCTCTCTATGAAGCGAACCAGACTAAAACTGAGGATAACAAACAGTAGACCTGACTGACTGAGAGGGATGTTTCGGTAGCTAGCAGGGTCACCGTCACCGCTGTGAAGTGTCCAGCCACATTGAGAGTGCATTCATTACTAGCTGAAAAATGACAACCTCATTGATCAGCAACAGGGGAAGGAAACAATTGAGGGATCAGAGCAGAGAAGATCATGGGAAAGAAAGGACAGAAATAAAAGCATCTTTTAAAAAAACCTGGTTGAGATGACAGAGAAGGCATTGGTGATATATGATTGACAGATTTCCGTCCAACCCAAATCTTCCCCACACTCTCAGAGTAAGCACTGGGTAACTATTAAGTTACTACAAGGTCTGAGGCCACTATAAATTCTCAGAGCAAGACAATTTCCTCTCCCCTGCAGTGTAGTGGTTAAGAAGGGCAAACTCTAATCTGGGAAACCGGGTTTGATTCCCCACTCCTCCACTTGAGCAGCAGTTTCTAATCTGGAGAGCTGGTTTTGATTCCTCTCTGCTCCTCATGAAGCCTGTTGGGCAATGTTGGGCTAGTCACAGTTCTCTCAGAACTCTCCCAGCCCCACCTGCCTCACAAGGTGTCTGTTGTGGGACAGGAAGGAGTTTGTAAGTCGCTTGGAGACTTTTTACGATTGAGAAAAAAGGGGGATATAAACCCAAACTTTTCTTATTTTTGCCCTGCCTTAAGAACATAAAAAGATAAGAACGAGCCTGCTGGATCAGACCAGAGTCCATCCCGTCCAGCACTCTGCTACTCGCAGTGGCCCACCAGGTGCCTTTGGGAGCTCACCTGCAGGAGGTGAAAGCAATGGCCTTCTGCTGCTGCTGCTCCTGAGCACCTGGTCTGCTAAGGCATTTGCAACCTCAGAGCAAGGAGGATCAAGACTGGTAGCCACAGATCGACTTCTCCTCCAGAAATCTGTCCAAACCCCTTTTAAAGCTATCCAGGTTAGTGGCCATCACCACCTCCTGTGGCAGCATATTCCAAACACCAATCATACGTTGCGTGGAGAAATGGTTCCTTTTATTAGAAGAGAGAAGAGAGAAGAGAGAAGAGAGAAGAAGAAGAAGAAGAAGAAGAAGAAGAAGAAGAAGAAGAAGAAGAAGAAGAAGAAGAAGAAGAAGAAGAAGAAGAAGAAGAAGAAGAAGAAGAAGAAGAAGAAGAAGAAGAAGAAGAAGAAGAAGAAGAAGAAGAAGAAGAAGAAGAAGAAGAAGAAGAAGAAGAAGAAGAAGCCCTCCGGGGATGGGGCGGTATAAAAGCTTAAAAAATAAATAAATAAATAAAGAAGAAGAAGAAGAGGAGTTTGGATTTATATCCCGCCTTTCTCTCCTGCAGGAGACTCAAAGGGGCTTACAATCTCCTTGCCCTTCCCCCCTCACAACAAACACCCTGTGAGGTGGGTGGGGCTGAGAGAGCTCCAAGAAGCTGTGACTAGCCCAAGGTCACCCAGCTGGCGTTTGTGGGAGTGTACAGGCTAATCTGAATTCCCCAGATAAGCCTCCACAGTTTAGGCGGCAGTGCTGGGAATCAAACCCGGTTCCTCCAGATTAGATGCACGAGCTCTTAACCTCCTACACCACTGCTGCTCCTAATTCTCCTAAACTCCTATTAGTCCTAATTCTTCCCCCTTCTTCAACTGATGGACAACTGCCCAAAGAATTGCGTACCTCCCAGAGGACAATCAACAAGTTTGTTCTCTTTAGACCTTGGGGGGGGGGGGGGTTGGTTTTCTGATTCTCAAGGTAACATTTTTCTGCCTTATGCATATTCCCCCCAGTATGCCCAATCTTGGCTGCTGGTTGCCCCATTTAGCAGCCTTCTGGCACACACGTCTCTACAGAACAGGAAACGATCGGCACTTGTGTATATTACCTATGTGCTCATTGTTATGTTGTGTACTTTTGGAATGCAGAGTTGGCTCCTACCGTGTTTCCCCAAATATAAGACAGTGTTTTATATTAATTTTTGCTCCCAAAGATGCGCTATGTCTTATTTTCAGGGGATGTCTTATTTTTCCGCTCCACAGCTGCATGCTCTGGTCGACGGGCATTCTTCCAAATAAAAACTTTGCTATGTCTTACTTTTGGAGGATGCCTTATATTTCGCACTTCAGCAAAACCTCTACTATGTCTTATTTTTTTTTGGGATGTCTTATATTAGGGGAAACAGGATATTGTTGCAGCTGAGGTACGAACGCTTCGTCCATCGGGTCAACTATCACTCTGAACGTCTCATGAAATTCTAGGTCCCTTCCAAGCGCCCATCTTTTCAGCTGTATTCACGCAAAACCTTCAGGGCAAGGGGCAAAAATATAAAAAAAACCCTCCAACATGCTCTATTTAAATATTATTACCGAGTAGAACATGTCTTTGCTTTATATTAGCTCTATCTGGAGAGAGGCAAACATTTCCCCTTGATTTATGGGCGCTCGAGACGCCCAAGTTGGAGAATCTGTAGTCCGATACCTATCTTGACTAGACTTAAAAACAAAGCTGTTGACTCAAATGGCTCATTTCCAATCCCATTAAAAAAAGCTGCTTCCGGCTCTTGCGAAAGGAAGCCATTTAACACCGAGGCAGGGCCGGTCACATTTCAGCGAATGGCCTGCCGGCTGCTATCGCTCCTGCCAAGTGTTTGAAACAGCTACCATTGATGTTGCATTGAATTCCATTGAAGTCAGGTGCGGCAAACGTTCTGGACAACGACTGATGACCCCGAGACAACAACAGACATCAGGAAGGATAGAGGATCCCACTCTGATCTCACCCAGACTAGAGGCCGCTTCACAGGCTGTTTTGGTCAGAAGAAGAAGAAGAAGAAGAAGAAGAAGAAGAAGAAGAAGAAGAAGAAGAAGAAGAAGAAGAAGAAGAAGAAGAAGAAGAAGAAGAAGAAGAAGAAGAAGAAGAAGAAGAAGAAGAAGAAGAAGAAGAAGAGGAGGAGGAGGAGGAGGAGGAGGAGGAGGAGGAGGAGGAGGAGGAGTTCGGATTTATATCCCCCCTTTCTCTCCTGCAGGAGACTCAAAGGGGCTGACAAACTCCTTTCCCTCCCCCCCCCCTCACAACAGACACCCTGTGAGGTAGGTGGGGCTGAGAGAGCTCCGAAGAACTGTGACTAGCCCAAGGTCACCCAGCTGGCGTGTGTGGGAGTGCACAGGCTAATCTGAATTCCCCAGAGAAGCCTCCACAGCTCAGGCGGCAGAGCGGGGAATCAAACCCGGTTCCTCCAGATTAGATACACGAGCTCTTAACCTCCTACGCCACTGCTGCTCCTTGAAGAAAAAAATTACAACCGTGAAACTCATTCCATTCCGTGTCAAGTGTGGGGCAGTGCTTTGAAAGTGACAGCTGGACCTAAAAGATTTGGGTTCAAGTCTCATTATGTTCTGAAGCTCCTTGGATACCCTTGGGTTAGTTACTTTCTCTCAGCCAAAGAAGAAGAAGAAGAAGAAGAAGAAGAAGAAGAAGAAGAAGAAGAGGAGGAGGAGGAGGAGGAGGAGGAGGAGGAGGAGGAGGAGGAGGAGGAGGAGAGGAGGAGGAGAGGAGGAGAGGAGGAGAGGAGGAGGAAGAGGAGTTTTTATTTACATCGCCCCTTTCTCTCCTGCAAGGAGGCTCAAAGGGGCTTACAATCTCCTTTCCTCCCCCCCCCACCCGCCACAGCAAACACCCTGTGAGGTGGGTGGGGCTGAGAGAGCTCCGAAGAACTCAGATTAGCCCAAGGTCACCCAGCTGGCGTGTGTGGGAGTGCACAAGCAAATCTGGTCCCCCAGATAAGCCTCCACAGTTCACGTGGCAGAGCAGGGACCCAAACCCGGTTCTCCAGATTAGAATGCACCTGCTCTTAGCCACTGCACCACGCTGGCTCGAAGCAGCCTCACGGGGGTGTTGTGAGCACAAAATGGGAGTGGAGGAATACGTGTGGTGCTTGGAGTTTCTTAGCAGGACAGGATTCCCCCCCCCCCCCAAGATACTTCTATTCTGACAAGGGGGCTACGTTCGATCTTTTCCTAAACCAGCCAGAGGAACTTTTGGGATCATGCCCACAAACTAGTCACACAATCTCAAAATGCCCTGTTGGCTGAGTGTCAGATGGCCCGACAATTATGCCTGCCCCTTCTCCAAAAAAAGCTCCGGGACACATACACAGAGTCAGTGTGATGCAATGGTTCAGCATGGTAGACTGTGGAGAATCAGGCTTGATTCCTCTCTCCTGCACATGAAGCCTGCTGGGTGCCCATGAGCCAGACACCGTTTTCTCGGAACTCTCTCAACCCCATCGAAGGTGTCTGTTGTGGGGAGAAGGGAAAGAGTTTGTAAGCCACTTGGAGGCTCCTTACGGTTGAGAAAAGCGGGGGATAAATCCAAACCCTCCTCCTTCTTGCCCTCCATTTTATTCTCAGGAGCACGCGTGGCAGGTTAGGCTGAGAGAGCATGACAAGGTCACATGGCTTCATGGCCCAGTCAGCATGTTGAAACTGGGTCTTCTGATCTAGCCACTACACCACACTTCCATGCTCAAACGCCATCTTTAGAGCCTATTAGGGAGGAGCATCTTAAACACACCATCCATGCTCTAGCAAAGGGCACGTGGAGAACAATTCCTCACCTTGGAGGTTCATCAATGTTCTACCCTTGAGCACCTGAGAAACGCTGTTGTTTTTTTTAGAAGCAGTCAGTTTGCAGTGATTGGACAAAGGCTATAGAAGATTCCAGAAGAGAGCCAGTGTGGTGCAGCGGCTAAGAGCAGGTGCATTCTAATCTGGAGAATTGGGTTTGATTCCCCACTCCTCCACCTGAGTGGCAGAGGCTTATCTGGTGAACCAGAGGTGTTTCCGCCCTCCTACATTCCTGCTGGGTGACCTTGGGCTAGTCACAATTCTCTCTGAACTCTCTCAGCCCCACTTGCCTCACAAGGTGTCTGTTGTGGGGAGAGGAAGGGAAAGGAACTTGTAAGCCACATTGAGTCTCCTTACAGGAGAGAAAGGTGGGGTATACATTCAAAACTACTCTTCGTCTTCGTCTTCGTCTTCGTCTTCGTCTTCGTCTTCTTCTTCTTCTTCTTCTTCTTCTTCTTCTTCTTCTTCTTCTTCTTCTTCTTCTTCTTCTTCTTCTTCTTCTTCTTCTTCTTCACCACACCAAGGCTAGAACTCAGAAGCGAAAGAGGGGCTGGATGTGATCGCCAGTGGAGACATCCAGGCCTCCAAACCCTCTTTGAGGCCTGCCTCTTTCCTAAACTTGGACTAAGAGTTCAAGGTGAGTGCCAACATACTGGGGTCGGGGGCCACCAATTCCCTGCTTGGCGGACAGAGTACCGCCCCAGCTTGCCGCATAACTAAGCTCCTACTAAAAGACCGACCGCCACGTCCCTTCTGCTTGACCCTTCAAGAAGTCACTCGCGGCCTGCAAACAAAGCACCGACACGTCGATAATCTGAGCCACCGGGCTGGATTTTTAACAAGACGTTTCACTCCGGCGTTCCAAATTGGCTGTTCCCCACTGGAGTCGCGGGGACAAGGAGAGTTGTAAATTCAGATCTGTCCACGGTGCTAAATAGAAATGCTCGGCGCCTGTCTAGCGCTCACCACCCGTTGCGAACGACTTACGGCGACGCTGTTGAAAAACGGCTGGTGGTGGCCGGTCCTTGATCCTGCCTAGGACTTTGAGGCCTGCATGTAAATTCTAGTCCCGGCCGAGAAAGGTAGCATTGCTACCTGGGGCTGCTTGCATTTTTACAGACGACAGCGCTTCTGAGAAAAAGGCCACCTACTGCTGCTTATGAATCACTCTAATAGTAAACCGGTCGGCTGCCCCACAAATTCCATGCAATGGGGCCCTTCAGGGACCAGGGAACGGAAACCTAAACACTCAGTAAACTCTGCGAATGTGCAGGGAAATATTACCTGTTAATTGGCAAGCTCCCCCGCTCACCTACCCCTCTCCCCAAAAAAGTCAGGGCCGATGAAGACTAAATATGCCCCCAAATAGAGGGAATGTTGAGAGCTATTTAGAAAGAAGGGGGAAAAGAGATCGGGGCGCTGATACAATCCTGGAAAGGGAAAGACTTTCAAATTGTCACCCCAAACTGTAACTTCTCACAGCATGTCATTCAGTAGTACTTTGTTCCTGATGGTTGTAAACTTCCAACCTTCTGCGCATGAAAACGAGAACATGCTCGCACAGAGACATATCACAGGTTCCACTCCAATTTCTGTCAGTGGTGTTGGTTCATTCTCCTTAGTCTGTCCTCTACACACAAAATTGCCTTACAATATGCTATGAGTAGCTCAGTGTATACCCCAGTCGTGTACAAAAGGGCACGTTCTGCACTGTGCCGTAGCGTTCGTGCACATGCATTTCCACGCACGTGACCGACAGATAAAATGCATCCGACCCCACCCCGCTCAGAGTTTCACGTCCTGGAGACCTTCAGGAAGGAGCTAAACCTTTAGCGCTGACCTTTTGACAAGCTGACCTTTGACACTGACCTTTCAAACAGAGCGCCTTCGCAACGGACAAGCGTCCTGGCTAAACGGAGACAATGCTTCGCCAGTGACGGATACCAGAAAATAGGGGCTTTCCCCTGGGTCGAGAGGGAGGATTTGTGGTGTTTACCTTGGCACGCTGGCGCTATCCATGAACGTCAGGTCCCGTCCCTCCGCACGCGGTACCTTAACGCCAACTGTGCTTATTCCCCGGCGGTGTGGCTACAACTTGTCACGCCATCCTGCGCAGATTCCCCCGACCCGTGGTTGCCTGCCACGTCGGCCTGCCCTCCGCACCCCTGCCGGGCCATGCGCTTTCCCGACGCTGCCCGATAGATGCTGCCCGTTCGCTCGGGGCACCCTCTCTTGAGAGGAAAGTGCTGCAGTCGGCTTGCCTGTTTCGATAAATCCAGTGCTCTATTAATAGCCGCCTCCGCTAGCGGGGAGCCGAGAACGGGCTGAGGGGAATGCAGGGGGAGGCGGAAAGAGAGGCAGCCTGTTTGGATCGTCGCTGGCACAGGGCGGTGATCTCACTGGGAGGGGTGAGGGGAGAGAGGGAAAATCAAGCATGGCTGGGAGCAATGGAAGGGGAGGGGGGGAGCGATGGGGGGGCACCCCACGGTGTCGATCAGATCCCTTTGCCTCAGCTCTGCCACACCCAAATGGGCAGATGCCAGCTCAAAGGCAGGAGACAGAACGGCGCGCGGCTCCGTTCAGATGCTCTGGCTCACAAAAACAGCATGCGAAACGAATCCTGTGACTGTCCGAAACTTCTGCTTTATTTGGCTGGGCGATAGGATGCCGTAGCTACCCCGTTACTTGATGAGTAATTAAACTGTGGGACGTTGGCTGCGGTAATGGCCACGAGCATGGGTGTCTTTACCAGGGGGGTTAGACGGATTCACAAAAGAGAGATCCCTCAGTGGCTACTGGACGTTGTTTATTTAATTAATCTGTCTGCGACTAAAGGGGACCTCTTCGCTCACAGCCAGCCGGGGGGCACACGCCATTTTGTCTGGTATGGTTTCAGTTCGGGTTGAATAGTCTTGGAAATTTCCAAAAAACCCGAAAAATATTGCATTTAGCGCCTCTGAGTTCAACAGGGACTCAGGGACTGAGTTCCACTCCACGTTCCCAGAGTCTAGCGTTCAGCACTATGCTGCTGCTACAGGTAAATAGGAGGGAGGGGGAAGGGGTTTTCCCCCCTCTTTTTTGTTCTTAATGGCAATGGGGCATAAGAGGTCCAAAAATGCTGAAAATATTCCCCATTTTTCAGGATCCGCCTTTTGGGTCTCTTATATGGCCACCCTACCCCCACCCCCGGCTGAAATTCACCCCAAAAAGCCAACATGGCTTTCTTGGGTTTATTTTTAGCTCAGCTTTTGGATGCACAGCCCTATGGGCAGTTTCTGATACGACGTAGGAAGCAATATCTGAAGGAAGACTTGGCATCTAGGTCTTCTTTGTTGACCATCCAGGGCAACTGGTTGGCCACTATGAGACAGGATGCTGGACTAGATGGACCACTGGTCTGATCCAGAAGAGCTCTTTTGATGTTCTTATGAAGGCTTCAGCCTCTTAAGTCCTGTTGTTGGCCCTCCAGAGATACTAGTTGGCCACTGTGTGAGCCAGAATGCTGGACTAGATGGACCACTGGTCTGATCCAGTAGGGCTCTTCTAATGTTCGTATGAAGGTCTCAGCCTCTAGGCCCTGTTGTTGGCCCTCCAGAGATACTAGTTGGCCACTGTGTGAGCCAGAATGCTGGACTAGATGGACCACTGGTCTGATCCAGTAGGGCTCTTCTAATGTTCGTATGAAGGTCTCAGCCTCTAGGCCCTGTTGTTGGCCCTCCAGAGATACTAGTTGGCCACTGTGTGAGCCAGAATGCTGGACTAGATGGACCACTGGTCTGATCCAGAAGAGCTCTTTTGATATTCTTATGAAGGTCTCAGCCTCTAGGCCCTGTTGTTGGCCCTCCAGAGATACTAGTTGGCCACTGTGTGAGCCAGAGTGCTGGACTAGATGGACCACTGGTCTGATCCAGCAGAGCTCTTCACAGGAAACTGTACCGTCCACACCCAGGTCTACAGAACACCATGAAAGGATGCTTCCAGACCCCAGGCACCGTATACGGTCATTACACCTGGATAAAAATTTCAGGTGGGTTGTCACACTGGTGTGTTGCCACAAAATTAAGCAGAAGTCCTTACGCTTTGTGCAACATTTTATTCAAGCGTAATTTTTGCGAGTCTGAGTCATTTGACCTGTAGAAGGGAAAAAATGGTGGTCTTGGGGTCAACCTGCCATTTTGCCATGCCATAGATTCAAAGGTAACACGATAACTCTCTTGAACATTAGAATTTTTCAGAATTGAAATGAGGGGCGGGCCGCAGCCACACAGCTCCAAACCGCACAGCGGCTTAACTTGAAGGCCCACTTGATCTCAAATGCAACGCAAAACAACCACACCACATGTTCTGGGATCTCCCTGGAAGGCGGGTACATTGTAAGGGAAGTTCTTTTACACCTTCAGCACAACAATCCGTGTTCCACATACAATCCCAGCTCAACACACATCTGTGGGCAAGGAGGCCAGGAGAGAAGTAGAATCAACCCACAATGGGTGGTCTCCCAGATAGTTCGGAGCGAAAGGTGGGATGGGCATTCAGAACAACAAGCTGTATTTTGGATTGGAAGCACAGCAGGGCCCCTGTAGCTCAGTGTCCCTGCTTTGTATGCAGGTTCAATTCCTGCCAGCTCCGGGAAGCAAAAGGTCCTTTCCTGGACAGCCATTCTCAGTCAAAGGAGATCGCAACAGAACTGGTAGTTTGATTCACCAGTCTTCTACATGAAATAATTGCCCAAATTAGAAGAAGAAGAAGAAGAAGAAGAAGAAGAAGAAGAAGAAGAAGAAGAAGAAGAAGAAGAAGAAGAAGAAGAAGAAGAAGAAGAAGAAGAAGAAGAAGAAGAAGAAGAAGAAGAGGTTGTTGTGAGAATAAAACAGATGAGGGGACAAGTGTGAATATTCTGATAGATACAGACTATGTCATGTTTGCTACTGATATCCTCCTCCACAGATATGATATAGATAAAAAGAAGAAGAAGAGTTGGATTTATATCTCCCCTTTCTCTCATGTAGGAGACTCAAAGGGGCTTACAATCTCCTTGCCCTTCCCCCCTCACGACAAACACCCTGTGAGGTAGGTGGGGCTGAGAGAGCTCTGAGAAGCTGTGACTAGCCCAAGGTCACCCAGCTGGCATGTGTGGGAGTGCACAGGCTAATCTGAATTCCCCAGATAAGCCTCCACAGCTCAGGCGGCAGAGCGGGGAATCAAACCCGGTTCCTCCAGATTAGATACACGAGCACTTAACCTCCTACGCCACTGCTGCTCACTTAAACCAAAAAAAAAATCAGCAATTAAGGACCATGCATTATCCCCAGACTCAGAGTTGACTCCTACGAGCCCCAGCAGTTGCGGGAACAATTTCGGCCATATTTCCATCAACATCTGTCCTCTTTTGCAACATATCATGAAACCAGACTCCTCTGCTTCACATTTATGAGAACCAGTCTGCCTTGCTTTCATAGCTGGTTCATCCATCTATAACAAGGCGACATGAGACAATTACCCATGTTGGCACATTTGGTAGAGGCAGGAGCAACCTCCCATATTCCTACATGGTACAGTCCAAGAAAGCCTATATACCACGTGCCACGCACACATCTCTGAACTGGCACTGTGCAACTAAGACATTCTGTTCTCCCCTTTTTTTAAAAAAAGATTTTTAATACCCACTTCTCTTGCAAGCACGGATAGGAAATAAAAACCACTTTGCTATTTGTGTGTGTGTGTGTCTAACGACCCTAATTATGCATAACAATATGGTTAAATGGTGTTTATGAGTAATTCATCTGCATTAAGTAATTTGCAATGTGTACCAGTGACAGAGACCTATAACCAGTTCTCAGGCACCATCACAAAGCCCGTTATAAGACATGAATTGACTCGGCATTCAAAGGACGCTGCCCCTTCCATTGTATCCTAAGCAGAGGTGGGATCCATCAGGTTCTCACAGGTTCCCGAGAGTAGGCTGCTAATGATTTGTGTGTGCCGAGAGGGGGTTACTAATTGGTGATTTTGCCACGTGATTTTTGCCTTAGTTATGCCCCTCCTCTCAGCAGTAGCGCGCAGAACTTGAAGCAGTCTAGCAGGAGGTGCGCCGGCGTGCGTGGCAGCCTGCGCCTGCGTGCATTCGTTTCCCGCCCAAGGACTGGCGCAGCGGCTGCGTCCTTGCCACAGCCCCGCCCCCGGAATGCCTGGCCACGCCCCCGTCGTGCCCCCCCCAGTCCCATTGGCGCTACGCCACAGTTTGAATCCCACCACCATGGGAACCTGTTACAAAAATTTTTGGATCCCACCACTGATCCTAAGGCATGTGCGACAGGTATCGCCTACCTCACAAAACTGTTGTAAGGTAGGCAACACGTTGGAGGGAAAAACGGCTAAAAATGTTGTCGGCCCAGACTATTTTCACTCCACTAACAGACATGCTAATGAATTAACACAGAGAAACAGGGATGCGTTAGGATGGCAGCATTTTATCAGTTCATCTGTTAGATTCATAATGCTTATTTTGGTGATCAATTAAGAAGGTGCCTCCGACTAATTGGGCAGCGACACTTTTAGGAAAAAAAGTATTTTGTTAACGTGACAGGCGCAATTTTAGGAGCATCTTTCCTTCTCTCGCACATGGGAAGGAATGCCTCTGTATGACACAATCGCAAAACAAAGGAAGTGCATCTTTTCAAACCTGTGTAAATGCGAGCATAAGCTGGGTTTAATTGATTTGATCGACTGTGTGCAATTAATTGACAGATGTCACGACGACAGCCCTGCAGGGCACACAAATCCTTCGCACAAACTCATCTAATGACAATCATTTACCAGAAGTATTGGCGTATCAATAGATGAGCTTCTACGAGCGCGCGTGATGGTTGGAGAACCTCAGCAGGAATGGGAAGGCTTGAGTGCGAATCCCCCATTGGAGTATCAGTCTCCACTTGAGCCAATTCCTACCCGAAAGGGTTGTTGTGAGAATAAAACAGAAGAGGGGACAGATGTGAATAATCTGATAGATACAGACTATGTCATGTTTGTTACTGATATTCTCCTCCACAGATATGATATAGATAAAAAGAAGAAGAAGAGTTGGATTTATATCCTCCCTTTCTCTCCAGTAGGAGTCTCAAAGGGGCTTATATACTCCTTTCCCTCCCCCCCCCCCCAACACCCTGTGAGGTAGGTGGGGCTGAGAGAGCTCCAAAGAACTGTGACTAGCCCAAGGTCACCCAGCTGGCGTGTGTTGGAGTGCACAAGCTAATCTGTATTCCCCAGATAAGCCTCCACAGCTCAGGCGGCAGAGTGGGGAATTCCTCCAGATTACAGTACACCTGCTCTTAACCACAACACCAGGATTGGTGGGCTTTGATCCCCAACTAATAAAAGGAGAAGCAAACTCAAAACCTCAAAGATTGGCAATTTTTACCACCTCTGATACCTTTCTCAAGCTAATATAGCCAAACACAGCCCATCTTGAGCTATATGGTAAGCAACAGTTATGAGGTTACTTACAGCGAAATGCAAGATTGGAGCTTAGGAGCACTTAAAAACCAACAAGGTTTCTGAAGTATAAACTTTCAAGAGTTAAAGCTCTCTTCTTCAGATTTCAGATATACATGCAATGAAGGGAGTTGACTCTCCAGAGCTTAAACCCTGTCTTTCCAATGCTACTGCGCTCAAAAATTACACACCCGCGTGGCCACCCATGTGAAATTTACCGAGGAATACTGGACACAAAGGAAGAGCCCCCATAGAGGTATGCTTAAGGAAATGTTGGTTTAATATGCTTATGGATAAAAATTTCAGCGTACGACTATGTAAGAAGAATCCTAAAAGGTTACTTTTGCCGACTGAGCTAAGTTCAGTGACGAAGACCTTTCGCTATTTACTGGAATAAGGTGAAACTGCCGAAAAACGATACGGTTGATCTATACTCGTATAACAAGGATTTAGACAACAAGGATCTGAATGTGGTTCTTTTGGGTGCGACTGAAATAAATTCAGTTGGTTTGTATGTGTATCCAGGTGGGCAGAACAAACTGTCTTTTCCGGCAGCCAGAAGTTCCTAAGTTCAATCCTTGGCATCTCCAGTTAAAGGGGCTCTGATGGATCCCACGCTGGGGGGGGGGGGGGGGAGAGTCCTTTCTCTACCAAAAACCACGAAGAAACACAGCCAGTCAGAGTAAACAGAAGATAGCTGCATGGAGCCAAAGATGACTCAGCAGAAGGCAGCTGTATTCACTGCTCAAGCCCAACGCGGCCCGACTCAGCAGTTCTGGCTGGGTGTCCTCAGTGGTTCTCTTCCACTGCTTACCTTGGCAGGTCATAGACCCACCTACCTGTTTCCCAAGCATTTACTTTAGAGAAGCAGCTCTTGAACTTTCTGCAGAGAGACCAACTTCCTAACGCACCCTACTGCAAAAGAATCCCCTTCCCTACTTTTCCTTCGAATGTAAAATGCAAGAATCTCACACCGGTGAAAATGGAGCAGGTTCCCTACATTCATCATTTGTTAGGTTAGGACTATTGATATTTTTGTTAAACGATGCTAAATGCCGGTACCGTTATGCCGGTATGTTCTTTGCTATGTGTACTGTTATGATTATTGTTACCTTGTGGTTTACATTGTTACATTATATTCTAATATGCCATGTTTATCGATGTTTTCCATTTTGGGATAGTATGCTTACGATATTTTTATAATGTGTCATGTTATGATTATTGCTAATTGCTCATGATGTTTTTGCCTGATATCTGGCTATTCATAATGTTATGCTTATTGGATGTTGTTGATTGACTATGCCTAACTGATGTTTATGCTATGGCTATTGATATTGTCACTCTTCTTGTACACCGCCCTGAGCCCTTCGGGGGAGGGTGGTATATACATTAAATCTATGATCTGATATGATTTTTTGAAGAAGAAGAAGAAGAAGAAGAAGAAGAAGAAGAAGAAGAAGAAGAAGAAGAGGAGGAGGAGGAGGAGGAGGAGGAGGAGGAGTTTGGATTTATATCCCCCTTTCTCTCCTGCAGGAGACTCAAAGGGGCTTACAATCTCCTTGCCCTTCCCCCCTCACAACAAACCCCCTGTGAGGTGGGTGTGGCTGAGAGAGCTCCGTAGAGTTGTGACTAGCCCAAGGTCACCCAGCTGGCGTGTGTGGGAGTGTACAAGCTAATCTGAATTCCCCAAATAAGCCTCCACAGCTCAGGTGGCAGAGCAGGGAATCAAACCCGGTTCCTCCAGATTAGATGCACGAGCTCTTAACCTCCTACGCCACTGCTGCTTTTAAGCATTTATTCTGCTATCTAAGGCCCCTTCTGCACATGCAGAATAATGCACTTTCAATCCACTTCCAATCCTCTTTGCAGCTGGATTTTCACTGTGCGGAATATCACAATCCACTTTCAAACAATTGTGGGATTGAATGTGCTTTATCCTGCATGTGTGGAAGGGGCCTGAGTTCCGCACAACTTTGATGACAGAAGGAGAAAGTGAGTGGACCAGGGAAGCAAACACTTTAAATCTCTGACTATGGCCCCTTCCACACATGCAAAATAATGCATTTTCAAACCACTTTCACAACTGTTTGCAAGTGGACGTTGCTATTCCGCACAGCTTCAAAGAGCACTGAAAGCAGTTTGAAAGTGCATTATTCTGCATGTGCGGAATGAGCCTATGATAGACTATGGCTACGGAAAGCTTATGCCACCGTAAATCCATTAGTCTTTAAGGTGCCACTGGATGTTGGGGAAGAACAGGGGCCTTTTCCAGATTCATGTACTTAGGCCTGGGTTCCTTGGTGGAAGGAGAATCAGGTTTTTACCCTGGGTTTTGTAGGAAAGATCGCTTTAGAGGGATTTTGCCATAAGATCCGGCTCTTATTGACCAAGGCTGATGACTGAAATTAGCTGTCAAAGCACCGCTACCCCTAAGAGGTGGAACACCCAGCCCAGTTTCTCCTGTGTCTGAGGTTCATCAGCACCAATCCCCATTACATACAGTCATGCGTTCCCTGGGACAAGAATATCTCAGTTATCATAACCTTAATTCCAGGTCTCCTTGAGCAAAAACAACCCAAAGTCAGGGTTGGGAGTCTGTATGGAGAAGGAACAGCAGCTCTGGAAATTGGGCTTCAAAGATGTATAAGCAACTTGCTCTGGCATTATAAGCTTGACTTTTGCAAGACAAGGAAGGTATTGTTGGAATGGGCCTGGCACATCTATGCATATCGGGCCACAGATATCCACAAACTCAATATGGGCCTCCCAAAGTCCATTTCTCCCACCTGCTCTACGGATTTCCAAAACCTCCTAGCTAGGGATATGCACTGGTTTTCCCCAGTAATTTGGGGTTTAGTAGTCCCCAAAATTTTCCAAAAAAACCCCCAAAAGTAAAAAAGCTTTTTCAGAATTTTGTTTTTTTTAAATTTTAGGTCAACTTCAACAACCTTTATTGGCATTTAATTTTCAGGTCTATTAAACATGAATCTGATGAATTCCTGCTGCCTCTGAGCTCCACATGCAGCTGGGAGGCAACAGCATTGGCAGAAGGTCCAAAGCAGCCTGAATCATGTTGAAAAGGTTCAACATGATCTCAGGTTTTTTTGGGTTCAGCTTTAGCCAGATGCACACCCCTATTCTCTAATAATCCAAGCCAACAATGCTTATATTTCCTCCTCACCAACCTTTCAGTTAGAAAATCTCAATACTCTTGTAGTCTTCTCCTCAACATTCCTCCTATTAGAGATTCTCAACATTCCTGTAATCTCCCAACATTCCTGCAATCTCATTCTCAACACTCCTACCATTAGAGAATCTCAATACTCTTGTAGTCTTCTCCTCAACATTCCTCCTATTAGAGATTCTCAACATTCCTGTAATCTCTCAACATTCCTGTAATCTCATTCTCAACACTCCTACCATTAGAGAATCTCAATACTCTTGTAGTCTTCTCCTCAACATTCCTCCTATTAGAGATTCTCAACATTCCTGTAATCTCTCAACATTCCTGTAATCTCATTCTCAACACTCCTACCATAAGAGAATCTCAATACTCTTGTAGTCTCCTCCTCAACATTCCTCCTATTAGAGATTCTCAACATTCCTGTAATCTCTCAAAATTCCTGTAATCTCATTCTCAACACTCCTACCATTAGAGAATCTCAATATTCTTGTAATCTTCTCCTCAACATTCCTCCTATTAGAGATTCTCAACATCCCTGTAATCTCTCAACATCCCTGTAATCTCATTCTCAACACTTCTACCATTAGAGAATCTCAACATCCTTATCATCTCCCCATCCATCCTCCCACTAGAGAATCTCAACATGCCTGTAGCCTCCTTCCCATCTACCCTCCCACTAGAGAATCCCAATTTTCCTCATACTTGCCTTCTTCCTTTAAAGAATCCCAATATATCACATTTTTTTGCACCCTAACATCTCATACACTAGACCTCCCTGCTTTACATACCAAATGTTCCTGTTCTCATGCTGCTTCAATGTTGGGCATCAACTTCACAAATTTTAGGACAGACATTTTATGATCAAGTCAGCCTCCTGTTTGTTTTTTCCACTTGCATGGCAGAAGAATTGACAACTAGAAGAAGAGTTTGGATTTATATCCCCCCTTTCTCTCCTGCAGGAGACTCAAAGGGGCTTACAATCTCCTTGCCCTTCCCCCCTCACAACAAACACCCTGTGAGGTGGGTGGGGCTGAGAGAGCTCCGAGAAGCTGTGACTAGCCCAAAGTCACCCAGCTGGCGTGTGTGGGAGTGTACAGGCTAATCTGAATTCCCCAGATAAGCCTCCACAGCTCAGGCAGCAGAGCTGGGAATCAAACCTGGTTCCTCCAGATTAGATACACGAGCTCTTAACCTCCTACGCCACTGCTGCTCCTAGATGAACAGTTGGTCTGAATATGTATTTATTGACTTCATTTATACCCTGCCTTTTCCCCTAGTAAGAAGACAGCATTCCCCTGTTATCTGCGCCCAGCCTTTGCTCTTCAGAGGTATACTGCTCTTGCACATTGAAGTTCCATTTTAAAAGCCTCCAACCGGCCTACCTGTTTTATTTCTTCGAACCATGCATATGCCACCTCTCTTGGGGCAGTCCACACACCATCAACCCAAGTAACCTTCTCTAAAATCAGAAACATAAGACCACACCCCGTTGAGGAGAACCAAAGAAGCAGCACATATTTTGGGAACCCCTTTCTAAACCTTTGCAGTGGCCTTCTTGCAACCCTATACTCTCCTCCCCGGAAGCCACGATTCCCAAAGCTATGACTCCCTGCGAGGATTATTCTGCCTCGAAGCTATCCTTCACCTTAAGAAAGAACCCGACTTTGAAGCCCCTGTCACGCTGGGTTTGTCACCTCTGGGCAGCAAGAAAAGAGAAAGGAGTCTTGCGGGAACAGCTTCTGAATTTGAGGGGGGGGGTGCTGTAGGAGTGTCCACAAGAGCCATCAGTGAAATTTTGGGCAAAGATGACGAGGATGAAGAAGTTATCCTCTGGGGAATGTGGAACCAGTGAAGTCCTGGACCACCGCAAGGTTGTAAACGCCGTGCGATCTCAGTACCTGTTTGAGACGGCTACCTGGGCAACAGCAGGACAAAGGGACAGCCTCGTCTCAACGTCTGGACGAGGTCCCCCCAGTGACTTTCTTGACTATGTGAACCCCAAACCAGATTAATGCAGCGTTGCCAGCTGAATAACAAGATGGGGAGGAACGTGAATGAAGGAGAAGCTTGGCAATTTTTGTAAAAATAAAAATTACAAACAAGATGTCGCCCGCCCTCATGCAGTGGAGGGGGCACGTCCCTGTGGCAGAGCAGAAGGCCAGCCCAAAGGGTCAATTGGGGGATCAAGACTATGATGGAGGAAGATTGTTGGGCACAGGACATTCCCAACTCGGCTCTCCCGCCCGCTTTGCCACTGATCTCTGGCCTCCTGGCCACTAAAGCTCTACTCCAGCGTAGACCTCTCTGTTGTCAGAGGGCAGGTGAGGAAGAGGGGATTTCCTGTGCTGGCCCCTCCCTTTCCTGCATTCTCCCTCTGCTACCCCCACCCCTCCCCAAAACCACACCTTCACTCCTGGCTTCCCTACCGCCACAACAGGAAAGGCACCGAAACTGGATCACTGTTTTGTTTTTATTTATTTTTTAAAAAGGGCACCTAGGAAACAGAGAACCAAAAGCTGGCTACTCCCCCCTCCCCCCCCCCCAAAAAAATACAACCCTTTCCATTTCGACTCGCACAATATTAGTTGTGCACACACCACACCCGCACAGAGGGGCCTCCTCCGGCTAACGCAAACTCCCCAAATACACATTTGCCCATGTGTCCCGTTCAACACCCGTGCCCTCAAACATCACACTGAGAATCGCCGGCAGGTCAGAGACAACTGTCCCTTGGCGCTCCAGAGAACACACAGACAGGGATTGGGGGGGGGGGGGGGAGGCAAAAACCCAAGGAGATATCTGGACAACCCCCCCCCCCCCTTGGAGGGGCATGCGCTGCTAGAAATACCAGCAAATCCCCCCTCCAAACAAGATCCCCCCCCCCCAAAACAGAGCAAAAGACATCTCCCTTCCCCAATCCCAGATGTTTTGGGTCTCAGTCCCACCCCCCTCTCTCAGCGGGAACCCCCCAGGGATCTCTGACACACAACAGATGCTCTGCTCCAGCCTCAGTCCCCCCCCCCCCCAGGGAGGAGTCTACCTGGTCAGCCAGGCATGGGGGCCAGGAGGTCCCAGCGGTCGCCAGTCCCGGGTCTGGCGGGTTGGGCTAACCGAGCCTCAGCTTGATTCCAGACAAAGGCCAGAGAAAGAGCCAGACAAAGACGGGGGGGGGGGGGGCAAAAGAAGAGACGCGAAGCTGCCGCCTACCTCGATGCAGAGGAACTTGGAGCCAGCTGGCATCCAGAGAAGGGGTGCCCGGCTGGGGAGGGGGCCCGCCAGCTGAGAGAGTTGCATGGTCCCCGGCTCCTCCGGCGGCGGCTGCCACTGCTGCTTTGCCGAGGGAGGAAGGCAGAGGCACATAGGCGCACAGACACACAGACACACACACACGCACACCCACTCAAACACACACACACACTCACACACCCCGAGCAGGCTGTGCTGTTGAATACATCACAGTGTCAGCCACTGGCAGGGATGGGGGATGGGTGGGCGTGGGGAACGGTGCCTCGCCAAGGAAAGCTGGCTCGGCCGGCTCGCCATCTCTTCCAACACCCCCCCTTCCCCGCTTATTGCTCCCCCCTTGGCCAATGTTCAACACTCCCCCTCCCCAAATCGTCGAATTTGTGCCTGACGACAAGAGTGCCAGGGACGGCTTGGGCCTTCACCCCAGTGGGGGTCTACTTGGCAGGCTCCCCAGCCCCCAAACCTCAGACCGGGGAAACTCCAGTTCTGGAAGCAGAACGGAAAAGATGTACGTCGGGATTTGTGCTGTTCCATTTTTAAACCGAGATGTCTTTGGGAAGCGTCGGAGCAGCAGATGGCGAAGGAAGAAGGGAACGGGCACCGGGCGGGGGGAGAAAAGGGGTTAGGATATGGCGACTGAGCGGCTGGCAGAGCGAGGGAGGGTGGTAGGCCAGCAAAGAGGGGAACCGGAGGAGTCGGCTTGCAAAAATACCCAAGGACCACTGGAAGCCTCTGGGCAGATAATGCTGAGTAAGAATTCCCCGTTCTCTTGAGCAGTGAGGACTACCTACTTGGGGTTTTACAAAACAAAAACAGCAATTCAAGAAGGACACTGACAGGCTGGAACGGGCGACCCAAAATGGTCAAAGGTCTGGAATCCATGCCCTATGAAGAAGAAGAAGAAGAAGAAGAAGAAGAAGAAGAAGAAGAAGAAGAAGAAGAAGAAGAAGAAGAAGAAGAAGAAGAAGAAGAAGAAGAAGAAGAAGAAGAAGAAGAAGAAGAAGAAGAAGAAGAAGAAGTGGAGTTTGGATTAATATCCCCCCTTTCTCTCCTGTAGGAGACTCAAAGGGGCTTACAATCTCCTTGGCCTTCCCCCCTCACAACAAACACCCTGTGAGGTGGGTGGGGCTGAGAGAGCTCCGAGAAGCTGTGACTAGCCCAAGGTCACCCAGCTGGCGTGTGTGGGAGTGTACAGGCTAATCTGAATTCCCCAGATAAGCCTCCACAGCTCAGGCGGCAGAGCAGGGAATCAAGCCCGGTTCCTCCGGATTAGATACACGAGCTCTTAACCTCCTACGCCACTGCTGCTCCTATGAAGAGAGGCTTAGGGAGCTGGGGATGTTTAGTTTGGGGAATAGAAGGTGAAGAGGTGACATGATAGCCATGTTGAGATATCTGAAGGGATGTCGTGTTGGTGAGGGAGCAAGCTTGATTTCTGCGGCTCAGGAGACCAAGACCAGAAGTCATGGGTTCAAGATGAAGGAAAAGAGATTCCACCTAAATATCAGGAAAAACTTCACGACTGTCAGGGCTGTTCGACAGTGAAATGCACTACCTCGGAGTGTGGTGGAGTTTCCTTCTTTGGAGGATTTTAAAGAAGAAGAGTAGAAGAGGAGTTGGGATTTATATCCCCCTTTCTCTCCTGCAGGAGACTCAAAGGGGCTTACAATCTCCTTGCCCTTCCCCCCTCACAACAAACACCCTGTGAGGTAGGTGGGGCTGAGAGAGCTCTGAGAAGCTGTGACTAGCCCAAGGTCACCCAGCTGGCGTGTGTGGGAGTGCACAGGCTAATCTAGTTCCCCAGATAAGCCTCCACAGCTCAGGCGGCAGAGCGGGGAATCAAACCCAGTTCCTCCAGATCAGAGTGCACCTGCTCTTAGCCACTACGCCACTGCTGGATGGCCCTCTGATAGGAGTGCTTTGATTGTGTGTTCCTGAATTGCAGGGGGTTGGACTTGATGGCCCTTGGGGTCCCTTCCAACTCTATGATTCTACTGACATCCTGAGAAGGTCAGTGCCCATCCTGTGATTTCATAGGGGTGCATGTAGAACACACACAAATGCTGTCCAAAGTGCCCTGCCTCCCCCAAAGGCATCTTCAGCTGATCCTGGAAACTCCAGCGGAAAACATCACCAGAGAGGAGGCAGGTGTGGACGGAAACCGGCACCTTTAGCCGGCCCTTCTGAGTCCAGGAGGAGCCTCTGAAAGCTCAGGAACACGGGCATCATGTGCAAGCTATGACCCACCCATAAAAGGAGGCGGGTGGCGATGTGCCACGCCACCCTTTCTGTGGTTATTATGGGTAACAGAAGCATCTGCAGACAGTCCCCAGAAGATTCATTGTCAGCGTGATGAGTGTAAACAACACATTTAAATGTTTCCTGCAGTCAAAAGAAAGACACCGACGACGTGGCGCCGGCATCCCTCCGGGCTACATGGCTCTTGGCGCAATCCGCACAGCGTGCCTGGGGTTTTGAGTTTATTTCCTCAGAAATTTATACCCCAGTTTTACCCACAATGAGTAGCACCATCTCCCCTCCTCCGTTCTACCCTCATCGCAACAGGCAGGTGAGTTAGAGTAGGCCGAGAGAATGGCCCGGGATCTCCCGGCAAGCTTCCGTGGCAGGAGTTGAACTCAAGTCTCTCAGTTATGCTACGGTGTAATGTTCTGTTATTGCTGCTATGTAATGATTTATCCTGTTGTCTTGCGATGCTATGTGAAATGTTTGGTTATTGGGATTTTGTGATTATTATTCTGCTGCGATTATGAAATGTTATGTTTAATGTTGGTGCTATTATATGTTGATTTTACTTGTTGTGACTAGTTAACCTGATGACATTATTGTCTGAATTTGTTGGGCTGGGAGACTACTGAATGTGGGTGCTAGCCTTATGATTTTGAATGATTATGTTATTGCGTATTATTATGTATTATTTTGTTTTTGTGCACCGCCCTGAGCCCTCCGGGGGAGGGCGGTATATAAATTAAATATCAAATCAAATCAAATCAGATCCTAGCGTGACACTCGAAGCACTACGCCACACTGGCTCTGCTATTGCAATGACGTCTATTGGGAGTTAGTCCAATAGAAGAAGAAGAAGAAGAAGAAGAAGAAGAAGAAGAAGAAGAAGAAGAAGAAGAAGAAGAAGAAGAAGAAGAAGAAGAAGAAGAAGAAGAAGAAGAAGAAGAAGAAGAAGAAGAAGAAGAAGAAGAAGAAGAAGAAGAAGAAGAAGAAGAAGAAGAAGAAGAAGAAGAAGAAATTTTATTTTATTTTATTTTATTTTATTTTATTTTATTTTATGATTTTACATTTTATGTTTTCATTACTACTGATTGTTTCCTGATTGCTTACTAGACCTATATGACAATCATTAAGTGCTGTACCTTATGATTAAGTGCTGTACCTTATGATTCTTGACAAATGTATTTTTCTTTTATGTACACTGAGAGCATATGCACCGGAGACAAATTCCTTGTGTGTCCAATCACACTTGGCCAATAAAGATTCTATTCTATTCTATTCTATTCTATTCTATTCTATTCTATTCTATTCTATTCTAGTCCCAAAGAGCTACCCTGTTTCCCCGAATATAAGACATCCCCAGAAAATAAGACGTAGTAGAGGTTTTGCTGAAGCGCGAAATAGAAGGCATCCCCCGAAAGTAAGACGTAGCAAAGTTTTTGTTTGGAAGCATGCCCGACGAACAGAACACAGAAAAATAAGACATCCCCTGAAAATAAGACATACCGCATCTTTGGGAGCAAAAATTAATATAAGACACTGTCTTATTTTCGGGGAAACACGGTAGTTCTCATGAGTAGGATATCCAAGATATCTTGGTGAAAGCTAAGCTGGAAGTTTCCCCCAAATGTGTTTGTTTACCAGATGCAGGCAGTTTTTGAAGGAGAGCTGTTAACGTTCAAAGCAACCCCCCCTCCCCCGACTCAGGGAGCACAGTTGCAGGGGATTTGGACTCACCTGGATCTCACCAAGAAGGTCTATAAGGAGGACAAAGTCAACAGCACATTCACACACCAGCTGGAGACGGGGAGTCTGTATGTCAACACACTAAAATGCCTGCACACTGCTGCTTTGCTTAGCCATAAACTTAGAAAGCGGCGGGATATGAAGGCCCCTTCCGCACATGCAGAATAAAACACTTTCGCTCCGCTTTCAGTGCGCTTTGCAGCTGGATTTTACTGTGCGGAAGAGCAGAATCCACTTGCAAACCATTGTGAACGTCCTTGTGAAGTATCATCTACTCTGGCTGGCAGCTGCTCTCTGGGGCCTCAGGACTATACAAGAGCCTTGTAACAGAAGTCCCTTGTCCGTTGTTCTATCTTGCTTTGCTCCTTTCTCCCTTTCCTTAGTCTGATTTTACAATCGTGAGTTATCATGCCTGAAATTTGAAAATGGCTGTGTTTTAATATTAAGTGTTACCGCAAGCCCACCTTGAGCCTGTAAGAAGCAGGGCGGCCTATAAATCCAAAAATAAGCAAATGCGTAAATAGATAAAAAGATGACAGGGATCGGAATTGGAATCTTTTGCATGCAAAAGCC
This sequence comes from Sphaerodactylus townsendi, assembly GCF_021028975.2. Classification (NCBI taxonomy): domain Eukaryota; kingdom Metazoa; phylum Chordata; class Lepidosauria; order Squamata; family Sphaerodactylidae; genus Sphaerodactylus; species Sphaerodactylus townsendi. The sequence goes on from NC_059441.1 coordinate 1,620,027, forward strand.
GCACTGAGTCATAGGGCCACCCCATAACACGTGCAGCCCTTCCGCCAGAGTCGCAAGAGAGCAAACCCCCAAAGCCAGCCAAAATACCTCTCTTCCCTGACCCTAACTGTGACGACGACTTGCACTTACAGATATCAGATTTAAAAGTGATCGTCTGAACGAATTCCCAGCCCCAAGGAGTTTTTTACAGGGGAAAAAAAGAACCTACAGGACGAAGGGAAGGAACGAGGGCATGCATCCAAACCCTTGAATATTTACTCAAAGGTAAAGGTTTCTCGGAGCTCTCTCAGCTCCACCTGCCTCACAGGGTGTTTGTTGTGAGGGGGGAAGGGCAAGGAGATTGTCAGCCCCTTTGAGTCTCCTGCAGGAGAGAAAGCGGGGATATAAATCCAAACTCCTCCTCCTCCTCCTCCTCCTCCTCCTCTACTACTACTACTACTACTACTACTACTACTACTACTACTACTACTACTACTACTACTACTACTACTACTACTACTACTACTACTACTACTACTACTACTACTACTACTACTACTACTACTACTACTACTACTACAATGGAACACTTACTGCCAGGTAAGCATCCACAGGACTTAGTCATAGAGCAAAAAGCAGAGCTGTTTATGCTAGAACAGTGATGGTGAACCTTTTCAAGACCGAGTGCCCAAATTGCAACCCAAAACCCACTTATTTATTGCAAAGTGCCAATGCGGCAATTTAACCTGAATAACCCCCTCAAGCAGGGGTCAGCCTGCTGTAGCCTCCAGCAAGTCCCACATGTGCTGCTTTGCGCCTCTCTAGCATCTCTGCTGCCTCTCCCCCCCCCCCCCCAGGCAGCAGCCACCTGGAGCACAGGCACCAGGCCTGCCAACCGAGTCCTCCCTGCTCACTGAAGTGCACGGACATCAAGTTCAGTGGCCCAGGCCAGCCTAGATGTAGGGGGGGGGGCAATTCCCACCCCACATGACAAACTCTGTGCAGACGTGCCCACAGAGAGGGTTCTGAGTGCCACCTCTGGCACCCGTGCCACAGGTTCGCCATCACTGTGCTAGAAGAACCTCTGGACTCTACCTCTTAGCTCACAGGTGTCAAACTCATGGCCCTCCAGATGTTATGGACTACAGGGGATGATGGGAACTGTAGTCCATAACATCTGGAGGGCTGCGAGTTAACTTCACGCTGTCCAAATGCAGCCGGCCGGCCCCGTTTTCCGTCGTGTTCCGCTCCTGGCGACGTTTCCGACAAAGAAACAAATCACCCACGCGGCAACCATAGAGAAACGTATCAGCCCATCAAAGATGCATTACGGAATAGAAAGGAATCTAACGCCAGGCTTTTGGGTCAGTGTCTCTTAGGGGGAAAAAACACCCAACTCGGAAGCACAAAGGAGCCCGAAGCCGAGCCTCGGACCGATTCCTATCAGATGGGTTTATCTGATCCATTTTGGCAACACACCAAAATAGCCGGTGACCGGCAGCTTGCCCTGTTGGCTAGAGACGAGAAGGCTGGCGGCCCCCAGTCAATCCAGTAGCCAACTGGGCTCTCCTTCACGGCCTCTCTCCTTCGGAAACACCCTATCAATGCAACCTATTCATTGGCTGCCGTCTGACAGCTTCACGCTTTGTCTCTCTGCTGTCAGACCTCCGTGCTCCGGAGGATAAAAGGAAGAAAACAGCGGAGCCATCCGAAGCAGGCAGTTTCAAAAGACATGCAGAACAGCTCGGCTCAGGCCCCGTAGCCCTGACTGCTGGGATCGACAAAATTTGGGAAGGAGGGCTTTTTGAGAGAGACAGTGTCGTGCAGTGGTTAACAGCAGTAGACTGGAATCTGTTCGATTCCCCACTACTCCACATGAAGCCTCTGAACTCTCTGAGTCCATGTGGAGGTAGGCAGTGGCAAACCACTGGCTGTTGTGGGTTTTCCGGGCTGTGTGGCCATGGTCTGGTGGATTTTGTTCAGAGGTGGGATCCAGCAGGTTCTCACAGGTTCGCGAGAGTAGGTTACTAATTATTTGAGTGTGCCGAGAGGGGGTTACTAATGGGTGATTTTGCCACGTGATTTTTGCCTTAGTTACGCCCCTCCTCTCAGCAGTAGCACGCAGAACTTGAAGCAGTCTAGCAGGAGGTGCACCGGTGTGCGTGGCAGCCTGCGCCTGCGTGCATTCGTTTCCCGCCCAAGGACCGGTGCAGTGGCTGCGTCCTTGCCACAGCCCCGCCCAGGAATGCCCCACCCATGGAATGCCCGGCCCAGCCCGTCGTGCCCCGCCCAGTCCCATTGGCACTACGCCACAGTTTGAATCCCACCACCATGGGAACCTGTTACTAAAATTGTTGGATCCCACCACTGATCTTGTTCCTAACGTTTCGCCTGCATCTGTGGCTGGCATCTTCAGAGGTGTATCGCAGAGAGAAGTGTGTTATACCCTGTGTCCAGACTCCCCTCTGTGATACCCCTCTGAAGATGCCGGCCACAGAGGCAGGTGAGACGTTAGGAACAAGATCCACCAGACCACGGCCACGCAGCCCGGAAAGCCCACAACAGCCATTTGAATCCGGCCGTGAAAGCTTTCGACAGTGGCAAACCACCTTCAAATATCTCTTGCTCTGAAAGTCCTACAGCCCTAACTACAGCGATGACTTGGCAGCACTTTCAGTCACCACTGGGAATTGAGAGTCAAAGCCCAACCCCCCAAATATTGTTGATCTCTTAGGATGCTCACAGACCAGAATCTAGTTACCCTACGCATCCTTCTATATTCACTGAAACCAGTGAGATTAGAAGGGTGTAACTCTGTTTAGGATTGCTCACGTCTCATTTGCGTGATGGTCTCATTCTTTGGGCGAGACACCCTGGGTTTCCCCATCTGCGAAATGGGAGGATTCGAAACCATGTCATAGAGTGAAAGCTTCCTAGCGTCCTTTGAACCCCAAGCAAAACACTGCAGGACGAAAGCAAACAAGATTAATTTAGAAAGCAAAAAGAACCTTTTATTTCCCAGATGGCTCCATCTGTGATCAAATTAATGACTGTCACGGACTTTTTTGGTGGTGGCCCCAGTGTTTGGATCTATGAGTTCACGTACTGGGAGGGGGAGGGGGGTCTTTCCTACACATCTTCTTCAGAGAGCTGTGTTTTAAAAAAACAGTATTTTCGTTCCATTTCTGCTCTTCCCCCAGACTCCTCCCTTGAGAATTGTTCGGTTGAAAAGTGAGCTTATCAGTTTTCCACACCAATAAACATTTTAATTGCATGACAATGAATGAATGCATAGGCCAGCCTCGCAGTTCAGCACCTGAAGTGGGTCATGTTTAACTTCAATTTGGAGGATAAATGGAACAGTCTTTTTAAATCAGACTTGCTTTTGCTCCCCACTCCAACAGTGCATCGAAGACCACCCTTCTCTGTATGCTGACACCCAGAGAAAGTTTCCAAACCTTGAAAAGTAAACTTCTAGAACAGGAATATCATATCTTGTTGGGGCAAGCAAATAAATCATGCTCACCCCTCTCTGTTGGAATAATACCGGAACAGGGGCACATAGCTAAATATCTTGAATTATTAACTGAACCCCAACAGAGATGGATTATCACAAGGGCCAGATCCAATACCTTTCCATTGGCCATTACAAAGGGTCGCTACTTATCCATACCTCTCCAGGATCGGGTTTGTCCACACTGTAAAAATCAAGTGGAGACTCTTGCTCACATTATTCTTGACTGTCCGAGATATGTGGCCATTAGGAATTTCTCTCCCAGGCTGGCCCTAGACCAGGGGTAGGGAACCTGCGGCTCTCCAGATGTTCAGGAACTACAATTCCCATCAGCCTCTGTCAGCATGGCCAATTGGCCATGCTGGTAGGGGCTGATGGGAATTGTAGTTCCTGAACATCTGGAGAGCCGCAGGTTCCCTATCCCTGCCCTAGACAAATCTGAACGTGACTCTGACTGTTCTGTTGTGGAGCTTCTGTTAAACAACACAGATGTCGTGCTCTTGGAAAAAGTAGCAAAATTTCTTTTACAAGTGACAGAACTTTCTAAGTAATGTACAGTGCTATATAGTCTTCCTGTCTGCGCTTTGAATGTACTCTCGATTTGTATTTCAAAAATGTCTGGCAATGCTCTAGAACCTATTTTTAAATGCCAAATAAAGGTGGTGGTTGTTGTTAAAGACCACCCTTCTCAGATGGGGGAAAGGTGTAACTCCATTTAGGAAAGAACTATAAGGCCCCTTCCGCACATGCAAAATAATACGTTTTCAAACCACTTTCACAACTGTTTGCAAGTGGATTTTGCCATTCCGCACAGCTTCAAAGAGCACTGAAAGCAGTTTGAAAGTGCATTATTCTGCATGTGTGGAATGAGCCTAAGAGAGGTAAAGACGGCTTCATGTGGAGAAAGGGCCCTTCTTGCTGTTAAATGGACCCAGGAAGCTGTCTTACACTGTTAGAGGACTAGTCTGTTTAGGCCAGTATTGTCTACTCTGGCTGGGTGCCGCTGCCCAGGGCCTTTCCCATTACCTACTACCTGAGGCTTTTAACTGGAGATGATTCCCATGCCAAGCAAATGCATGCCAAGAAGAAGAAGAAGAAGAAGAAGAAGAAGAAGAAGAAGAAGAAGAAGAAGAAGAAGAAGAAGAAGAAGAAGAAGAGTAGTAGTAGTAGTAGTAGTAGTAGTAGTAGTAGTAGTAGTAGTAGTAGTAGTAGTAGTAGTTTGGATTTATATCCCACCTTTCTCTCAAGGTGGCTTACAAGCTCTTTTCCCTTCCTCTCCCCACAACAGACAGTGAGATAGGCGGAACGGAGAGAATTCAGAGAGAACTGTGACTAGTCCCAGGTCATCCAGCAGATATCGTGTGGAAGAATAGCTCCCAACTGCCCAACTAAACAAATAATAATAATAGTCTGGATTGATACCCTACCTTTCTTTCCTGTAAAGAGACTCAAGGTGGCCTACAAGCTCCTTTCCTTTCCTCTCCCCGCAACAAACACCCTGTGAGGTAGGTGGGGCTCAGAGAGTCCTGAGAGAACTGTGACTAGCCCCAGGTCACCCAGCAGGAACGTAGGAGTGCGGAAACACATCCGGTTCACCAGAGAAGCCTCCGCCACTCAGGTGGAGGAGTGGGGAATCAAACCCGGTTCTCCAGATTAGAATCCACCTGCTCTTAACAACTACACCTTATGCTGAATCAGTGCATTGAGGCCAGTACTGTCTACTTGGATGGGCAGAAACTCCTCGGGGTCTTAAGCAGAGGGCGTTCACATCACCTACTGTCTGGTCCTTTTATCTGGAGATGCGGGGGTTCGAACCTGGGATTTTCTGTATGCTGAACAGTTGCTCTGCCACTAAGACACAGCCTCTCCCATTTAGCATTGTCTAATCCACAGGCGTCAAACTCGTGGCCATGCTGGCAGGGGTGATGGGAACCGTAGTCCATAACATCTGGAGGGCTGCGAGTTTGACACCTCTGGTCTACTCAGACTGCTCTCCAGGGTCTTGAGCAGAGATCTTTCATATCACCTGCTGCCAGGTATTGAGATCAGCATGGTGTCGCAGTTAAGAGCAGGTGGACTCTAATCCGGAGAACTGGGTTTGATTCCCCACTCCTCCACACGAGCGGCGGAGTCTTATCTGGTGAGCCAGATTTGTTTCCACACTCCTACATTCTTGCTGGGCGACTTTGGCCCAGCCACAGTTCTTTTGGCACTCTCTCAGCCCCACCTACCCTCACAAGGTGTACGTTGTGGGGAGAAGGGAAAGGGAGTTTGTAAACCCCTTTGAGTCTTCTTGCAGGAGAGAAAGGCAGGATATAAATCCAAACTCTTTCCTCTTCTTCTCTTGACTGGAGACGCCGGGATTCGAACCCGGGACCTTTTGCATGCTAGGCAGATGCTTTACTATTGAGCCACAGCCCTTCCCCCAAAGATGTCCTTTCTCTTCTGCAGTTTAAAGAAAAGCAAAAGGCAGATTTTATTTAGAAGATCTTCTGGCTGAATCTTGGCTTTATGCTGATTTGTTTGACGTTTCCGATGACGTTTTAATTATTTATGGCCTATGGAATTCTTAGGAACCACTCTGAGCTTTTTGGGAAATGTGGTATAGAAACAGGTTGAAGAAAAGGGGGAGGGGGATGGAATTTCAAGATAAGGAAAATCCTGTGACTCCTCTCAGAGGAACCAAGCGAGGCATGGACATCCACCCCGTCCGGGCAAATCTCTGAACTGTTCCTCACGTAAGGCCCACAGAAACAGCTGGGGAGTTCTTTGAAGTGGAAATGTGCTTTCCCCCTCCTTCTCGGTCATTTGCATTTTATTCCCAAGAAGAGAGAGAATGCCATAGGTGGCCAATGCCTGCCTTCTGCCTAAATTAGCAGGACGGATTTAGCATCTCAATGCGAAGGGTTCGGAATTGCCAGATGAATGGAATGCTGGGCACTAACCGGCATTAGGAAAATGATCTTGGGTGGGCTCCCGGTCCAAATCCAAAGAACAACAGCTTCTTCAGGGTCCTACAAACACCTAGTTCAGAAGGCACTTTCAATCCCATCGCAATGCACTTCGAAGCTGGATTTCACGGTGCAGAATAAACAAATCGATTGCGAAATTGGATTGAATGTGCATTGTTTCTCCCCTCTCACTGCAGCCCATAATGCCCCCCCCCCAAACGCTGATCTGAGAAGACAGCGACTCTCCAAGAAGAGAACAAGTCAGAGGTCTACAGGAGAATCAGCTTATAACAACAATAACTCCTAATTCCGTTAGCAAACGTGACATCGAAAAGCAATCTCTGCATCCTGCCATCTAGCACGCTGTTATCCTCTCAAAAGAGCTCGGAGTGGCACATCCAGCTCTTCCCTGTTGAAATCGACACGCTTACCTTTACAACCCACCGGCTGCAGCGTCGGGTCTGACATCATTTCCCTCCTGACATCATTTCCCTCTTACTCATTCGGGTAACAGCACACCGTGGTCGCAATCCCTCTGCATGGACAGAGCGCTTTCAACGCTCCAAGTATCTCATGCGCCTGACCTCAGTCCTTGTAACGCCCCTACAAGGCTAGCCAGCCTCTTTGCGCCCGTTGGAAGAGTGACTTCTCTAAGGCTATCCCATAAGGCAGTGATGGCGAACCTATGGCACGGGTGCCAGAGGTGGCACTCAGAGGCCTCTCTGTGGGCACACGCAGAGCCCCCCCATCTAGGCTGGCCTGGGCCGCTGGGCTCGATTATTAGCATTAAACCTAAGACCTACTTTCGGGGAAGCAGTGTAGGTAACCCTGTTAAAACCCACTGATTTTTATGCGAAGAACTAAATCCTTTACCTGGGAGTAAAGTGATCCTTTACCTGGGAGTAAGCTTGGTTGCTGGCAATGGGGCTTGCTTCTGAGTAAACCCTCCTAGGGTCGTGATTCACCCATTGGAAGAGTTGCGCGGTTGCTTCAAAGCAAAGCCACCGACCTACCACCAAGCTTACTCCTGAGTAACGCACGCCTCGGAGCCAGCCGTTTTTTCTAAACTAAAACCTCAGTAGTCAGGTTAAATTGTCGTGTCGGCACTTTGCGATAAATAAGTGGGTTTTGGGATGCAATTTGGGCACTCGGTCTCGAAAAGGTTCGCCCTCACTGCCATAAGGTGTGATTTGAACATACACACACACAAAACTCCACCAGGGTTTGGGATCTTTGGACCACAGAGGGGGGTACAGCACAAATAGAATCTCCCACGTAACAGCTCTGTGGTTTTTTTGGAGGGGGGGTCCTTATATCGCTGGGCCTGAAACCATCGCATGCTTAACATAATGATTAATCTGGCCTCAGTCTTGATGATTATGCATGTTCTCTGTTTCCTAGGATACTGGTGGGGAATTTCATTCTAAGCTTGCTGTTAGAAGCTGCCTGGTTTAGATCAGAGTTTTCCCCCCTTTTTTTCTTGCAATGCTGTTGATACGTGCGGCGGCAATTCCAGTTTCTCCATAGATGGTTCTACACAGGTTTCTGGGGGGTTTTTTTGGGAGCGGGAGGGTGTTCAATGCACTGAACCTCTGGAGCCCATATTAAAGGCAAGGCTGCACCGGTGTGTGTGGGAGAGATGCGGTCCAGAACAGGAAAGGAGACACGCCAATCTCTGAAACCAACCAGAACGTTTCGTCTTTGGGAAGGGAGGAGGGAGAAGCTACTTTCTGAGCTTTGCACCCAAGCACAGAACCTGAGCTGGAGGCTGCTCCGGCTTAGACCCATCCTAAGAACCGTAGAATCATAGAGTTGGAAAAGAGACTCCAAAGGCCATCAAGACCAACTGGAATGCAGGAACACATGCTCAAAGTACTCCTGACAGATGGCCATCCAGCCTCTCTTTCAAAACCTTAAAGAAGGAGACTCCACCACTCTCCAAGGAAGTGCATTCCACTGTTGAACAGCCCTGACTGTTAGGAAGTTACAGGAGCAGCAGTGGCGTAGGAGGTTAAGAGCTCGTGTATCTAATCTGGAGGAACCGGGTTTGATTCCCAGCTCTGCCACCTGAGCTGTGGAGGCTTATCTGGGGAATTCAGATTAGCCTGTACACTCCCACACACGCCAGCTGGGTGACCTTGGGCTAGTCACAGCTTCTCAGAGCTCTCTCAGCCCCACCCACCTCACAGGGTGTCTGTTGTGAGGGGGGAAGGGCAAGGAGATTGTAAGCCCATTTGAGTCTCCTACAGGAGAGAAAGGGGGGATATAAATCCAAACTCCTCCTCCTCCTCCTCCTCCTCCTCCTCCTCTTCTCCTCCTCCTCCTCCTCCTCTTCTTCTCCTCCTCCTCCTCCTCTTCTCCTCCTCCTCCTTCTTCCTGATGTTTAGGTGGAATCTCTTTTCCTTCCCCTTGAACCCATGACTCCTGGTCCTAGTCTCCAGAACAGCAGAAAACAAGCTTGCTCCCTCACCAACATGACATCCCTTTAAATATCTACACATGGCTATCATGTCACCTCTTCGCCTTCTCTTCCCCAAACTAAACATCCCCAGCTCCCTGAGTCTCTCCTCGATAATGCTTCCAGCTGTGCCAAAGGCTCTCTCTATAGTCTGAATGAAATGTCTGTTCCCCCCACCCCCACCCCCGAAAAAAACCCTCCCTTCTGAATATCTGGGAGAATATTGAAAACTTGAATCTGACATTTAATTTCTGAAACAGTGGCCAAAAAGGAGCTGGGAGTGTTTTGTTTTTTTTAACCCAGCAACAAATCGCAGGAGAGGCAAAGGTTAACGTTTTCCCTCCTCGCGGCATCCCGGCTTGCTGGAGCAACCCTGGCAGCTAAATTAGTTGCAGAGGTTGAAAATAAACACAGAACAACTGAGCTCACAAGTTCAGAACCACGGACGCCCCCAGGGCTGCATAGGGACAGAGGATTCTCCAATGCTAATTTTCTGCCCCCGAGCATTTCTCCTCCGCTCTGAACTAGCTATTTACAATATGCACGGTCCCTTTACATCCTGAGTTGCTTCTACACAACGCTCCTCCACCTTCTGACTGTGATAAAAAGACTCAGATCTTCATTCTTACTCATGTCTGAAGAAGGGAGTGTTGACTCTCAAAGGTTTACACCCTGAAACTCTTGTCGGTCTTCAAGGGGCCCCTGGATTTACATCTAAGGTCCCTTCCACACATGAAGAAGAAGAAGAAGAAGAAGAAGAAGAAGAAGAAGAAGAAGAAGAAGAAGAAGAAGAAGAAGAAGAAGAAGAAGAAAAAGAAGAAGAAGAAGAAGAAGAAGAAGAAGAAGAAGAAGAGAAGAAGAAGAGGAGGAGGAGGAGGAGGAGGAGGAGGAGGAGGAGGAGGAGGAGGAGGAGGAGGAGGAGGAGGAGGAGGAGGAGGAGGAGTCTGGATTTATATTCCCCCTTTCTCTCCTGCAGGAGACTCAAAGGGGCTGACAATCTCCTTGCCCTTCCCCCCTCACCACAAACACCCAGTGAGGTGGGTGGGGCTGAGAGGGCTCCGAGAAGCTGTGACTAGCCCAAGGTCACCCAGCTGGCGTGTGTGGGAGTGCACAGGCTGATCTGAATTCCCCAGATAAGCCTCCACAACTCAGGCGGCAGAGCTGGGAATCAAACCCGGTTCCTCCAGATTAGATACATGAGCTCTTAATCTCCTATGCCACTGCTGCTCCATGCAGAATAAAGCACTTTCAATCCCCTTTCACAATGGTTTGCAAGTGGATGTTGCTATTTTGCACAGTAAAATCCAGCTGCAAAGTGCATTGGAAGTGCTTTATTCTGCACGTGCGGAAGGTTCCTAACAGAAGGACATGTTGCCAAGAAGACACAAGTCCAGCCGACTTCACTCCTCTATAAGATGAGACAGAACACTCAAGCTGCTGGGATGAGTGACCATTCATTAACAGTCAATTCCAATCCTTTAATCTCTGCTTCCAAAAAGATTTCCCTCTGAAGTGTTGCGGCTGGAGGGTCAGAGGTGGCGTTCCCAACCTCCAGGTGGGAAACTTGAGATCTCTTGGAATTATAACAGACCTCCAGAGCCAGCGTGGTGTAGCGGTTACAAGCAGGTGGGTTCTAATCTGGAGAACCGGGTTCGATTCCCCACCCCTCCACCTGAGTGGCGGAGGCTTATCTGGTGAACCGGATGTGTTTCCGCACTCCTGTATCCCTGCTGGGTGACCTTGGGCTCGTCCCAGTTCTTTGGAGCTCTCTCAGCCCCACCTACCTCACAAGGTGTCTGTTGTGGGGGGGGGGGGAGGTTATTGTGCATTGGTTAGACCTCACTTGGAATATTGTGTACGGTTCTGGGCACCGCAATTCAGGAGGGATATTGACCGGCTGGAGCGGCAACCAAAATGGTAAAGGGTCTAGAGTCCATGCCCTATGAAGAGAGGCTTAGGGAGCTGAGGATGTTTAGCCTGGAGAAGCGTGGGTTAAGGGGTGACATGATAACCATGTTTAAATATTTGAAGGGATGTCATGTCGAAGAGGGAGCAAGCTTGTTTTCTGCTGCCTCAGAGACTAGGACACGGAGTAATGGATTCAAGGTGAGGAAAAGAGATTCCACCTAAACATTAGGAAGAACTTCCTGACTGTCAGGGCTGTTGGACAGTGGAATTCACTGCCTCGGAGTATGGTGGAGTCTCCTTCTTTGGAGGTTTTTAAACAAAGGCTGGATCAGCATATGTCGGGAGTGCTTTGATTGTGTGTTCCTGCATGGCAGGGGGTTGGACTTGCTGGCCCTTCTGGTCTCTTCCAACTCTATGATTCTAGGATCCTAGGAAGGGAAAGGAGCTTGCAAGCCACCTTGAGTCTCCTTATAGGAGAGAAAGGTGGGGTATAAATCCAAAACTCTTCTCTTCTTCTCTGACATGAATCCCTTGATTATTTCATATTTATTCCAGTTCTGGAGGAAATGATTGCTTCAGAAGGTGGACTGCAGACCAAATGGGTCTTGCAAGGTAGGGGAATGTGTCTGAGAGAACCTCTGCAGCTCTGCTTCTGCTCCTGTGACCTCTCGAAAGAAAAACAACATGAATGGGGGTGTTTAAGAAAGACTGTTGTGGCACTGGATGTAGATACATGTGCGCTGCTCCCGGCATGGGGGATTGCACCAGCGGTGTGTGGATCCAGCTAGGGCTCTTACAACAAGAGGAATTCAAGGGTACACTGTGAGCAACGACGCCTTTAAGACATGCCCCAAAACTCATGCTGGTTAAATGGAAAACAGTCGCCCCAGAAAAACCATTTCAGCAAATGCAATCCTTGCCCCCCGATTCCTTTCTGATGCGCTCTGGCCAAAGTGTTTTATATATTTAATTCCCGACCAGGGGCAGGGAAAGGAGAGAAAAAAATCAGTTCGAGAGTCATTTATATCTACCAAAGCTTTTAATGTGGAACCGAAGAGACAGTCCGCCTGTCCTGGATCCAGTTAATACATCCAAGCTACAGGCAGGGAAAGATAACGCGGTGACGAGCGGTGTCAGGAACACCCAAACAGCGGAGAAATGCAATTAGATGTCCTCCTCTTGTTCATGTAAAGGATGGGTAAATGGTCAGAGGGAGGGAGGGGGGGCCGATAAACAGGCTGATAGATACAGTGAGGGCAGGACAATTGCATTGCCTTGAACCTAACCACATGCGGCCATGGAGCGGAGGACAGCCCCGCTCAACGCTAACGGCAAATGTCCACCAGATGTGCATTTGTGTGCAGATAATCTACTGGGACAGCCAATCCTGGCTGTTATGTAATCTCTCTCTCTCTCTCTCTCTCTCTCTCTCTCTCTCTCTCCCCCCCCCCCTCTCTCTGCACCAATCTCTTACAAGCAGAAGCACCCGTAACTAGACCAATAGTATCATGGGGGTAGCCAGTCCTCTGTTTCTGGAAGGACCTTTCTCGGGGTCTTGGGGAAGGGGGCAGGCAGTGGCGCAGGGATTCTGTGGAGCGTGGATGTCTTTGCTCTGGGGTCAATTTCAGGCGGGAGCAGAAGGCCCGGCTGGGTCTATAACAGCCCCATGCTGGCAGGGGCTGATGGGAATTGTAGTCCATGAACATCCGGAGAGCCGCAGGTTGCAGACCCTGAGGATTGGCTCAATAGCCCATAGTGTGAGAACGCGGCTCGGGTGTAAGGCCGCTTTATGGGCATGAAAAGGGATTCCTGTTCTTTGAGTCTGACCACAGACAAACTTATTGGGGGTTTTTTAAATGGCAAACAGCATCATCGCAGCGTAACTCACTAGTAAGGGCCTTGTTACGAACTGTATTGTTCGCTAGGAAAACGTAAACCAAAAGGATTGAAATACTAAGAACAAAGAAGAGGGGAAGGGAGCGTCCAGTCGAGACTCATCATGAAACAGATATACATTCAATATCCCAAGTCACGGGAAATACAAAACAATAGACTAAAATCTGAAAGCAATAAAAATAATGGGGGGGAGAGGGGGGGAGAGGGGGTCGGAGCAGCAGTGGCGTAGGAGGTTAAGAGCTCATGTATCTAATCTGGAGGAACCGGGTTTGATTCCCAGCTCTGCCGCCTGAGCTGTGGAGGCTTCTCTGGGGAATTCAGATTAGCCTGTGCACTCCCACACACGCCAGCTGGGTGACCTTGGGCTAGTCACAGCTTCTCGGAGCTCTCTCAGCCCCACCTACCTCACAGGGTGTTTGTTGTGAGAGAGGAAGGGAAAGGAGATTGTCAGCCCCTTTGAGGCTCCTACAGGAGAGAAAGGGGGGATATAAATCCAAACTCTTGTTCTTGTTCTTGTTCTTGTTGCTGCTGCTGCTGCTGCTGCTGTTGTTGTTGTTGTTGTTGTTGTTGTTGTTGTTGTTGTTGTTGTTGTTGTTGTTGTTGTTGTTGTTGTTGTTGTTGTTCTTCTTCTTCTTCTTCTTCTTCTTCTTCTTCTTCTTCTTCTTCTTCTTCTTCTTCTTCTTCTTCTTCTTCTTCTTCTTCTTCTTCTTCTTCTTCTTCTTCTTTACATGCAACTAAATATTTTTAATTTCTAACCTGTGAACAATTGCAAACCAGGCAAATGTGGCGTCTCTTCCGAAGGTCTATTCTAATGAAAACTTCATTTTCGCTACAGGAGAGCAGGTGAAAAACGCTTCTTGTCTAACTTAGAGAGATGTGATCCGTGTAGAGGTCTTTTTGATCTTGCCGAGAATTTGCAACTTTAAAGGCAGGGCCGTGCGTGTTCACCTACCCTTCAAGAACTTGTGCAAATGAGAATGAGCATTTCTCCCCCTTCACTCCAGCAAGGCGCCGAGGTACGTGACGGAAAGGCAGCGTGCGTCAAAACATGGGGCTACTGGATGGTTGCACACACATAGATGTTGAAAGCCAGTGTGGCGCAGTGGTTACATCGCTGGATGAGGGAATCTGGAAGACTCGAGGTTCAGTTTATGACTCTGCCGTGAAAGCCTGCTGGGTGACCTTTGACCTTTGACTCATCACCCACTCTCAACTTAGCTTACCTTGCAAGGTTTTGTTGGGGAAGAAGTTGAGGCGCAGAGAACAGTACAAGCCACTGGGTTTGGAAATACCGGGAGACAGGAGGGCGGAGCCTGAGAGAGTGAGGTTAAGGAAGGGGAGGGACGTCCGTGGGGTATAATGGGTTCCACTGGGGAAAAAGAAATGAAAAAATAAACACCGATCCTCTGAAGATGCCAGCCGCGGATGCAGGAAAAATGTCAGGAGGAAATGCTACTGGAACACGGCCATACAACCAGGAAACCCCACAACACCCCGATAAACACCGAGTTTGATCCCTGGCAGACAGCTGCTCATGAAAGTAATCTGGTGGTCATGCTGTCATGTCATAGCCCCGTAGGGTTTTCAAGACGAGCTACTATCAGAAGAAAAAGAAGAGTTTGGATTTATACCCCCCTTTCTCTCCTGTAAGGAGACTCAAGGAGGCTTACAAACTCCTTTTCCGTTCCTCTCCCCACAACAGACACCTTGTGAGGTAGGTGGGGCTGAGAGAGTTCTGAGAGAACTGTGACTAGCCCAAGGTCACTCAGCAGGAATGTAGGCATGCGGAAACACATCTGGTTCACCAGATAAGCCTCTGCCACTCGGGTGGAGGAGTGGGGAATCAAACCCAGTTCTCCAGATTAGAGTCCACCTGCTCTTAACCACGACACCACGCTGGCTCTCAAATGTGATTTTCCCATTGCTTGCCTTGACATCACCACCCCAGACTTCCATGGTGGTCTCCCATCCAAGCACTTACCAGAGTTGACCCTGCTTAGCTTCCGAGGTCTGGCGAGGTTTGGCTAGCCTGGGCTATGCAGGTTATTGTGGCCAGGGGCATCCATGGCCGGGGCAGCCCATTTCTACCAGCTCGATTGGGCAAAACAGAATCCTATTGTCTCTCCGCCTCACTTCGTTTCTGCTGATCTTGGGATGGCAAAGATCATTCTCCGGCCATCTGCACTGCAGTCTTGGGACTGCAGCACAGCCAAGAACAGACTGGTGTACCTCTCTCTGCTGCCAGCCTGGCATAGAGAGGAAAGTGCTCAGGCCCGACAATCCTCGTTCTTGATTCACGACTGCTGGCACATGGCTCTCCCGATCAGGAAACTGAGCCTCTTCAACACACAGTCTTGCGCACTCCCTTGAAACCACAAGGGCCTTGCTGGATGGCACCCAAAGTGGTGGAAAGTGTCATCTAGCAAGAGGCAGCATGGTGTAGTGGTGAAGAGCAGGTGGATTCTAATCTGGAGAGCTGGGTTTGATTCCCCACTCCTCCACCTGAGTGGCAGAGGCTTATCTAGTGAACCAGAGGTGTTTCTGCACTCCTGCATTCCTGCTGGATGACCTTGGGCTAGTCACAGTTCTCTCCGAACTCTCTCAGCCCCACCCACCTCACAAGGTGTCTGTTGTGGGGAGAGGAAGGGAAAGGAGCTTGTCAGCCACCTTGAGTCTCCTTTCAGGAGAGAAAGGTGGGATATCAATCCAACCCCCCCTCCTCCTCCTCCTCCTCCTTTCTTCTTCAATATGCCTGATTTGTGGTCAAACACGGCTGTGGATAGGATGCTCCAGGCTGTCAAGAATTTTGTCACACGATGAAGCACCTGGGACAGGTGGAAGCAGATGTAAACAAATGAACCAGGTCTCCAGCTGACCGAAGAACCTTGATGTTCCTATTAGCAGACGCAGGCACCCTTCCGGGATCTAATGAGGCAAACGGCCCTCACCCTTGACAGGATATAAAGCAAGTTGTGGTCAATTACAGGCAAGCCAGCTGACCCCATCCTTCTACCATCCCCTAGTAACAAGCAAAGGTTCTAACCGGAAGTCAAAGGTTGCCCCATTAACATTCCAACCCTGTGCTGACCTTAGAGAACGTTGCCTCTGAAACCGAGACAAAATAAACCTCCCCTTTCCACTCAGGTTTTTGAGGGCAGGAAAAAAAATGGCACAGTAGAGGCCATGATGACGGTCCTTATCGAAGAGACTGCTCAAAGAGACATACCTTATGGTGTGGCAAGTCCTATTTGTAATGTTTGCACTGTCTGTATTATGCTGTGTTTGTTGCATTTCTATATGTTATGCTGTTTTGTTGTAAAGTAAATACATGTACACACAGACGTTATTATCGTGGCACAAGCAACTTAAGCGGACACTGCAGGGTTTCAAGGCAAGAGATGCTCAGATGTTTACCACTGCCTACCTCTGCATTGCAACCAGGGACTTGCTTAGAAGAAGGAAGGAGGAAGGAGGAGGAGGAGGAGGAAAAGAAGATGAAGACGAAGATGAAGAAGAAGAGGAGGAGGAGGAGGAAGGAGGAGGAGGAGGAGGAAGGAGGAGGAAAAGAAGATGAAGAAGACGAAGACGAAGAAGAAGAGGAGGAGAAGGAGAAGGAGAAGGAGAAGGAGAAGGAGAAGGAGGAGACGAAGAAGAAGAGGAGGAGGAGGAGAAGAAGAAGACTTGCTTAGAAGAAGGAAGGAGGGAGGAGGAGGAGGAGGAGGAAGGAGGAGGAGGAAAAGAAGATGAAGAAGATGGACGAAGAAGAAGAGGAGGAGGAGGAAGGAGGAGGAAAAGAAGATGAAGAAGACGAAGACGAAGAAGAAGAGGAGGAGAAGAAGAAGGAGACGAAGAAGAAGAGGAGGAGGAGGAGGAGAAGAAGAAGACTTGCTTAGAAGAAGGAAGGAGGAGGAGGAGGAGAAGAAGACGAAGAACAAGAAGAAGAAGAAGAAGAAGAAGAAGAAGAAGAAGAAGAAGAAGAAGAGAGTAGTAGTAGTAGTAGTAGTAGTAGTAGTAGTAGTAGTAGTTTGGATTTATGCCCCACCTTTCTCTCCTGTAAGGAGACTCAAGGTGGCCTACAAGCTTCTTTACCTTCCTCTCCCCACAAGAGACACCATATGAGGTAGGTGGAGCTGATAGAGTTCAAACAGAACTGTGACTAGCCCAAGATAGTCTCTCATCCAAGTGCTAACAAGAACTACGCTGCTTAGCTTCTGAGATTTGATTAGATTAGGATAACCTGGGCTACCCAGAGCAGAGTTATATATATTATATGGGTACACACACAGACACACAGACACACAGACACACAGACACACAGACACAGACAGACAGACAGACAGACAGACAGACAGACACACACACACACACACACACACGTCATACTTACTAAGTAAGGCATAACTGTTACATGTTGTGGTTTATGCATGGGTGATATGGTCAGTGTGGTGTCTAGTTCCCTTCGCTGTGGTTTGAAATGTATTTATTGTTCTGAATTGAAATGGCAGGATACGGTTGTGTGAGGGGAACAAGAAATAAATGTTCATAACTGTAATTCTTTTCCCCCAGGGAGAGTAAAACAGCATTCAGGTAGTGATTTTCAGAGGGGAAAATGGCATCAAGGGAAGATATATTTTTTTGAAACCCTCTCTACCTTGATTTCCTTCCCTCCCCCTCACCAAGAAAATACAGGCCCAGCATCTGCGAAAGGGGGGGGGGGAATATCCTTTAAAATGATCACAAAATTACGTAGTTCTGCTGGCTGTAAAACATAACTGGGCTCTCCAGACAACGTGTTTTGTGGCAGTCGCTGTCCAAGGTCCTGAAGCCAAGCTGCTAATGGGCGGGGGGATTTGATTCACTCGTCGTGTTAAATTTTAATATTAGCCTTACACTGTAGACAAACGGCATCCACGGTTAAAAAAGATTTTGACTGCTGCGAACGGCTATCGACTCCCTCCCCGTTTTTAGCTCCTGGTGTTATTTTAAAACAGTCATGTCTAAAAAAAAAAAACAAATTCAAAATACGCATTAATCTTAACTACACACCAGGAACTCGGCATCAGGTGGCATCTGATGAAACCCTGCTGCTCGTTCCCCCGAATGACCTTCAAGCTCCCCTCAAATGACTTCTTTCTAAAAAATATATATATATTGCTTGCTTTCCCTAGCTGGGGTTCAGCTGAGGGCAGGAGCCGCCCAGCCTGCTGCACCGAGAGCAAACAAATCTCCTCTCGTACATGCTTCCCCTCTCTTTAAGATCAAGTGCTCGAAATCTTCTGTTCACCTCAATTGCCATGGAGCTGATGGTGGAGAAAGCTTTTTTTCTATACTGGCTGCTAAGCTGTGGATTCAATTCGGACCTGGGACACTCTCTGAAGATGCTCTGTCTCCCAAAGGGTTTTGTTTTGTTTGTTTCTCATGTGTTTCTTGGTTGAGTTTATTTTATGGTGTACTGTGCTACTCCTCCTTGGACAGTGCTGTCGTATTTTACGTCTAAATTTAAAAAAACTTTTAAAATGATGGCTCGCCGCCTTGAAAATTCTGAATTGAAACAATTGGGTATTGATGATGATGATGATGATGATGATGATGATGATGATACAAAAACAGTTATACACAGCAAACAAGATCAATATGCTGGATTTTGTATTACATTACACATCAGACACATTATTATTATTATTATTATTATTATTATTATCATCATCATCATTCATTCATTCATTCATTCATTCATTCATTCATTCATTCATTCATTCATTCATTCATTCAATTTATTAGACCCCCCTACCCCCAAAGGGCTCAGGGTGGTTTACAGGCAACCCAACACAATACATTGTTGCTAAAACAATAGAATAATCCCAATTAAAACAATAACAACAATAAATGGGCCGGGGATGGGGCGGTCTATAAATTTAAATAAATAAATAAAAAACAGTAGCAGCAGTAACCTTTCCATAATTAATTAATTAAGTGGATGACATCCGGTACTAAACCCCAGGAGGCTCAGCTTTGGAGTTCCACGTTGCTCTGTAATGCAAAGTGCGCAGACGAGAACTTGGTCTTGTTTTAATATCCATTTATTCTACACTTGTTCTTATTTTTTATGCCTAATAAAGGTTATATAGGACTAGTGCAAAGTGCAGTGAAGTTGCAGGTGACTTATGGCAGCCCAGTACGGTTTTCAAGGGAAGAGACTAACAGAGGTGGTTTGCCACTGCCTGCCTCTGCATAATGATCCGGAGGTTCCTTGGTGGTCTTCCATGCAAGCACTAACCAGCACCGACCCTGCTTAGCTTTCAAGATCTGATAAGATAGGCTATCTTGGGCCAGAGGAGACCAACAGAGGTGGTTTGCCATCCAAGCCAGAGGAGACCAACAGAGGTGGTTTGCCATTGCCTGCCTCTGCATAACGATCTGGGTGTTCCTTGGTGGTCTCCCATCCAAGTACTAGGTAGGGTTGACCTTGCTTCGCTTCTGAGATCTGATGAGATCAGGCTAGCCTGGCCCATCCTGGCCAGTGACAGTCTTATGATATCCAAAAAGCTATGTTGTGTGAACCCTAACCTGGATAGCCCCAGGAATCCTAGCTTATATAACATAGATCTGTGTTGATTGACCTTCTCCTCTCTTGACTTACTCAAACTTGCATCCAACCACAAACAGAGCTAGCAAATTTCTACTGAGCCAATGGATATGTTGCCACAGCCAAACAGAACTTGATGAGAAGAAGAAGGAAGGAAGGAAGGAAGGAAGGAAGGAAGGAAGGAAGGAAGGAAGGAAGGAAGGAAGGAAGGAAGGAAGGAAGGAAGGAAGGAAGGAAGGAAGGAAGGAAGGAAGGAAGGAAGGAAGGAAGGAGGAGGAGGAGGAGGAGGAGGAGGAGGAGGAGGAGGAGGAGGAGGAGGAAAAGAAGAAGAGTAGTAGTTTGGATTTATATCCCCGCTTTCTCTCCTATAAGGAGACTCAAAGGGGCTTACAATCTCCTTCCCCTTCCCCTCCACAACAAACACCCTGTGGGGTCGGTGGGCCTAAGAGAGCTCCAAAGAACTGTGAGTAGCCCAAGGGCACCCAGGTGGCATGTGTTGGAGTACACAAGCTAATCTAGTTCCCCAGATAAGCCTCCACAGCTCAAGTGGCAGAGTGGGGAATCAAACCCAGTTCTCCAGATTAGAGAGCACCTGCTCTTAACAACTACATCATGCTGGCTCAGCCAAATGGTCAAAGGTCCCAGGAAAAATACAGAAACCCAGCTGTTTGCTAAACGGCTGTTATCATGCACTTAGCTAGAAGAAGAGGAGAACCCCAACCAACCAACAGTTCCTCTCCACCCTCCGCCGAGATGCATGTGGCTGTCAGAAAGCTGTTTTCTCAGCCCTGGCTTCCTTCATTAGCTCAACTCACTCTAACAAGCAACAGAAGTGAATATCAGCAGGGTGGCCTTGCTCCAATAACATCAGGCGAGGTCATAAAATCTTCCACTAACTGCATCGCAGGAGCAGCTGTGTGTGGATTACAGCTGGAAGGGAGAGGGGGTTGGAGCTGGAAAAGACGGAGCGAGAAATATTCCCTCCACCTCCAACTTTTTGAGATCACATCCGGACCACTGGAGACTCCGTTTCTTTTCGTCTTGCTTCCCTCTATTCATTTCCTGGTTCACTTGGGGGTGATTATGTATCATTTTGAATGTGTAGCCATTCTCAATAATTGTCCTGTGAGCAGGCCAAAAAGAAGCCAAAGTCACTCTGGCGCCCGGTAACCTAAAAACTGTCCTTAATGGGCAGTTTTTAAGGATATCCCATCAAGAACGGATGTGTTCTAATTGTTTTAATACTACTGAAATGGTAGAACATATTGTATGCATTTGTCCTAATCATGCTGGTTGTAGACCAGATTTCTCCAAATATATTACCCTCCCATGTAAAGGATTGTCCTACAATATCTTGGATACACTTTCTTTTGGACAAACGGTCAGCTGAGATAGTAGAGCTGGTAGCTGAATTTTTAACTAATGGATTGACCAACTAAAGGTAAAGTTTCCCCTTCAGTTGTGTTCGACCCTGGAGGTACCACTGCAAGCAGTGATTTCACAGGCAAGCCGTTTTTGCGGGGTTGTTTGCCATTGCTTTCCCTGGCTATTCTTTACCCCCTAGCTGTGTGCTAAGTACCCATTTACCGACCAAGGAATGGATGGATGGCTGAGTTGACCATGAGCCAGCTGCTAGGATATCTGACCCACAGGGGGCTCGAACTCCTGACCGTGTGAGTGGCAGTGCAAGCACTTAACCACTACGCCACGCGGCTCCTATTAACCAACTAATGGGGTTCAAATGTTTTGGTTTGTTCTCTAGCTTGTATTGTTGATGCCTAATAAAGGTCTCTTGATTGATTGATTGATTGATTGATTGATTGATTGATTGATTGATTGATTGATTGATTGATTGATTGATTGATTGATTGATTGATTGATTGAAACCTAAAAACTGGCAAACTGCAGAAGGAAAGGAAGCAGGCACGCGGCAGGAAATATGGTGGGAGCAAACTTAAGTAGAATGGAAGTCTAGAATTCATCAGCTCCATCGGCTGGGATCACTGATAAACATAGCAGCTTTAGGAGCTATCCATGGTGCTAGTTATGATTGGGACTCTGGGAAGCAGCACTCTAGACAGCAAAGGAGCTGTCCAGCAAGAGTTGGTGGCTCCAAAGACTTTAGCCCTCATTTCCCTTATCCCAAGTACGGCAATTAAATGGGACAGCCTCAGGACGAAAGGCAGAGGATCTGTCTCTGCCTAGGTTCATGCTCCATAGAGATTCTTGCAGGTGATCATGGGGAGCGAGGAAATCCCTGAAGTGGATCTTTTTTTCTGGGGAGAGGCCTCCAAGCTTTACTGTGAAGGATCCAGGCTATCCTGAAGGTGTGGTAGGGTGTGGGCACCACAATTCAAGAAGGGTATTGACAAGCTGGAATGGGTCCAGAGGAGGGCAACCAAAATGGTAAAAGGTCTGGAATCCATGCCCTATGAGGAGAGACTTAGGGAGCTGGGGATGTTTAGTTTGGTGAAGAGAAGGTGAAGAGGTGACATGATAGCCATGTTGAGATATCTGAAGGGATGTCACGTTGGTGAGGGAGCAAGCTTGTTTTCTGCTGCCTCAGAGACTAGGACCAGGAGTCATGGGTTCAAGGTGAAGGAAAAGAGATTCCACCTAAACATCAGGAAGAACTTCCTGACAGTATGGGCTGTTGGACAGTGGAATGCATTACCTCGGAGAGTGGTGGAGTCTCCTTCTTTGGAGGTTTTTAAACAGAGGTTGGATGGCCATATGTCGGGAATGCGTTGATTATGTGTTTCTGCATGGAAGGGGGTTGGACTTGAGGGCCCTTGGGGTCTCTTCCAACTCTATGATTCTATGTGCCTGTGTGTGTGTGCCTTTGAAGAGGCCACATCCCAGAATAGGAAGGTCCTAACATGTTTCTCTGGGAATTGTCACTCATATCAAGGAGTATATGAATACATGCAGCTGCCTTACATTGAATCAGGCCATCAGTCCACCAAGTACTGTCTACTCAGCACTGTACACTCAGGGTGGCCATAGGTCTCCAGGGTCCCAGGTCTTCCACGTCACCAGGTATGTTTACTGGGAGAAACTGGGAATTGAACCTGGTACCTTCAGCACACTAAGCAAATGCTCTCCCACTGAGCCACAAACCCTCAGGAAACCCAGACATCCAACAGTTACCCTTAACTATCCATTTAGCAGTACCAAATTCCTCAGTTGTATATGTGTGTGTGGTCATGGATGGCTAAATTAGTCTCCCAGCTGGAACAACCCATTTTTCCTTTTTTTCAACCAGCAGCCCACCTGTGCAAGCTCCGAAGGTGCCAGGGGCCTGCAACCTGCGGCTCTCCAGATGTTCATGGGCTACAATTCCCATCAGCCCCTGCCAGCATGGCCAATTACTAATGGCAGGGGCTGATGGGAATTCTAGTCCATGAACAACTGGAGCGCCATAGGTTCGCCGCCACGGCTATAGTGTCTCTAAGGCTAAACTCTAAGAAAGTACTGACTGGTGTGGAGGAGAAGTCCTTAACCCAGGGGTCTGCAACCTGCGGCTCTCCAGATGTTCATGGACTACAATTCCCATCAGCCCCTGCCAGCATGGCCAATTGCTGGTGGCAGGGGCTGATGGGATTTGCAGTCTATGAACATCTGGAGAGCTGCAGGTTGCAGACCCCTGCTAGATCAATCCCTGCAGTGGCTGACATTCATTGGAACCTGTTATTTTCACTTGTGAGCAGTTCAGTACTTCATTCAGGCTTGCATTTATTACCTCTGCTCTGCTTGCGTCACTTCCAAAAGGCTCCAGAGACCTTTGTTAGCAAAGCATGCAGATCCACCGAGGGCTTTGTGTGTTGATACAAGCCATTCAAATTAGCCAAATTTGATGGTTATTAACTTTGCAGCAAATGTTTGCTTCAGTTTCCAATGCGAGATCTGCGGCAGATACAATGAGAGATGGCGAACAGAACGGCGGCTGCCGCCCTGAATGCAAAACCGACGTGTTTCCAAAACCCATCGTTAAAAAAAAGAAAACCTCGCTTGAAACAGGCATGCGCCTCTCCTAAGAGCCTCAGTGACCTTATTGCTTCCTCTGACTGCAAACGATAACAGCTGAAGACTTGCTAATAAGATTCATTTCCAAAAAACGATGAAGCCGAAGGACAGGTGTCAATGGAGACGCGGAAGACTGCCGATGACTCGAAGCCAGCCAAATTTTCACAATAGAATTACAGCTGCGATCGAATAGGTTTTCTTGAGGTGTGCTCTCGGCATGAACCTGAAAAAAATCCATTGACTCTTCCTTTCCATATCAATAACAAGGCGGCAGAACCCGTTCTGCAACAGGCAGCCCACGAAATCTCATCAAGTCTTTTCAAGTCAACATATCAAAAAGTTCAAACAAAAATCCGCCCAGATCCTCTAGATAAACATTGGCTTCCCAATCCCCTGAAAACACCCCAAACGCTTGTTTCCTTAGTATCCAGAGAATGAAATTTCCACCTGCTTTCGTTTGGTGGCTCTGATAAACAATTGCGATCTGTCTCCTCTGCGATAACCTTTCAGATGATTGAAAATGCCCCCCCCCCATCTGCCCTTCAACTACTTATCTTGCAAAGTAAACACACCAAATTCCTTGACTCTTCGTGCGCCTCGCTTTGAACATTCGACAGGGCTTTTGTCTCAACATGAATCTCTCCCTGTTTCCTTCCAAAATGGGATGCAGTTTTCAACAGGGGATTCACCAGGACTGGCCAGGGTAGTCATATTTCTTCCTGTATCTTGCACGGCAGACTTCTGGAAATACCACCCAAACAGTGAACTTCATTACGTTCTGGCCCCTCTCCGGCAATAACGCTATTCTACACCCATATACGACATAAATGCATGGCGGGAGCAGACCACCTCTCATAGAAAGGGACCACCTGACATTCACTTCAAACCATCTCAAAAGGTCAGGGGTACACCACATTCTTTACCGACTGTTCTGACTATTATCCGTAGTTCAGCCCGGCGGCTTGCCTCGTTTCCTGTCCTGCAGGGCTTTTCATGTGCCGCTTTGCTGCGAAGAAATGGCTCGACACGCGGCGTTCCCACCACCTCTCCCCCACTCCCCACAGAGCACACAATTCAAGTGCCAGATTGCTCTGACCTTCCCTTTAATAACATTTGCCCGTGATGTTGACATGAGTGACAGGAAGGGACTCAGGTGGAGGCTCCGTTATTAGATCTGTGAATACCCACTGAAGCGGCTTCAAGCATCTTTATCTAGTGCTGTCCCTGCCGCTCCCTCTCTTTCGATGGGGTGGGGGAATCAATTCCCTTCCCCATCACCTGCAATATCCTGTATCAGAGCACTGAACAAATAACAAAGAACAAAGTCCTTGTTCCGCGGAAGGCAGAGACACCTGATGCAGAGCAAAACAAGCCGATTGCTAAGGTGTTTCTGATAAGGAGGAGGAGTAGGCCTTTGAGACAGTGTGGTGTAGTGGTTAAGAGCAGGGGCACTCTAATCTGGAGAACCGGGTTTGATTCCCCGCTCTGCCGCTTGAGCTGTGGAGGCTTATCTGGGGAACTAGGTTAGCTTGGGCACTCCAACACATGCCAGCTGGATGGCCTTGGGCTAGTCACAGTTCTTTGGAGGTCTCTCAGTCCCTACCTCACAGGGTGTTTGTTGTGAGGGGGGAAGGGAAAGGAGTCTGTAAGCCCCTTTGAGTTTCCTTGCAGGAGAGAAGGGGAATATAAATCCAACTCTTCTTCTTCTTCTTGAAGCCTGATCTAGAATAGCACCTTAGCGCCATCCATGTTTATTACTGTCTATTTATATCAGGGGTCTGCAACCTGTGGCTCTCCAGATGTTCATGGACTACAATTCCCATCAGCCCCTGACAGCAGGGCCAATTGGCCATGCTGGCAGGGACTGATGGGAATTGTAGTCCATGAACATCTGGATACCCGCAGGTTGCAGACCCCTGATTTATACTGATTACGTTGCCTTACAGTTTTGATGTTTGTGGTTGTTTATAATGCTATGTTTAATACTGTATTTATTGTGGTTTAATGCTGTGGTTCATAATGTTATGTTTCATGTTGTTTATAATGTCATGTCTATGACACTGTGTTTATGGTGTTTTATGATGTTATGTTTATGATGCTTGTCCATTGATGTTTGTTATTTATAAGGTTATGTTTACTACTGATTACAATGTCATATTTATAGTGCTATGTTTACTGCTGTTATGCTGCTATATTTATGAGTTATATCCACAATGATACTTATGACGTTATTAGTTCTGGTGGGTTTTCTGGGCTGTGTGGCCGTGGTCTGGTGGATCTTGTTCCTAACGTTTCGCCTGCATCTGTGGCTGGCATCTTCAAAGGTGTATCACAGAGGGAGGTCTGTTACACACTGTGTCCAGAGAGAAGGAAATGTTTGGGGTATATATTGTCCATGTCCCAGGGTGGGGAACCAATCAGTAAGTGTTTGGGTGGAACTTGTTATGCAAAGATGTGGTTGATAATATTGTATTGTGGGTGGGGCTTATCAGTCCAGGGAGTGATTCACATTTTCATGCCCTGCAGCAGCAGTAGTATTGGTGAATGCAAATCCTGTGCTTGGGTGGAGTCCATTGTTCATGAACTTAGCATGCCCTTGGGGTTTGCTTTTGGTGTTTTTAAGTACTGGTAGCCAAGCTTTGCTAATTTTCAAAGTCTCTTCTTTTCTGTTGAAATTGTCTTGGTGTTTGTGAATTTCAATGGTCTCCCTGTGCAGTCTGACAAAGGAACCTTCTGAATGGTCCAGAATTTCAGTGTTTTCAAATGATGCTATGATGTTGTGTTTGATTCTATGTTTATTGATGGTTGTTGTATGATGTCATGATTATTGCTGCCGCTGTTATGTTGTGCACTGCCCTGAGCCTCTCCAATCCAATCCCAAACCATCTAAAATAGTATCTCCTTTTTAGCCTTTTGGGGGGGGGGGCGGCCGCTGAGCCCACCCCTCTTTTGTTGCCCACGCACTAGCTATATATCTGACCATCTGCCTACCCCCTCCCACCCAGGGTTTGTCCACTGGGGTTTGATCCCAGACGACTTTTATTATCATTCATTTTTTGTAGGTTACTGCTGCTATAGTTTTAAGGTTTTGTATTGTTTTAATTGGGGCTATTCGATTTGTTTTATTGTCTTGTTATTTGCTGTTGTACACCGCCCTGAGCCCTTCAGGAGTAGGGCGGTTTATCAAATCGAATGAATGAATGAATGAATGAATGAATGAATGAATGAATGAATGAATTAAAAAATGGAGCTCCATTCTTCATCATACCCCCCACACAACAACCCTGTGCAGTAGTCCAGTCTAAGCGAGAATAACTAGTCCAGAATCATCTTACAGGCTTCGTGGCACAGTGAAAATTTGAACCCAGGTCTCCTGGATCCTTGTCCAATATTTTAATCATGCATGACGCTGGCTTATTAAAGCAGAGAGGGCCAGGGTTACTACTACCTTTTGCATACATTTGAGCTCCCAAACATTTTGACTCATCAGTTCTAAATTCACAACAAGCAGCCTGCTAAATCTTGATTTTAAAATGTTGGGGGAAGGTGGGAGAGAAATCCAGATTGCTAAGGCGTTGCTGGGTTCTTCCAACAGGAATGTATTTGAGGGACGGCACGTATCGGATCGGAGAAACACACCACATCTAGATCTTGAATTCTGGAACATCCCAGGCTGGGTTGGGGAGTCCCATCAGTCACAACACAGCCTCTCTCTCTCCCCCCTTGAGCACAGTCCAGCGTCTCTCTGATCCTTGTTCGACTTTAACCACAATGCAGTAAAAACAGCACAATGAATGCTACAAAGAATGCAAAGTTAGAACAACGCATTTACCTACTTTTCCGCAAATAGCACTAAGGAACTGAACTCAAGCCTCTGAAATGCTCCTACCCATGTGCGTAAGAGGACACATTCTCAAAACACAGACAGACCAACTCTTTGAGTTTTCAGGAAGAACACACTAGTTCCCGAATCCACCATGGCGATAGATGCTGTCCATGGTACTGAAACACATTTTCTATGTGAATTCGAATCCCAGATCCTGGCAATACAACCTATTGCAATAGTTAGGTTTACTTTACTTTTATTTTACTATTTGACTTATATCCCACCCTTCCCTGTAGGGCTCAGGGTGGTGAACAACAGCGGTATCAACAAAAAACAACAACAAAAGGTTCTCAACTCCATTATTCTTGCAGGATAAAGCAAACCTCTCAAAGTGATTACTTTGAGATCACAAAGCGAGAGAGTTCGGAGAGGACGGTGACCAGCCCCCAGCAGGAATGTAGGAGTGCGGAAACACATCTGGTTCACCAGATAAGCCTCTGCCATTCAGATGGAGGAGTGGGGAATCAAAGCAGGTTCTCCAGGTTAGAATCCACCTACTCCTAACCACTACATCACGCTGGCTCTCATAGAGCTGGAAGGATCTCCAGGGTCATCTATTCCAACCACAATTCAGGAATTCACAAATAGCTCACCTCCCTACTCCCTCAGTGCCCCCAAGTATACCCTCCGTTTATGCTCAGCAGAAGGCAAAAAGATTTCAGGACCAATTGGACCCAAAGGAAAATTCTTTCCTGACTGGCATTATCCTGGGCGCCTAAGAAAGAGCCTTGAGAGCCGAGCACAACTCAGCACAGTTATTCTGCCGCCGCCCACACGTGCCCGCATTGGACACACCGAGTTGCTCCCATTTGGCTGATCGGATTTCAGGGGCTTAGGGAGACTCTTGGATACAAATGTCAAATTTACATATCCTGACACAAAAGGGATGTAAAAATGCTCCGGATTATCTGAACCTCTGGGTTTGTTCTGCCGCTGGGCACGTGGGTGGAATCCTGAAAAGAGGAACCCTGTGAAGCAAGGACAGGGCAAGATGACGCGTGGCATCTTTGCCCTGATTGGACCATAGGTGGGCACCATCCATATGATGTCACAGGAAGAGGCCCCAAAGGCTCCTTGCTCACATGAAGCAAGCCCTGCTAATTTCAACTGAGCTCCTTCCCCCAGGAAATGAGAGATGCGGATGGAGCGCCAGACTAGGATGCTGGGAGACTCGAGTTCGAATCTCCACTCTACCATGGGTGCCCCTGAGGTGGTCACATTCTCTCAGCCAAATTGGAGTGTTGTTGAGAATATGCTGCCCCAGGAGGTGGTGATGGCCACTAACCTGGATAGCTTTAAAAATGGGCTTGGACAGAATTATGGAGAAGTCGATCTATGGCTACCAATCTTGATCCTCCTTGATCTGAGACTGCAAATGCATTAGCAGACCAGGTGCTCTGGAGCAGCAGCAGCAGCAGAAGGCCATTGCTTTCACATCTTGCATGTGAGTTCCCAAAGGCACCTGGTGGGCCACTGCGAGTAGCAGAGTGCTGGACTAGATGGACTCTGGTCTGATCCAGCAGGCTCTTTCTTATGTTCTTATGAGAGCGGAACAGCGAGATTGTAAGCTGATTTGGGGCAGAAAAGTGAGATGAAAATAAATGCAAACCGATGCATGCAACATGCAAAGGATAGCAACTTGATCTGGGATGCTATATAGCTCTTTTTAAACACTTTCTGATCATCACCCAACAGCTGCATTGCCACACTTCCATTGCATCACCACCAAACGTGCCCTGCTTCGCGGCCTTATTCCCAGCTTACTACCCAAGAGACGACTCATGCAACAGTGTTCAGACCACCCGAGAATCTCAGATGGCCATTTTAAAAACCCAGCAACTTTCTAGCCCTCAAGAAGGTGGAGCTGAGGATGCTCAAAGACTAGGGCTGCAGAGTCTCTTGCTGTCTCTGGTGACCAGTAGCAGTGAAATGCTTTCTTCCAAGCAAGCAAGAATGTACAAATTTGCTTTTATTTCTTTGCATACAAGCTACAGAATTGAGCTTGCAGTGAACTGTGGTAATTTATTCTCTCTCTCTCTCACACACACACACATACTTAATTCTAGGCTTCAGTTTTAGAGAAGGTTTCTCACTCAGCAGTACAGCACATTCTTTGCGGGAAGAAAAGCTTGGTTCCCAGCGCTGCCACTTAAAAGGATCCCAGGAAGCTATGCCAGGATGGGCCTCTGGGTGGTGCTGTGATTCAGTACAAGCTTTGCTTGCCAGTGGTCCGTGGGTTCAACCCCCGGCATTGCCAGTAAATGGATCTGGTGGACCAAGCTAGATAAAATGCAAAAGAAGAGGAAGAAGAGTTTGGATTTATATCCTCCCCTTTGCTCTCCTGTAAGGAGACTCAAAGGGGCTTACAATCTTCTTTCTCTTCTCCCCCCCCCACAACAAACACCCTGTGAGGTGGGTGGGGCTGAGAGAGCTCCGAAGAGCTGTGACTAGCCCAAGGTCACCCAGCTGACGTGTGTTGGAGCGCACAAGCTAATCTAGTTCACCAGATCAGCGCTCACGTGGCAGAGCGGGGAATCAAACCCGGTGTCAGTTGTGGGGAGAGGAAGGGAAAAGAGCTTGTAAGGTCTCCTTACAGGAGATAAAGGTGGGGTAGAAATCCAAACTCTTCTTCTTCTACAATGGTTTGCGAGTGGATTTTGCTATTCCGCACAGCTGCAAAGTACACAGAAAGTGGATTGAAAGTGCATTATTCTCCCTGTGCGGAAGGGGCCTCCGTGCCGTGCTGTTCCCTGTATTGTTGGGAAGGAGTTTGTAAGGCGCCTTGCATCTCCTTACAGGACAGAAGGAGGGGGGGAGGGGTATAAATACGAACTCTTCTTATTCCCGCTCAAGCCAAACCAGGCCAATGGCTCTTTGGTATTCATGGCAGGCTGCAATCTGATTTATTTTAGCCCTGAGCCATGGCACCTTAGATGCCTCCTTTACTGCATTGCTTCAGTCGAACAACCACCGTTCTCTCTTGCAAAGCTTCCTTAGCAGCATTCAAAATTAATTTAGGCTCCACCAAGGCACTGGGGAGGGGGGGAATCTATTGTTTCCTGTTTTCAGATGTCCCTCCCAAAAGCTTGACCGCCATGCCAAAAACACATCACTTTCCTACCCAATGGCTCTGCAAGAGCAGTTGGCAATATATAATTGTCAAGGTTCATCGCTGAGTGGCAGAACGAACTGGGCATCTGGCTAACATGGTAGTGGTTAAGAGCAGGTGGATTCTAATCTGAGTGGCAGAGAAGCCTTGGAGTATAGTGCCATTGGCAGAGAAGCCTTGGAGTATAGTGGCAGAGAAGCCTTGGAGTATAGTGCCATTGGAGTATAGTGCCTCTGCCACTCAGGTGGAGGAGTGGGGGAATCAAACCCGGTTCTCCAGATTAGAACCCACCTGCTCTTAACCACTACACCACGCTGGCTGTCTACAAACTCCTGTCCCTTCCTCTCCCCACAACAGGTACCCTGTGAGGTAGGTGGGGCTGAGAGAGTTCTGAGAGAACTGAGACTAGCCCAAGGTCACCCGGCAGGAATGTAGGAGTGCGGAAACACATCCGGTTCACCAGATAAACCTCCGCCACTCAGGTGGAGGAGTGGGGGAATCAAACCCGATTCTCCAGATTAGAATCCGCCTGCTCTTAACCACTACCCCACGCTGGCTCTGGTATAGGCTGAGCGTGGCCCACCCTTTCCCCTAGGTGGGTGGGGAAATACCTCGAGATTTTGGGGGGCAGAGCCTGAGGAGGGTGGGGTTTGGAGAGGGGAGGAAATTCATTGGAGTATAGTGCCGTAGAGTCTGCCTTCTCCTGGTGAGCTGCTCTCCATCACCAAAGGATCAGTAATAACCCCAGGAGATGTTCAGTTGCCCCCTGGAGGTTGGCTACTACTACGTTTCCCCACCCCCTTGACCTATATGTCTTCATCGTATTCCAACGTATCACGAACAAGCAGCAACAACCGTCTATTCCAGGATTCAACTCCAAGCTAAATCCTGACCAGGAAATCTCCAGTCCTATCTCAAGTTTCCCCGGGGGGGGGGGGGTGATGCCTCTCCCTCCCACTTTTAATTATAGTTTCTGTGCAGCACCCTTTAAAACAGCCATTAACAGAAAGATCTGCAAGGCGCGTGTGGGGAAAATTTATGGGCCCCACGATTTACTTAGCCAACCAGCAGCGCTATCGATTTTTATTTAGGAGAATAATTAAATATTTATTTTCACTTTGTTAAGCGCCAGGAGGTCGAAACCCACATAAAGCAGAACAGCGCACACACACGCCAGGAGGAGATCGATGGCCACGGTTTGTGGCTTGGGGAATATTTCAGCGCATCTGCCCCTCTGACAGATGGCCCAATGGAGCCCCCCAGAAAACCCAGCAAGGATCTCTGCCCCTGTGGCTTTCCTCTCGAGTAAGGGACTACAGGTAACCGAACAGGCCAAAACTGCAGTCCAGGAAATGCCCTTCACCTCAGCCAGTGACTCTGGCTTGTTTTTTGACCTTTGAAGATAGGTTTTATTAGTCACCATCAAAGCAGACCACACATTGGGGTGCTGTGTGGTTTCCGGGCTGTATGGCCGTGTTCTAGCTGCATTCTCTCCCGACGTTTCGCCTGCATCTGTGGCAGGCATCTTCATGCTGCTAGAACACGGCCACACAGCCCGGAAACCACACAGCACCCCAGTGATTCCGGCCGTGAAAGCCTTCGACAATACAAAGACCACACATTGTTTTGCAAGTCTGAGGACCCTTCCGCACAGGCAGAATAATGCACTTTCAATCCACCTTCAGTGCACTTTGCAGCTGGATTTTACTGTGCGGAATAGCAAAATCCATTTGATTGATTGATTGATTGATTGGTTGGTTGGTTGGTTGGTTGGTTGGTTGGTTGGTTGGTTGGTTGGTTGGTTGGTTGGTTGGTTGGTTTTCTATACCTCCCTATCCCCAGAGGGCTCTGGGCGGTGTACAACATAAAAGTCTACCACAATACAACCAGACAGAGGGAGCAAAGTTTAACTACATGTACATAAATCACAACGACGCAAGCTCCATCAATTTTAAAATAAGACCCCGAAATCCCTTTCAAAACAGCGGTTAGTACAATAAAATAGAAATAAAAAGGTGTCCAGTGAAACCCATATTTAAACCCCTCCCCAAGAGGGGGAACGGCGGGTCCCATCGATAGAAAGGGACCCTGGCGTAAAAGGAGCAAGAGGGGCACACTTTAAGGATTGTGATTGCAAACCATTGTGATTGAAAGTGCATTATTCTGCCTGTGCGGAAGGGGCCCAAGTCAATCATGGCATAAGAAGCTGTTATCCTTCCATCAGAGGTGCCAAACAGGATGGTTCAGGAGAGCCTTTTTATAAAGGGAATAGGGTTGCAGTCTTGGTGGTGACGCAAAGTGCTGTCAGATCACTGCTGACGTACGGCAACCCCACAGGATTTTCAAGGCGAGAGACTTTCAGAGGTGGTTTGCCACAGCCCGCCTCTGTGCTCCCCCCCAAATACTAGCCAGGGGCGACCCTGCTTAGCTCCCTAGATCTGTTGAGATTGAGCTATTTAGGTCAGGGCAATTGCAGTCTTGGCAGCTATGAAAAATTCAAGGCACTTATTCCTTTGTTGCAGGTATTATACTGCTTGGCCCGTGCTGTTTTCTACAATCTTCATTATCTCCTTTCCGGGTAGGACATAAATGAAGTAAGCAGATAAAGCAAAAACACCCTCAGGACACCCTCGCGTGCCACTCCACAGCCAAGCACACTATTCCCAAATGTGAGCAACAAAGGCTTCCAAATGGTTCCGAGGCCTAAAGAAGGTTTCTGCATAGCGTTGAAGCTTGCGTATTGCTCCAGCAATGAAAACTGGGTTTCGATCAAAATTGGGTTCCGAGAACATAAGAAAGAACCTTGGTGGATCAGACCAGAGTCCATCTAGTCCAGCACTCTGCTACTCGCAGTGGCCCACCAGGTGCCTTTGGGAGCTCACAGGCAGGATGTGAAAGCAATGGCCTTCTGCTGCTGCTGCTCCCGAGCACCTGGTCTGCTAAGGCCTTTGCAATCTCAGATCAAGGAGGATCAAGATTGGGAGCCATAGATCGACTTCTCCTCCATCAATCTGTCCAAGCCCTTTTTAAAGCTATCCAGGTGAGTGGCCATCACCACCTCCTGTAGCGGCATATTCCAAACACCGATCACGCGTTGGCGTGAAGAAATGTTTCCTTTTGTCAGTCCTCATTCTTCCCCCCAGCATTTTCAATGAATGCCCCCTGGTTCTAGTATGGTGAGAAAGAGAGAAAAATGTCTCTCTGTCGACATTTTCTACCCCGTGCGTGATTTTATAGACTTCAATCATGTGGAAAACCTGCAGAGAATGGAAAACCTGCAGGACCAAGCTCTTCCAAAGAAAAACCATATCAACTTGCAGACTAACAACTGAGCGTGTGAACGCAACTGTGTATCTGAGATCAGACAGAGAACACTACTGCAGCCTAAGGTCCAGAGTGGGCAAAATTGCAACCGGGGGGGGGGGGTGAGGGGGGTGCGACTTAACTTGTGGACTTCCTGGAAATTTGGGAAATAGCACCAGAAAATGTCTGTCTCCCTTAGATTCTATGATATACCTCCCACCTTCCAAAGCCACCACTTCCTCAGAACTGATCTCTGTAGACCCGCTGTAATTCGAGGAGAGTTCCAGGACGCACGGGACAGCTGCTAACTCTAACGACAACAGACCACAGGTACCTGTACGTCTTGGAACATCCGCACCTGGAGAACGGAACCTTCACTCGGGACGCACAAGGCAAAATCAGGAACCCTAATTTTCAAGAGCTGTCTTGGTTTTGCAAAAAAAAAAAAAAACGGTTACGGCTCCTCAAAGCACTTAAGTAAACATTTAATTTTAAAATGCGTGCAAGAATCAGGGATTCCGCACCTCCCGGAGGAGAGAGACAATGAGCGGTTTTCGTTTGTACATATGAGGATTCGCTTAGACGTCAGCTAATTGAAAGTTGCCAGCTGCAGAGTATGGAAGTAGAGCTAAAAATACAAGGAGGTTGTTATCACCAGGGGCGTACCGCTCAGGGGACCAAATGGGGTCAAATGTCCCCGGGTTGCGGCCATTTAGTCACACGGGGGGGGGGGGGGGGGGAAAAGCTGAAGCGATTGGAGCAGTGGTAGCTCTTCCAAGAAAAGCTCTGCACTGCACTCACACACAAACCTCTGGTGGGGGGTGGGGGAGCACAGGGCAAGCAAGGGGCAGGAGAGAGGATGCTGGGGGTAGAATTTCACTGGCATGGGGGGCGCACTTTCTACTCCTTGCCCCAGGCACTATTTTTTATAGATACACCCCTGGTTATCACGCATATAAAATGGGCAAGTTGGTTTAAAACCAGCCACAGATGCGAGGGCAGTAACCATAGGCTATTTATCTCACCTATTTTTACAGGGTCTTTGGCCCCTCTATTGTCAACTATATTACTTTTAAAAGGGGCATTCATCCCCCTTTTGTGATCGTATTTCCTTGCAACTCATGGCTAGAGACTTGGCCCCAGACCCAAAGTTGTCTAAAAACTTGCTTATGAGAACCAAGCCCCC
Source organism: Sphaerodactylus townsendi (assembly GCF_021028975.2). Taxonomy (NCBI): domain Eukaryota; kingdom Metazoa; phylum Chordata; class Lepidosauria; order Squamata; family Sphaerodactylidae; genus Sphaerodactylus; species Sphaerodactylus townsendi. The sequence continues at coordinate 1,654,829 of NC_059441.1, forward strand.
AGACAACATCACAACATCATGCGTGTTATAAAACAGCATGTTTTGTGTTCCTCAGAAAGATTCACTAATCTGGATACTCAGGACAAAAACAAGGAAGGAAGGAAGGAAGGAAGGAAGGAAGGAAGGAAGGAAGGAAGGAAGGAAGGAAGGAAGGAAGGAAGGAAGGAAGGAAGGAAGGAAGGAAGGAAGGAAGGAAGGAAGGAAGGAAGGAAGGAAGGAAGGAAGGAAGGAAGGAAGGAAGGATTGGAAGAATAGTTTCAGAATATGGTAGAAAAACCCGTATCTGCAGCATGGAGAATAAAGAATGTGCCGCGGATTTACTTTGTAAGCTGCCTCTCCGGGGAGCCTGCCAGAGAAAGCTTACAAAATAAAAATAACGAACATAAAAAGAAAACATTAATTTTTTAAAAAAGCATTAAAACTCCCAGCCCAGTGGGGTTGTTGTCATTTTTTTGCCGGGTTTGGATATAGCAGTTTCACTGTATGTCTGAGCCGTCAAAGCTGTTCGGGTTCCTCCAACTGAGGAACCCCAGAGAGGGTGACTAAGCCAACTACCACTACAAAGAGCTGTCCTGCGAATGGCACCCGTCAAAGGCCCAAGGGGGACTTTGTCACCGCAAGCAAGACTCTGAAGAGGCAACAGGGGATTGCGCCGAATAAATAAATCCACCCACGGGGAACACATGGCAAGCCATCCCGTTCGCTTTCCAAAGCACCACGCTCCAACGCTGGCTGCATCTTGCAGAGGGAGGGGTTTTTCAACCCTCCCCTTTCTCTCCCAGCTCTGCCTAATCCCGCCCACGCAGGCAAGTGCCTAAGGAACAGGGGTCTCATGCAAATCTCTTTGGAAGATGTATTGTTGGAGGCTTTCATGGCCGGATTCAACTGGTTCTGGTGGGTTTTCCGGGCTTTGTGGCCGTGGTCTGGTGGATTTTGTTCCTAACGTCTCGCCTGCATCTGTGGCTGGCATCTTCAGGAGATATCACAGAGAGAATTATGGTACACACTGTGTCTAAGTGAGAAAGGAGAAAGTCTAGTGTGGTATATTGTCCATGTCCCAGGGTGGGGAACCAATCGTGTCGAACGCTTAGCGATTTGGACACCCTGGGTTATGGACTCTTCTCTACACTAAACGCTCCCTTCTCACTGGAAACACAGTGTTAACAGACTTTTCCCTCTGTGATACACCTCTGAACAACCAGCCGAGATACTAACGTCAGGAACAAGATCCACCAAACCACGGCCACGCAGCCCGGAAAATCCACCAGAACCACTCTTTGGAAGAGTCAACAGGAGGGCTTTGGCAGTTGCCAGGGGGGGTTGCAGGTCAGGCGCTTCTGGGGGAAAGAGGCTGGGATTGGGGCAGAGTGCTGAAGAACAGCTCCCCGGAGAGACCCAGCAGGGAGAGCCAGAGAGGAGTAAAAGCAGGTGCAACGCTGTGCGCAAAGTATGACGCAGATTGCATGGATCTGGGCCCATTCTCTCCCTCTCCTTCTCTTGCCCCTGCCACCCTATGTTCTTTGCGACCTCATTAATGCCCTTCGAAATGGGCCACTCGAAAGGGGGAGAGGCGTAAAGGGAGAAAGCCATCGCGAGGCACAGACCATGAAGAGCCAGAGTGGCGTGGTGCTTCAGAGCAGGTGCACTCTAATCTGGAGAACCGGGTTTGATTCCTCACTCTGCCACTTGAGCTGTGAAGGCTTATCTGGGGAACCAGATTAGCTTGTGCACTCCAGCACATGCCAGCTGGGTGGCCTTGGGCTAGTCACAGTTGGTTGTGGGGTGGGGGGAGGGAAAGGAGATTGTAAGCCCCATTGAATCTCCTTGCAGGAGAGAAAGAGGGGATATAAATCCAAACTTTTCCTCCTCTTCTTCTCTGTGGTCGACTTCCAATCACTGGAGCTGTGCTGGGGAAAATGAGTAGAATTTCCATGGCTCAAACTACCGCACATAGACAGGGAGGAAAGAAATGGATGCCTTTCTTTTCCTCTTCTCTCTGTTCTTTTCATTTTTCCTGGTTCCTTTTTCGGGATAAAAAAAAAAATCTCACCTGCATTACTCCAATCCAATCCCTATATTCCTATATCTAGTGGCAGTGAGTTCCACAGATGAAACAATGCCTTACTTGAAAACTATGCTCTTTTACCCATCCTAAATCAACCACTGATTCATGTTATTGGGCAGTAAGTCCAGGTGGTATCAGAGAGGTCTCTTGCCTCTTTGATCCCCACCAGGCCTAATTTTAGAAAACTTTAGAAAAAAGTCATTTATTCTGGACTAAAAAAGCTCTCCCACTCGCCAAATGACAGCATTTCCTCCTTGGGAGAATACGTCAACTCCTTGATTGTTCTTGGTGTCCTTATTTTGTCAAGACGAGGATGGAAGATTGGGATTCGTGGAACATGGACGATATATATAAAACCCCAAGGGCCAGAGAGTCCAGCGAAAAAGCAGAGAGCCGTATCGAGCACACCGGTCCCACCCACAGAGATAATTGGAGGCCACAGTCAAAGTGCTTTCGGATTTGCTAAGAGCTCATTCCCGTGGCCGTAAATTGCCGTTTTGAATGAGATCTTATTTGTCTGCTACAAAAACGAACAAGAGTACAGGATGTTCCCACTGTGAGCGTGTTGAGGTTCCTCATGCTCAAAGCATATTTGCGGAGTCAGTTTCCCACAGCTCTGCAACCCAAGATCTGGTCAGACTGGTTCACAGTCTTAACAACAGGAATCTTTCAGCCTCTTGTTAGCCCCTTTGAGTCTCCTATAGGAGAGAAAGGGGGGATATCAATCCAACTCTTCTTCTTCTTCTTCTTCTTCTTCTTCTTCTTCTTCTTCTTCTTCTTCATGACTAACAAGATCTTATTTCATCAACAGCCTTTATCTAGGGCCAGCGTGGCTTAGCGGGTAAGAGCAGGTGCACTCTAATCTGGAGGAACCGGGTTTGATTCCCCGCTCGGCCACTGGAGCTGTGGAGGCTTATCCGGGGAACCAGATTAGCTTGTGCACTCCGACACAGGCCAGCTGGGTGACCTTGGGCTGGTCACAGTTCTTCGGAGCTTTCTCAGCCCCACCCACCTCACAGGGTGTTTGTTGTGAGGGGGTATGGGAAAGGAGTTTGTAAGCCCCTTTGAGTCTCTTTACAGGAGAGAAAGGGGGATATAAATCCAAACTACTACTCCTCCTCTCCTTCTCCTTCGCCATTGGCTTCCTCAGCACCACAATCCTGGCGTTCCTGGGTTGTCTCCCATCCAATTACTAACCAGAGCTTATCCTGCTTAGCTTCTGAGACCTGATAAGATCAAGTTAGCCTGAGCCAATCAGCAAAGGGCAGAAGGGCACAGAGAGTATACTCCCAGGAGGGATGCATCCATGCACCTTCAGAGGACTAAGCAGCGCATCTTCTCCCAGGCAGAAGATCCGGGCCGCTCTTCCGAAGTTCATGCAACTCAAACCATGAGCAGGTGCACAGCCTAGGCCTGTGATCCGCCTGGTCTTCCTAGTCGTGCTGGGCCTTGGGCTACCTCTGCTGGAAAACCGGAGTCACGTGAGCTGGTGGAGCTTGGAGTGTGCCTGACTGGGTGACAAGCTTCCTTTGCACCGCGCATGCTGTGCCTGTTTCCACGGCAACAGTGTCAGCGCCAGCCGGGCTCCGTGCATAAGGAACGCCTGTAATTAGATCCACAGCCTCAGCTGTCAATCCCGGTTTAACAGCCTCCCATTTAACTCCCGGCTCCAATAATTAGGGTTTACTAAACAGAATGTCAAGCAATTAGAACAGCGGGTCAATCGCTTTGCGTGTAACCTCTTTGGAGAGGGGACGCGAGCCTCCTCCAACGATCTCCGCGCGAGGGGCAATGGGGAACAGAACCAGAGGAAGCATCGGCTGAGTTTCCCCACCGCCCGGCCACCCCGGGCCGGGAGACGTCGAGTCCCAGGGGTGGCATTTACCCTGCCGAGGCTGCGACCACGACACAGAAAATAGCATCGATGCACAAAAATAAAAATAAAATTGCATCCGTGCTGCCGGCGCTCGGTCTACAAGATCAAGGGAAAACAAACCCGCCCAAACGTGGTATAATACAGCCCTCCTAGGAAGGGACAACTTCACAAAGTATGCAGGAGAAATTGTGCCGCTCCACATTCCCTAATGTTAACACACACACACACCCCCGTACCTAGAAGCAACTCAAGGAGAAAGTGAGCCCAGATCTCTGTCCCTCTCCCCGCTTCCATCAGGCCCTCTACACCAATACTAAGATCTGGGAAGCCCAGGTTTAAGTCCTTGCTCTGCCGTAGAACCCTGCTGGGTGACCGTGGGCCAGTCATACACTCTCCACCAATCTTACCTCGCAGGGTCGTTGTAAGGATGCAATGGGGAAGGGGAGAAAAATTATAAACTACCTCCAGTCCCCATTTGGGAGGACGGTAGTGTGTAGATGAAGTGAATAAAGGATGTTCTGCCCACCGTCAGAGCTTCATCCCATCCCCATGGCAAAGCAAGGGGTGGTCTTGTTTTGAGCGAAGTGGGTGGAGGCCATCACTGGAAACCTACTGCCCGAGCCCCAGATGGGACGTGTTAAGTCAGCCCTTCTATCCTCTAATCCATAGGTGTCAAACTCGCGGCCCTCCAGATGTTATGGACTACAGTTCCCATGATGCTGGCAGGGGGTGATGGGAACTGTAGTCCATAACATCTGGAGGGCCGCGAGTTTGACACCTGGGCTCTAATCCTTGGGCTAGTGGGCCCCTTTCCCCTGGACAAACACCTGTCTAACTTTCTACCTGATAAGGATTAGCTCTTTGCAGAATCCCGGCCCCTTGACTCATTGGACTGTCCTCTGACTACGCTCTTATCTGCCGCCTGTTTTGTCCTGCAAGACTGGGCTTTGACCACACCCTGCCTGCCTGCCTGCCTGCCTGCCTGCCTGCCTGCCTGCCTGCCTGCCTGCCTGCCTGCCTGCCTGCCTGCCTGCCTGCCTGCCTGCCTGCCTGCCTGCCTGCCTGCCTGCAGGATAAATCCTGCCCATATTGCCCAGTGACTAAGACTTCCCCTGGCTACAGCCTTTATTTGGTGCCCTCTCTGCTAGGCCATTTGTCCTAAGGTGCCACCACCGAAAATACCCTGTCTTTAGTTTGTCCTAAGGTGCCACCACCGAAAACACCCTGTCTTTAGTTTGTCCTAAGGTGCCACCACCGAAAACACCCTGTCTTTAGTTTGTCCTAAGGTGCCACCACCGAAAATACCCTGTCTCTAGTTGCTACCCACCTCACCTTTGAAGGCTGGAAAATAGACAGCAGGGCAGGCAGATCTCAACTAATGTGCTGGATAGTGTGGGAGAAGGTCGTCTTTCAGATAGTATTTGAATACTAGGACCATACTGTTCCTCTTAAAATACCAGTGGGCCTCAAACTCCCTAACCAGAGACACGGAGACACCCCTCTAACCAGCGGTTCTCAACCTGGGGGTCCGGACCCCTTTGAGGGTCGAAGGACCCTTTCACAGGGGTCGCCTAAGACTGTTTGCATCAGTGTTCTCCATCTGTAAAATGGGTAAATGTTAGGGTTGGGGGTCACCACAAAATGAGGAACTATATTAAAGGGTCGCGGCATTAGGAAGGTTGAGAACCACTGCCTAAGACTCTCTGCATCAGTGTTCTCCATCTGTAAAATGGATAAATGTTAGGGTTGGGGGTCACCACAACATGAGGAACTATATTAAAGGGTCGTGGCATTAGGAAGGTTGAGAACCACTGCCTAAGACTCTCTGCATCAGTGTTCTCCATCTGTAAGATGGATGAATGTTAGGGTTGGGGGTCACCACAACATGAGGAACTGTGTTAAAGGGTCGCAGCATTAGGAAGGTTGAGAACCACTGCCTAAGACTCTGCATCAGTGTTCTCCATCTGTAAAATGGATCAATGTTAGGGTTGGGGGTCACCACAACATGAGGAACTATATTAAAGGGTCGTGGCATTAGGAAGGTTGAGAACCACTGCCTAAGACTCTCTGCATCAGTGTTCTCCATCTGTAAAATGGATCAATGTTAGGGTTGGGAGTCACCACAACATGAGGAACTGTATTAAAGGGTCGCGGCATTAGGAAGGTTGAGAACCACAGCTCTAACCCCCTGCCCCACGGCGTTCATCACATCAAAAACAACAACCCTGGACAAACACCGGTCTAACTTTCCACCTGATCCGAAACAAAAAAATCTCAAAATTTGGCACGCATAAATCAATCAGGTTTTGCTCTTCAGAGTTTTGGACAATTTCAAATGGTACTTTGGAAATCCAACTTCACGGGGGCGCCGTTCCAAGGAGCATGTAAATGGTTTCCTCTGGCAATTTGCCGGTTTTTAAAAAAAGAACTCCTGCACCATACATTATTTATGCATGACTTCGGCTCAACCAATGGCAGGCGCACAGAGCCGCTCAAAAATCACAAAGGGAAAATTAAACAGTACAATTACCCCAAGATATTTATTCAGAGTCACCTGGTAGGAGAATATCAATCTCGCCCCAACCTCGCTTCCCTGGCGCAATTCTGTGCAAATATTTATACTGAAACATTGAGCTGTATTTTTTTGAAAAAAGCAGAAAGGGGATAAATCACCCCAGGACAGAGAGACCATCTCGGTTTTTATGTATAAATAGCTACTCATGCGAAGCTACATGCGAAGCTAGAACCAGGGGGCATTCATTGAAAATGCTGGGGGGAAGAATTAGGACTAATAAAAGGAAACACTTCTTCACGCAACGTGTGATTGGTGTTTGGAATTTGCTGCCACAGGAGGTGGGGATGGCCACTCACCTGGATAGCTTTAAAAAGGGCTTGGACAGATTGATGGAGGAGAAGTCGATCTATGGCTCCCAATCTTGATCCTCCTTGATCTCAGATTGCAAATGCCTTAGCAGACCAGGTGCCCAGGAGCAGCAGCAGCAGAAGGCCATTGCTTTCACCTCCTGCTTGTGAGCTCCCAAAGGCACCTGGTGGGCCACTGCGAGTAGCAGAGTGCTGGGCTAGATGGACTCTGGTCTGATCCAGCAGGCTAGTTCTTATGTTCTTATGTTCTTACTTATGCAAAGCTACTTATTTCCTGCTCTGACTGGTAGCATCTGGGAAGCAAAGAGTCCTCCAACCTTTGCTACTCAAGGACCTTTACCTAAAACTGCCCTATAAAGCATGTGAGGCAAACCTTGGGCCATCTTATTCCTCACAGCTCAGTATCGTCTACTCTGGCGGGCAGCACCTCACCAGGGTCCTCCCCAACACTTGAGATCTTGTAGCTATCAATGCCAGGGATAGAAGCTGGAACTCTCTGAACACGCTCTACCTCCAAACTTATGAGCCATTTGACACAGAATTGCCTGCTCTGACTGGAAGCAGCTTTCCAGAGTCTTGGGCATAGACACATTCCCCCCCCCAAAAAACCCCCCCTGCTCCCTGAGATCTTTGCAGCAGACATGCTGGGGGGTTGGACCTAGGCCCTTCTTCATGCAAACCTGTGCTCCACTCTTTGGGAGGCAGTGCGGGGTATTGGTTAAGAGCAGGTGGATTCTAATCTGGAGAACTGGGTTTGATTCCCCACTCCTCAGTGGCAGAGGCTTATCTGGTGAACCAGATGTGTTTCCGCACTCCTACGTTCCTGATGGGGGACCTTGGGCCAGTCACAGTTCTCTCCCAACTCTCTCAGCCCCGCCTGCCTCACGAGGTGTCTGTTGTGGGGAAAGGAAGGGAAAAGAGCTTGTAGGCCACCTTGAGTCTCCAAACTTTTTTCTTCTTCTGCCACTGAGTCATGGCCTCAAGCACAGATCTTTCCCAACACTGACCACCCAATCCTTTTGGCTGAAGTTTGCATGGATAGAACCGAGGCTCATTCCGCACATGCAGAATAATGCACTTTCAAACTGCTTTCAGTGCTCTTCGACGCTGTGTGGAATAGCAAAACCCACTTGCAAACAGTTGTGAAAGTGGTTTGAAAACGCATTATTTTGCGTGTGCGGAAGGGGCCCGAGAAACCTTCTGAGGTGCAGTCATTCCAAATTCTCTGCTGGCATTTATTACAGACCACACTCGAAACGATACAGCTGTGTATGAAACGGAATACTGAACAGCCCAACTGCATATTTTACACCTGGGTCGGTTCCCCCGCCCCCTGCCCCCGCCACCTATAACTCCCTCGATCCAACAGCCTTCATAAACAGGAACCATAACAAAAAAAACTTGCTGCTAAGAGGATATAAATCTGTGAGTTTGCAAGTAAATTCAAATTAGGGGGGGGGAATGTGTCAGGGACCATTTTTCTTCCCCCTGCAAATGTGCTGTTCTCCTTCCTAGTCGAAAACCAACAAGGGAAGAAATTCTCCTGCTCCCCCTGGGCTTGAGCTCATAATAGCCACCTCAAAAAAGGATCCTGTGGTTACCTCCCCACAGAGAATACCGCCATTGTATACGTTATTGTCATTATACATCACTTCCATAGCACATTTCGGCATATAAATGGCTCTACCCTACTTATCTCATTCATCTGTGCTCCCAACAACTCACAGGGAGAACACTAAGCTGAGAAAAATGGGGAGAGAAGGGTTTTTTTCTCTCTCTCTCCTCATTTTCTTTCAGCTCCCTCGAATTTGGGGCTGAGTCGCCCAGTGAAATGGATCGGCCGTAGATCCGGAGACAAAATGACCCCATGCCCAAGGACGGCATAGAACTCAGTGCCTCGAAATGGCTAAAATCTTAGATTACTTGGAAGAAGAAGAAGAGTTTGGATTTATATCCCCCCCTTTCTCTCCTGCAGGACACTCAAAGGGGCTGACAATCTCCTTGCCCTTCCCCCCTCACAACAAACACCCTGTGAGGCAGGTGGGGCTGAGAGAGCTCCCAGAAGCTGTGACTAGCCCAAGGTCACCCAGCTGGCGTGTGTGGGAGTGCCCAGGCTAATCTGAATTCCCCAGATAAGCCTCCACAGCTCAGGTGGCAGAGCTGGGGATCAAACCCGGTTCCTCCAGATTAGATACATGAGCTCTTAACCTCCTACGCCACTGCTGCTCCATTCCATGTCTCTTCAACACCCTAGTATTTTAAAAATCTTCTAGGTAGAGTATTTGTTCCTTCTTTTATCCTGTAATCCTTGGCACATTTATTTGAAGGCAACTTTTGCTGAGTTCATTGGCACTTACTTAGCGTTTGGAAAATCTGTAGAGGAGAGGTCTCTCATCAAGGGCTATTTCCTATGGCAGGGAAACAGAACCTTCAGGTTCAAAAAACAGCATGGCCTAGTGGTTAGAACATCAGACTAGGATCTACAATAACTGAATTTGAACCCACGTTCTGTTACACAGGGCAACCTTGGGCCAAACACACTTTCAGCATAACTTATTTCATAGGATTGTTGTTGTGATTATACATGGGGGGGGGGAGAGAATGCTGTGATAACCCTTTTGGGGTCTTTATTCAGAAGAAATATAGGGCAGAAATAAAAAATAAGTAAAGAATAACATGAACATATATAGTGACTCTGAATGGGTGAGAGCAACAACAGAAGGATGAAATAATAATAAGAATAATAACAATAAGAAGAGGAGGAGGAGGAGGAGGAGGAGGAGGAAGAAAAGTTTGGATTCATATCCCACCTTTCTCTCCTGTAAGGAGACTCAAAGTGGTTTACAAGCTCCTTTCCCTTCTTCTCCCCACAACAGATACTTCGTGAAGTAGGTGGGGCTGAGAGAGTTGGGAGAGAACTGTGACTAGCCCAAGGTCACCCAGCAGGAATGTAGGAGTGCGGAAACACATCTGGTTCACCAGATAAGCCTCAGCCACTCAAGTGGAGGAGTGGGGAATCAAACCTGGTTCTCCAGATTAGAATCCACCTGCTCTTAACCACCACACCACGCTGGCTCTCATTGTAGGAACTGACTCTCTGATTGGCAAGGCTCACAACTGTGATTTATATATCATGACCTTATTCGCTCAGTTATGCTGTCCCTGGATCTCTTATCTGTTTGCATTTTTTGTTGTTGCTCGGTGTGATATCACCCCGAGCTTGTGTGGGCACGCTCAGTACAAAAGCACACAGCTTGCATATTGAAAGCCTCAAATTTCTCTCCAGTTAAGATATTTCAAGTTTTACAGCTGGCAAAGTCTGAGGCTTTGGTTCTGCTGCCACTCGTGTGGATAACACGGCGCTAGATGAACCATCGCCCCGGCTGGGTATAGCATTAGACCCTTAATCATAGAGACGGTGACAGTTCTCTACGAAAGCGAGTCACTACCAGTATCTTCTGTCTGATGCATTGTGGGAATATCCTCGGGGGACCCAGAGAAGCACGCATCCTTGACTGCAAATCACCATTGTAATGCAACCAGATTTTAAAAGGCTATCTGAGCAATAAAGCTAACTAAATAGATGAGATCATTGGATCAGCGTGGAATGATTTACCCGTTTGGACAGAAAAGAAATGAAATGTCTTCCAATTGTCAGGTGAGCAAGGACCAGGGGAGAGAGGGAGGGGGGCAGCCAACAAGGGATAGGAATGAGGCTAGAACGGCAACCAGTGTTCGCACATTGAAAGGACTCTCCCAACATGCAACCACACGGTGAAAAATTCCTACAGAGTTTTGCCTGTCCTGGATTGGGTTGAGAAAGTTTCGTTTTTGTGTCAGAAATAGATAGGCTGATTGGGTTTAATGCACCTTCCAAAAAGGAATCGAAACTGGAAGGGTGTGTGTTTGTTTGTTTCTGAGATGGCAACACTTTGAAAAATAGTGCAGTAATTATTGTAGGGGTTCTCAGTTATAGGAACAGTTGCGAGGAGCAGCTCGGCTGAGTGTTAGGGCATCTGCATTGCATGCTGGAAGTCCAGAGTTCGAGAGCTGCAATATCCAGACGCAAGTACTGAGAAGGCCCCTTCGGTGACAACTTTCGCCAGTCATTGTTGACTAGACTGGATAAGACACACAAATGTTCTGATCCAGTGTTAGGCAGCATCACGTGATATTTTATTTATTTGCTTCGTATGTAGCCCATCTTCCCCATGAAAACCCACTGCTTTAAATGGCTCTTTGGCAGGGGCGTACTGCCTATGGCAGTGGTGGCGAACCTATGGCATGGGTGCCAGAGGTGGCACTCAGAGCCCTCTCTGTGGGCACGCGCAGAGTCGACCCCCCACACACATCTAGGCTGACCTGGGCCACTGGGTTCAATTATTAGCATTAAACCTAAGCCCTAGTTTTGGGGAAGCAGTGTAGGTAACCCTGTTAAGCGCTGTTAAACCCCATTGATTTTCATGCAAAGAACGAAAGCATGATCCTTTGCCTGGGAGTAAGCTCGGTTGCTGGCAATGGGGCTTGCTTCTGAGTAAACCCTCCTAGGGCCGTGATTCACCCTTTGGAAGAGTTGCACGGTTGCTTCACAGCAAAGCCACCGACTACCACCAAGCTTACTCCTGAGTAATGCACGCCTTAGAGTCAACCGTTTTTTCTAAATGAAAACCTCAGTACTCAGGTTAAATGTTGGCACTTTGCGATAAATAAGTGGGTTTTGGGTTGCAATTTGGGCACTCGGTGTCAAAAAGGTTCGCTATCACTGGCCTATGGGGACCCATGTCCCCGGGCGCACATAGACCTGGCCGCCAGAACCAGCTAGGGTGGTAGACCTGGACACTGTGGGGGCGGGGTGGCTCCGAGCAGTAGACCTGGACTCTGGCATGGGTTCCAGACCGGGTAGACCTGGGCTCTGGGCAGTAGACCTGGCCGCCTGCCGGGAGGTGGTGCAGAAAATTCAGATTTTGTCTCCAGGCTCCATTTTTCCTAGATCCACCTCTGCTCTTTGGCCCATAGAGATGCAGTTCACCTTCATTGCTGACAAACCTGGAGATGTTACAAAGGCTGTCAGTTCTGGATCGAGAAGTTTCTGGAGATTTGGAAGGTTAATCCAGGGGAGGGCAAGATTTGGGGAGGAAAAGGAGGCAACGTAGGGGCGTATTTGCAGAAAATGGTGCCCAGGGTAAGCACTAAAATTGCCTTCCTTCCCCCAATCCAGTAGATGTTCCCCATCTTGGAAGACCAGCTCTCCAGTTGTCAGGTCTATCATTACCTTCAATTGCAGGTAACCAGCTCCCTGGAGGACTGGTCTACCCACCATTACGAAGTATTGGGAGAACAGGCTTTCACAGAGGCCAGGTCTGCCTAGGATCGTGTCCATCTGGAGGGCTGGTCTACCCACTGGCATGAATTGTTAGACCTGGCGTTTGTTGAGACCAGGTCTACCAGGCACTTTCCCACAGTGAGATAACCATCTCCCTGGGGGCAGGTCTACCCACCGTCATGACGCATTAGAGCGGGCTTTCATGGAGGCCAGGCCTACCTGCTACTGCAGCCACATGGAGGACTGGTCTACCCGTTGTTATGGACCGCAGTTAGAGCTGGCTTTTGCGGAGACCAGGTCTACCAAGCACTTTCCCCAGTGGGACAACCATCTCCCTGGAGGGATGGTCTACCCCACCAGACCGCTGTCTTAGGACAGGCTTTCATGGAGACCAGGCCTACCTACCACTGTATCCCTCTGGAAGGCCGGTCTACCCATCGTTATGGATCGCTGTTAGACCTGGCTTTTGCAGAGACCAGGTCTGCCAAGCACTTCCCACCGTGGGAGATCCATCTCCTCTGGAGGGCTGGTCTACCCACAATCATACCGTATCAGGAGGCCAGGCCTACCTACCACTGTAGCCCTCTGGAGGGCTGGTCTTCCCGTTTTTATGGATTGTTGTTAGACCTGGCTTTTGCGGAGACCAGGTCTTCCAAGCACTTAGCACAGTGGGAGAACTAGCTCCCTGGAGGGCTGGTCTACCCACCATTAAGACCTATTGGGGAACCTGGCTATCACAAAGGCCAGCGGCAGGCAGAGTGTTTGCCTTCCACAGCAGCCATTTTCTCCAGGAAAATGGATCTCTATTGCCTGGAGAGCAATTCGAATCCTGGGAGATCTCCAGCCCCCACCTGGAGGCTGGCAGCCTAGATCCTACATGAAATACCTTCCCAAAATTCTCCACTCCACTCCACTGCCACCACCCCCAATTTTCCAGGAATTATGACCATCTCAAGCACGTTTTTCCACAAGATGGAAGCTATTACCAAGACATGCCTGACAAACGTACATTTCCAACTATTTCCCACCATTAATTAATTGTAATATTACGGAATAAAATAGGAGGCACGGAGAATACACCAGAGTGCGTCGACATCCCAAACACAAATTAGTTCAAATTTGGTTTAATTGCCGCAACTTTCACTAAGTTACCGTGGGAATTGTTGTTTCGTGAGTAGCAGGAATTATCCCTTCCTCCGCGAGGGACCTAGAATTCTCGGAATTTCTTTGTGGATTCCTGTTACGGCTGCAGTATAAACACGGCCCGAGTCTGTTTCTCTCAGTCTATGTTACAATTCCTGCTATACCTCCTGGCCAAGATTTACTGACTGACTGGAAGTGCTTGTGGAAGAGTTTACAGTTCCCTCTTTCCGCCAGCCCAGCTTCCAAACCCCCAGATGCAATTCATTTATTTATCTAAAACGTTGATGCACTGCCTCTCTCCACAGGCTAGTTTCAGGTGGCTCGCTAAGTAAAAACAACGCTGTAAATTCATTAAAAACAACCATTTATAAGTATATCAATATTGAAACAAGCCAAGACCCCGCCAAGCGCGGCGAGCAACGGCGTTCGGCCGCCCGAAACGATACCTATAAAACAGTCGTCGGGCTACAAGCGGACCGCAGGTTTCATGCGCTGATCTGATTAATTTATTTAAGACATTTATTAGCCACCTTTCTCTTTGTAGAGCTCGCAGTGGCTTACAAATATAGATCGACCACATCAAATAAGATACGTTCTAAAAAGATAAAAAAGCAAAGTGCAAAATTTAAAGGGCTACTAAACTTCACCGACGGCAGTCCTAAATAAAACCTTCTTTAATTGTCTCCTAAAGGTTGCAAGGAAGGGAGCACGCCTCTTTGGGAAGGCTGCTCCATAGTTGTGGGGTTACCCCCGACAATGCCCTCTTCCATCTACCCACCAACAATGCGTGGTTTGCTTGTTGCAACATTTGTAAGCTCAGTTAGGCAACAAAGGTCCCTTCCGCACATGCAGAATAACACACTTTCAATCCACTTTCACAATTGCTTGCAAGTGGATTTGGCTAGTCCGCACAGTAAAATCCAGTTGCAAAGTGCATTGGAAGTGGATTGAAAGTGCATTATTCTGCACGTGCGTGCAAGCTCCTTCCCAGGTCGGGCGTTGTGCTCAACACCCCCTATCAAAACTGCTCAAAAGATCGCTTGTTTTTTAAAAAAGTGCAAATAAATTATCCATGGCCCCTTCCGCACATGCAAAATAATGCGTTTTCAAACCATTTTCACAACTGTTTGCAAGTAGATTTTGCCATTCCGCACAGCTTCAAAAGCATTGAAAGCAGTTTGAAAGTGCATTATTCTGCATGTGCGGAATGAGCCCATGGGATTTACGGGGCGCTAGGCTCAAGATAATCCAGCCGTCACGTGCAAGGGAAGGTCGGTTCTTGAACGCATTCTTTGCCGTGAAAAACAAAAATCAAACCGTTGTGAATTCATCATTGGCACCAAATTGCAGATTCTACACCATCCGGCCGTGGCTTTTCTTTGCCCAAAGAAGTTTACAGGTTTCACTTCAAGATTTAAAGGGAAGAGCAAGGTTGGGATATTGCTGCTACTGTTTTTATTGTATTTATTGTTTTAATTGGGATTATTCTATTGTTTTAGTTGCAATGTATTGTGTTTGGTTGCCTGTAAACTGCCCTGAGCCCTTCGGGGGTAGGGCGGTCTAATAAATTGAATTAATAATAATAACAATAACAACAACAACAACAACCTCAAGGTAGATTCCTGCATCATTCCCTTATACTGCCGGCTATGAGAAAACTGCCAGAAAACAGATCTAAAAGCTGGACCCAAGGAAGACAAATTCAAAACCGCCCAGCAGTTTTCCAGGGTTTCTTTCAACTCTAAATTACACCAGGACAGATTGCAAGGGAATAATTCAGGCCCATGTCTGAATCACTGATTCTATTAAACCTGGCCCTCGGCTTGTGATTCGTCTGGTGGCGAAACAGGCCATCAAGTCATAGCTATGACAATCCTTTGGAGTTTTCAAGCCGAAAGATGATCAGAGGTGGTTTGTCAGCATGTGGCGTGGTGGTTAAGAGCAGGCGCACTCTAATCTGGAGGAACCGGGTTTGATTCCCCGCTCTGCTGCCTGAGCTGTGGAGGCTTATGTGGGGAATTCAGATTAGCCTGTGCACTCCCACACACGCCAGCTGGGTGACCTTGGGCTGGTCACAGTTCTTTGGAGTTCTCTCAGTCCCACCTACCTCACTGGGTGTTTGTTGTGAGGGGGAAAGGGAAAGGAGTCTCACAATACTAGAACCAGGGGGCATTCGTTGAAAATGCTGGGGGGAAGAATTAGGACTAATAAAAGGAAACACTTCTTCACGCAACGTGTGATTGGTGTTTGGAATATGCTGCCACAGGAGGTGGTGATGGCCACTAACCTGGATAGCTTTAAAAGGGGCTTGGACAGATTTATGGAGAAGTCGATTTATGGCTACCAATCTTGATCCTCTTTGATTTGAGATTGCAAATGCCTTAACAGACCAGGTGCTCGGGAGCAACAGCCGCAGAAAGCCATTGCTTTCACTTCCTGCATGTGAGCTCCCAAAGGCACCTGGTGGGCCACTGCGAGTAGCAGAGAGCTGGACTAGATGGACTCTGGTCTGATCCAGCTGGCTTGTTCTTATGTTCTTATGTTCTTATGAGTTTGTAAGCCCCTTTGAGTCTCCTTGCAGGAGAGAAAGGGGGGATATAAATCCAACTCTTCTTCTTGAAGCCTGATCTAGAATAGCACCTTAGCGGCATCCATGTTTATTGTCTATACTGATTACGTTGGCTTACAGTTTTGATGTTTGTGGTGGTGGTTTATAATGCTACGTTTAATGCCGTATTTATTGTGGTTTAATGCTGTGGTTCATAATGTTATGTTTCATGTTGTTTATAATGTCATGTCTATGACGCTGTCTTTATGGTGTTTTATGATGTTATGCTCGTTAGAATATTGTTGCTTACAGTTTATGATGTTTGTCCATTGATGCTTGTTATTTATAAGGTTATGTTTACTACTGCTTACCATGTTCTATTTATAGTGCTATGTTTACTGCTGTTATGCTGCTATATTTATGAGTTATATCCACAATGTTATGCTTATGATATTTATGATGTTATGTTTGATCCTATGTTTATTGATGGTTGTTGTATGTTGTCATGATTATTGCTGCTGCTATTATGTTGTTGTTCACCGCCCTGAGCCTCTCCAATCCAACCCAATCCAACACCATCTAGAATACTGTCTCCTTTTTAGCCTGCCTTTCCTCAGAGCGGGGAATTCTTCTTCTTCATTGGCTGCCTCTATGTAGCAACACTGAATTTCATTGGTGGTTTCCCATCCAGGGACTAACCAAGGCTAACCCTGCTCAGCTTCCAAGAACAGGCTAACCTAGACCACCCACAGCAGCGATGGCGAACCTATGGCACGGGTGCCAGAGGTGGCACTCAGAGCCCTTTCTGTGGGCATGTGTGCACAGAGTTCATCATGTGAGGGAGGGAAATCACCCCGTCTCACACACACACACCTAGGCTGGCCTGGGCATGATCCTTTACCTGGAAGTAAGCTCGGTTGCTGGCAATGGGGCTTGCCTCTGAGTAAACCCTCCTAGGGTCGTGATTCACCCATTCGAAGCGTTGCATGGTTGTTTCACCAAGTGTGCTCCCGAGTAACGCATGCCTTGGAGCCACCTGTTTTTTCTAAACTAAAACCTCAATATTCCGGTTAAATTGCCGTGTTGGCACCTTGCGATAAATAAGTGGGTTTTGGGTTGCAATTTGGGCACTCGGTCTCGAAAAGGTTCGCCATCACTGACCCACAGTATAGAGCAGGGGTCAGCAACCTTTACCACCCAAAGAGCCATTTGGACCCGTTTTCCATGGCCCTGAAGATCTACTGAGCTGGTTAAGCCCCTCCACTCACCTTTCCTTCCAGTGCTGGGAGGCGGAGGCGCCAGGCAGGGAAACCCCCTCTGCCTGACGGAAGCCCCCTCTGCCCGACGGTTGCCTGCTCCGTGGGGCAGAGGGGGGATGGCATTTGTGGCCTGCCCGGTGCTGCCGCATCTCGCACTGCGGGAGGCAGCGGCGCCGGGCAGGGAAACCCCCTCTGCCCAATGGAGCAGGCAGCCAACTCTGTGGGGCAGAGGGGTTATGGCGGCAGCTCTGGAGGGACACAGACACACTACTGTCCAACCTCCAGTGGCTGGAGGGCAACATGGGCGCGTCCCTCCAGCCCTCCAGAGCAGCGCTGGAAGTAGAGGTGAGTGGAGGGGACTCAAAAGCGGTGCGCTCACGCATGGAGCCCCCTCCGGTTCGGTCACTCCACTCACCTTTCCTTCCAGCGCTGCTCTAGAGGGCTGGAGGGACACGCCTACGCTACCCTCTGACCTCCAGGTCATGCGGAGCCACAGTATAAGGCTGAAAGAGCCGCATGCGGCTCCGGAGCCGCAGGTTGCAGACCCCTGGTATAGAGGGTAAGCAATATCATTCCCCGATTCTGAAGAGAAGCTTGGCCGATCCAAGCAGGTCTAAGTGACCTGGGCCATATGAATTTGGGTCACGTTATCTACACCTTTTATTAGTGTGTTCACAATAATGCTCGCCATTCGCTTCCGGTGTGGAATGAAAGCTCCGTTACAAAGGGCTGCCCAACAGAGTATAAATAGAAACACGACAGGTTTTCACTGGCTTTGAGGCAAACCCTAAAATTCCATGGAAAGCGACATCAGGCTCCGGCTGACGCACAGCAACCCTGTTCAGCTACACGCTAAAAGCATCGTGGGCATGAGAGAGGAAGCCACACCGGTTCGAACGTTATTCTTTCCCCACAATCTTTCCTGCAACCAGAGCAGATTTATCTAGCAGCTTATCTTCGAGGCCCAGAATAACATCTAGGAAACCTTGAGGAAGAAATGAACACTTCACGGGATTCGACACATTTTTTTTTTTAAAAAAAAATGTGTTTCCAAACCAAACAGGAGCTTGCTTGGTTCTTTATGTATCCTTTGCTTTTGTCATCCTGTCGCCAACACAGTCTGTTTCTTGCTACCCAGGGACAACGCCTCTCTTGAGACATCTCAGGCTGCTACTCTACGAGGTGGAATAATCCCAAACCACGGTGAGGAATTCACGGCTCCTGCCTCTCTACAAAGTATGCCTCTTTGGGTGATCCTGAAGAAGAAGAAGAAGAAGAAGAAGAGGAGGAGGAGGAGGAGGAGGAGGAGGAGGAGGAGGAGTTTGGATTTATATCCCCCCTTTCTCTCCTGTAGGAGACTCAAAGGGGCTTACAATCTCCTTGCCCTTTCCCCCCTCACAACAAACCCCCTGTGAGGTGGGTGAGGCTGAGAGAGCTCCGAGAAGCTGTGACTAGCCCAAGGTCACCCAGCTGGCGTGTGTGGGAGTGCACAGGCGAATCTGAATTCCCCAGATAAGCCTCCACAGCTCAGACAGCAGAGCGGGGAATCAACCCCGACTCCTCCAGATTAGATTGCACCTGCCCTCCTCCAGATTAGATTGCACCTAGAAAGCTAAGAGGCAGGAGATCTCTGCAGGCTTTGGGAAGCTGGTACGATAAGGCCTGGGCATACTGGGATAAATATGCACACCTCCAGGGTACTGAGTGTCAGTGTGCACTTAATGTCTGGGGCCTCTTTGGGTTACGGAATCTCTCCATCCATTTCTTCTTTATCTCTGTGCTTGAAACCATAGATAACAGCGGCATCTCTGGCTTCTCTGCAAAGGGAGGGGTAGCCAGATGGCTCTCTAGACCTTGGGAATGGACTTTCGGTTCCCTCTACTTTTCTTGCTTTAACTTTATGTAGTTGGGGGCAGGGGAGGGAGTGGACAACAGGGGTAATAAAGCTATGGGCATTTGGGGAGCGGGTCAGAACTGGCTTTGCAAAAGCCAGGGGTTCAATGTTCGTTCCAATCAGGGGTCTGCAACCTGCGGCTCTCCAGGTGTTCATGGACTACAAATCCCATCCGCCCCTGCCAGCATAGTGGGATTTGTAGTCCACGAACATCTGGAGAGCCGCAGGTTGCAGACCCCTGGTTCCAATAAAGGCTTCTGATTGATGAAATCCGGAGTCTGTCATTGAATTAATCATAGCTTTAAAAGGAGCTTGGACAGATTGATGGAGGAGAAGTCGATCTCTGGCTACCAATCTTGATCCTCCTTGAGCTGAGACTGCAAATGCCTTAGCAGACCAGGTGCTCGGGAGCAGCAGCAGCAGCAGAAGGCCATTGCTTTCACCTCCTGCATGTGAGCTCCCAAAGGCACCTGGTGGGCCACTGCGAGTAGCAGAGTGCTGGACTAGATGGACTCTGGTCTGATCCAGCAAGGCTCTTTCTTATGTTCTTATAGACCTGACACCGAGACAGCATCATGTTCAAACAAGCTCACAGAAGGAGGAAAGCGTATCTTGGTGGTCCCAGAACTGTAGTACGAAGTGGATTTCTGCAAGCTAAGATCAGGCCCAGTGTGGACCCAGATGGGGGCAATGGGGGGAAAACTGGATGAATGTTCCTCAAAGAAAATCAGGGTGGCGAATCCTACCAGAAGCACACTAAAGTACAATGAATGTATAACATAGCACGTTTCCCAAACATCTTGAGGACCTGTTGCCCTAGGAACCAATTCCTGTCCCGATTCTGCTCTAAGAAAACACAACACGGAGCGAAATGTTTCGTCCAAATTACTCTGAGGAGACGTGGATCATCGGCAGAGTGGAGAAACCAGCCTGCGCACGACCTGACGAAGAGACAGGGCCGTGAATTCGGTTCACCGAAAGTCCCCAGAACCGATGTGTTCGTAGCAAGTTGGCAAAGACTACTGTAGGGGTGAGCCCCGTGAACCCAGCAGAGCCTCAGACAGAGCGCAGGAATGCCTGCGCCATCTGTGCCCTTCTGGGCGCACACGGTCACCTGTCACAAGACCCCCATGAGTCATAGGTCATGAGATGCCTGACTCACTGTCACAAGATGTCCCGGACAAAGGGACAAAGGGGTGCATACCCCCAGGTATGGATTAGGCCCAGACAGGAACGTTTCCTCTCTCACGTACGCAGCCCCATGAGTCATGTTCTGTACAGTATTCTCCCACTCTCCCGCCTCCCGACCCGCCTCTCGGCAAACCCTAATAAAAGGTGCCAGGGACCAAACTACGGTAGAGTTGCCAGATCCACGGATCACGCTTCCTGCCTTTGGCTCTCTCCACCGGATGATATCGCTGCGTCTCGCCTCTTCCTTGCGACCCTCGCGGGCCGACTTCAACTACAATATGGGCCGTGCTCTAAAACCAAAGAGAGATCCAAGCGAGGAGAAAGAGCCATTTCTCCGTAAAACTCTTCCCGCTCACTGCTTGATTCGTGCCGTGCTTTAAAAAGCCCTGCTCGGGACTCCGCCGGAAGATGGTACCGGCCGTGCCGGAGAAGAAACCATGTACTCACCCCGGGTAATGTCTTCTGCTCGTGTAGCGCGCTCTGGGCTTTCAACGCTGAATCCCTGGCACAGTATGTCAGGAAGGCACAGCCTGGAGGGAAAGAGGGACGGGAGAGAAAGAGTGTTATCACCCACAAGTGTCATTATATGCAACCAGTCGCACCCACCGAGGGGCCGCCGTGCCCCAATCTCACCCCCATCTGCGGTGCGTCTTCCAGAGTGGGAAGCAGAGAGAGGAAAGGCCACCTCTGCTTACGTACGATGACAAAGAACGTTCCCCAAGAAGATGCTGCTCCATCTGCAAAGTTGGATACTCCCTTCACAAGAAGCCGGGCCTCTCCTCGTGGAGCGGAGTGGAGCATCGCCGTGGCTGGAGGTCAGCGCACGGTCCAGCAGGGATTCAGTTTAAGGCAATTGGTCCAGATTAGCAGGGTCTGGTTAATTGGAATCGGCGGCCCAGGCAAACACACTGGGATTAGTAAAGGAGCAGCCAGATTAGAGCGTCAGATCTTTCTCTGACCGCCCTGCGCCGGGCTGGTTTAAAAGGGTCAGTCGTCTTTTGGAGAGCTGTTGGATTGTGGGAAATAAAGTGTGGCTTCCTGTGGAGTCTCTTCCTCGCCCTCCGCTCTGGTTCTGGTGTTGTGTGTTTATGTGCTTTTACGGAATAATATTTATGTGTTTTATTTACTGGTTCAATTTAATAATACCGCCCATCCCCGGAGGGGGTGTAACATGCTGTAATGTTAAATGTTATAAATTGCTCAAACAGGGGTGCTGGCCTCTAGGGCAGCGGTTCTCCACCTTCCTAATGCCGCGACCCTTTAAAACAGTTCCTCATGTTGTGGTGACCCCCAACTCTAACATTTATCCATTTTACAGATGGAGAACACTGATGCAGAGAGTCTTAGGCGACCCCTGTGAAAGGGTCGTTCGACCCCCAGGTTGAGAACCACTGATCTAGTATCTGGTTGTCGGTTGCCAGAGGGTGCGATTTCCCAGTTAAGTAGGAGCATCTACATGGGGTTATTCTACATGGGGTTATTCTACTTTGGTTTCAGTTATCTTTGATGGCCACTAACCTGGATAGCTTTAAAAGGGTCTTGGACAGATTGATGGAGGAGAAGTCGATCTGTGGCTACCAATCTTGACCCTCCTTGATCTGAGATTGCAAATGCATTAGCAGACCAGGTGCTTGGGAGCAGCAGCAGAAGGCCATTGCTTTCACCTCCTGCATGTGAGCTCCCAAAGGCACCTGGTGGGCCACTGCGAGTAGCAGAGTGCTGGACTAGAAGGACTCTGGTCTGATCCAGCAGGCTTTCTTATGTTCTTATCTTTGAACAGACAAATCCAACATGAGATTGTAAGGTTCTTCAGGCTGTCTTTAAAACACATCCAGACTCCTTCCTGGCTTTGCTTCAATGGACTAAGCTGTGATCCCAAGAACCTTTCCTAAGGCTATGGTCCCCTGAACAAAATTGGACTTACTTCTGAGTAAACCTGCTCAGGTAGGCCCCAAAGCCCTCTGAAATTTACTTCCATTTGGTATGTCAGACGCTCTTTCGGTTTCCAAAAGGCGACGAGAGCCACCTCTCTCTCCTGTGTGTTTCATTTATTTTTTAAATATCTTTCAAGAACAACAAAGGACCTCAAGGTGGCTTGCGTAGTAACACAATACAGGGAGAAAGAAATTGACTTTGAAAACAATCTGTCCCAGCAATAGCAGCAATCAAAGAGGATTTGTACAGTACTATTCCGGCAGATTAAGACATAAAGCTTTCACGAAATAAGCATGTGTTAAAGCGAGCCTTTCTTATTGGCCCTTTTAGTCGCTTCTGGTATATCTCCATAACAGAGGGGCAGCTGGTGAAAAAGGTACTTATCAAGGTAGATTAGAAGATACTGGTGTTCAATTTAGACCTTTTTCCCCTGATCTTAAATCACAGGGAGAGAACATGCAGGGAAGGGAAACGGCCCCTTTCGCACATGCAGAACAATGCACTTTCAATCCACTTTCAATGCACTTCGCAGCAGGATTTTACAGTGTGGAATAGCAAAATCTACTTGCAAACACCTGTGGAAGTTGATTGAAAGTGCGTTATTCTGCATGCGCGGAAGGGGCCTTTGGCCTAAGCCATATAGAGAGGTGGGATCCAGCAGGTTCTCACAGGTTCCCGAGAGTAGGTTACTAATTATTTGTGTGTGCCGAGAGGGGGTTACTAATTGGTGATTTTGCCACGTGATTTTTGCCTTAGTTACGCCCCTCCGCTCAGCAGTAGCGCGCAGAACTTGAAGCAGTCTAGCAGGAGGTGCACCGGCGTGCATGGCAGCCTGCGCCTGCGTGCATTCGTTTCCCGCCCAAGGACCGGTGCAGCGGCTGCATCCTTGCCATAGCCCCGCCCAGGAATGCCCCGCCCCCGGAATGCCTGGCCACACCCCCGTTGTGCCCCACCCAATCCCATTGGCGCTACACCACAGTTTGAATCCCACCACCATGGGAACCTGTTACTAAAATTTTTGGATCCCACCACTGGCCATATATACCTTCAAAGCTTCACACCAAAATCCTACATGTCATGGAGGGCGGGAGGGATGGGGTGAGGCAGAAGGGGAACCAGTGTGTTGTATGTGTGTGTGATATGTGATAGAAGGGAAACCTGTGTGTGTGTGGAGACATAAGTGGGTGTTTCTAGAAAGAGGGTGCCTGGATGTGAAAGAACATGGGGGTTGAAGTGTGAGAGAGTGAGGCCCCTTCCGCACATGCAGAATAATACACTTTCAATCCACTTTCAATGCACTTTGCAGCTGGATTTTACTGTGCGGCGTAGCAAAATCCACTCGCAAACAGTTGTGAACATGGATTGAAAGTGCATTATTCTGCATGTGCGGAAGGGGCCTGAGTGAAAAAGAAATACCTCTGTGGGAGTGGGGCTTGTGAAGGTACTGTGGCAGGAAGAAATGAAGGGTGGATAACAGGGGGCTGTGTGTCCCGTTTGTGAGAGGAGCCCGGTGCCAGGTTCTGTGAGAAAACCGCAAGGTCTGCGTGAGAGAGTTTGTGGGTGGATGCATTTGTGGGTGGATGCATTTGACAACTATAAGCAGTGGTGGGATCCAAAATTTTTAGTAACAGGTTCCCATGGTGGTGGGATTCAAACTGCAGTGTAGCGCCAATGGGGCTGGGCGGGGCATGATGGGGGCGTGGCTGGGCATTCTGGGGCCGGGGCATTCCTGGGCAGGGCTGTGCACCAGTCCTTGGGCGGGAAATGAATGCACGCAGGCTGCCACGCACGCCGGTGCACCTCCTGCTAGACTGCTTCAAGTTCTGCGCGCTACTGCTGAGAGGAGGGGCGTAACTAAGGCAAAAATCACGTGGCAAAATCACCAATTAGTAACCCCCTCTTGGCACACACAAATAATTAGTAATCTACTCTCGGGGACCTGTGAGAACCTGCTGGATCCCACCTCTGACTATAAGGTTCTCTCTCTGTGTGAGAGATATATAATGGAGGTGAGGGAGCTCGTGAGTGAACTCCTTCAAGAAAATATCGCAAGAGCGTGCCTTATAAATAAGAAACAAACAGGAAAGGTGGTTATTCAAAAACCAGGCTTCCCATCTGAGGTGTTTTCCCAGTTTCGTTTTATGGGGCCCCAAGATTTTGTGTTAAGTTCACTCGGTTGCACCTCGTTCACACTCTTGGACCAAAACTCCGGAATTTAGAAAAGCTGCCTTAAAAATAACACTTCCGTTCTCTTCACAGAATGACCTAGCCAATATGGTCTGATCTTTCTTGTCATGAGGTGATAATCACGGAATTCACTGCATCGCCGGAGAACAGCATCGTGTTTGAAGCAAACGAAAACAACGCACTTTTCTGTGTAATGGTAGCGTCTAAAATAGATTTTGGGCATGTGTGTCTGAATGAAAATTATTTCACAACCATTATTTATGCAGAGGCCAAAGGCCTACAGAACCAACTCAGATTCTGTGGCATAGTGTTGTGTGATAGAAAAGAGGCCTGTTTTGGCTACTGTAACAAAAGATTATTACCAACTGTTTTTATGTCATATTTTCAGCTATGCAGCTATCCTATCCCTTTCTCCCTCCACCTGTATGATTTAGCTACTAACCAACACGAAATTGCAGAGAGGTGCCTTCTGCACATTCGGAATAATGCCCCTTGCAGCCGGATTTTACTGTGTGGAATGGCAAATCCACTTTCAAACAATGGTGGAAGTGGATTGAAAGTGCATTATTCTGCATGTGCGGAAGGGGCCCGAGTCAATCACGGCATAAGAAGCTTTTATCCTTACCTCTACCCAAACTGCATGGTTGTTCAAATATTTACCTGAGGTGGCTGAGTTTAATTATTTCTCACCGAAACATGCTTGCACCCTGACCTGGATAACCCAGGACGGTGCGATCTCATTGGATTATAGAATCTATGGAGGATTGGCCCCGGTCAATAATTGGATAAGAGGTCACCAAGGAAGTCCGGGGTTGCTACACACAGGTTGGCAATGGTAAACCACCTCTCAACATCTGTTGCTTTGAAAACTCTACAGCAGTGATGGCGAACCTTTTCGAGACCGAGTGCCCAAATTGCAACCCAAAACCCACTTATTTCTTGCAAAGTGCCAACACGGCAATTTAACCTGAATACTGAGGTTTTAGTTTAGAAAAAACAGTTGGCTCCGAGGGGTGCGTTACTCAGGAGTAAGCTTGGTGGTAGTCGGTGGCCTTGCTTTGAAGCAACCGTGCAACTCTTCCAATGGGTGAATCATGACCCTAGGAAGGTTTACTCAGAAGCAAGCCTCATTGCCAGCAAATGAGCTTTCTCCCAGGTAAAGAATTGTGCTTTTGTTCTTTGCATGAAAATCAGTGGGGTTTAACAGCGCTTAACAGGGTTACCTACACTGCTTCCCCAAAACTTGGTCTTAGGTTTAATGCTAATAATTGAGCCCAGCAGCCCAGGCCAGCCTAGATGTAGGGGGGGGGGAGGGCACTCTGTTTGCGCGAGCCCACAGAGAGGGCTCTGAGTGCCACCTCTGGCACCCGTGCCATAGGTTCGCCATCACTGCTCTACAGGGTTGCCATACGTTGGTTGCGACTTGATGGCAACAACTCTGGCCATCACTACCCCCCCACTGGCAGTGAACTGAACAGCTAATGACTTGTTGAATCAAGAACTATTCCCTTTTGCATCTTCTGAACGTCTTGCCCATCGACTACACCGGGTCTCCGAGTTTTCGAATTTGGAGAAAGGGTTTGCTTGGAAGGGGCAGCCGACTCTGGGTGCCAAGGCTCAGTTGTTTGGGGGGAGATACAGCCCAAGGGGGCCGGGCAAAATGGTCAGATGTAGGCATAAGCACCAGGGGTTGCTGACCCTGAAGACTTGCTGTATCAGGCCCCCAAATCATGCGTTGTGTTTGCATTTAGAATCAGAGAATCACAGGCTCCTTCCGCACATGCAGAATAACGCACTTTCAAACTGTTTTCAATGCACTTGGCAGCTGTGCAGAATAGCAAAATCCACTTGCAAACAGTTGTGAAAGTGGTTTGAAAAGGCATTATTTCGCGTATGCGGAAGGGGCCATAGAGTTGGAGGAGACCCCGAGGGCCATCAAGTCCAACCCCCTGCAATGCAGGAACACCCAATCAAAGCCCTCCTGTCAGATGGTCATCCATCCTCTCTTTAAAAACCTCCAAGGAAGGAGACTCCACCACACTCCAAGGCAGTGCATTCCACTGTTGAATAGCCCTTACTGTCAGGAAGTTTTTCCTGATGTCTAAGTGGAATCCCTTTTCCTTCACCTTGAACCCATTAGTCCTCCTGGTCCTAGTCTCTGGAGCAGCAGAAAACAAGCTTGCTCCCTTCTTTATTTATATCCCACTTTCATTCCCTATTGCAGTGATGGTGAACCTATGGCACGGGTGCCAGAGGTGGCACTCAGAGCCCTCTCTGTGGGCACACGCAAACAGAGTTCATCATGTGGGGGGGAAATAACCCCACGCAGAGACATCTAGGCTGGCCTGGGCCGCTGGGCTTGATTAATAGCATTAAACCTAAGACCTAGTTTTGGGGAAGCAGGATAGGTAACCCTGTTAAGCACTGTTAAACCCCACTGATTTCCATGAGAAGAACTAAAATGTGATCCTTTTCCTGGGAGTAAGCTCGGCTGCTGGCAATGGGGCTTGCTTCTGAGTAAACCCTCCTAGGGTTGTGATTCACCCGTTCAAAGCGTTGCACGGTTGCTTCAAAGCAAAGCCACCGACGACCACCAAGCTTACTCCCGAGTAACGCCCGCCTCGGAGCCAACCAATTTTTCTAAAGGAAAACCTCAGTATTCCGGTTAAATTGACGTGACGTGTTGACACTTTGCGAAAAATAAGTGGGTTTTGGGTTGCAATTTGGGCACTCGGTCTAGAAAAGGTTCGCCATCACTGCCCTATTGGGATCCAAAGCGGCTTTTAGAACATCCCTCTCCTCCACTTTCTTACAACAACCCTGCGAGGGAGGCCAAGTCGAGAGTTCGGGATGGGCCGGAGATTACCCAGCAAGCTTCCACGGCAGCAGTGGGGGTTCGAAACCAGGTCGCCCACGGTCCTAACTTGCCGTTCAATCTACTACACTACACTGGCTCTCTATTAGTCCCCAAATGACAGAGTAAGGATAGCTGTTTCCCATAGTGCCCCCACATAGCAGTTATCAGCGCTGCCGCCTACCAGCCCTGATGCAACGGTTAGTGACTCTGGGCTGCCTTGGGCTTGTCGAGGTGTGTGAGTAACACTCCGGGAGCCGCGGCGCATGCTGTGAATCGAAAGGCACGGAAAGGAAGACGGTGCAACGTGACTCACACTCATGAGTTCTTACTCCCAGAAGGAGCTCGGTGGCAGTTTCATAAGTCTGCATTGTCATGAATCAGGTTAGCGTGGTTTCGCCCGGACCGTTCGTGCGCTAGCTGTGCAAAGCTGCCGAGAAAAACACACACACAAACGCCCAGGACAGAAACGCCGCCTGCCTCTACGGCCTCTAAAATGCAGCCAGGCGAAGACAAGTTGCCGACCCCCCTGCGAGACACAAGCAGCCACGGTTTTGCGAGGTTCACAACACGCCACGTGCATCGCTATCTGTTTTTCCTTCGGCAACCTTTTTAAAAAACAAAACAAAACGAGACATCCCGTACAACGTTTCCTTAAAACGATATTAAAAACATCAGCAAAACAGTTTTCCCTTCCTGGATGTAAATATTTAATGACTGAAATTTGACATTGATGCATTTTTAATATTGGCACAATTAAATCTGCGAGGTGATTAAGTATTAATAGCTCTTAATAAGAGGCAACCATCTCGCCTTCCAAATAGGAAGGGCTGGAGAACGACGAAATGGCAGTCTTGCGAGCTGCCAGGACGCAGACGGGGAAAGACGCAGAACTGCTGAGACATATTTCAGGCCATCCCAAAAGTTCTGTCCGGCCTACATCCTCGCCTCTGTCAAGAAGGGAGATGCGAACTTGGACAGATGAACCAAATTAAGGAGCGTTTTTTAATGAGATGAACGACGGCACATAATTGCACCAATCAAGCGATATATTTAAAGGAGAGGGAGCGTTTAATTTCCACTCAGGCCTGCACAGTTACGAATATCTAGGGCAGAGAAGATTAAGCAACAGAAGAAAGCAACGTGGACAGAATTCAACTGAGATAAGGCAAGAAAGGCAACGGCTCCCCCTGTTTACTTAGAGGGACGGGTGCTGTCTGAAGAGTTGACACGGACGAGGAGTCTCCAGCATGATTTTGCATGCCAAGGATCACAGCCACCTTTACACAGATGAAGACACCTTGCACTGACCCAGACACTTGGTCCTTCAAGTTCACTATTGCCTACTTGAAGAAGAAGAGGAAGAGGAAGAAGAACAAGAACAAGAAGAGGAGGAGGAGGAGGAGGAGGAGGAGTTTGGATTTATATCCCCCTTTCTCTCCTGTAGGAGACTCAAAGGGGCTTACAATCTCCTTGCCCTTCCCCCCTTACAACAAACACCCTGTGAGGTAGGTGGGGCTGAGAGATCTCCGAAGAACTGGGACTAGCCCAAGGTCACCCAGCTGGCATGTGTCGGAGTGCACAGGCCAATCTGAATTCCCCAGAAGCCTCCACAGCTCAGGTGGCAGAGCAGGGAATCAAACCCGCTTCCTCCAGATTAGAGTGCACCTGCTCTTAACCACTATGCCACTGCTGCTCTCTTAGATGCTCTACTTAGATGAGAAGAAGCATTCCAGGGTCTAAGGCAAAAGTCCTTCACTCCACCAACTGCCTGGTCCTTTTAACAGGAGACGCCGGGAATCGAACCTGGGGCTTTCTGCAGGCATGGCGGAAGCTCTCCCACTGAGCCAAGGTCCCAGATGAAGAGTTTTCACATGACCTACTGCCTGGTCCCTTTCAAATGGAGAGGCTGAGGATTGAACCCGGGACGTTCCACGTGCAAAGCAGAGCCTCTTCCTCTCAGACCCAGCCAGTGGTGGGATTCCAACAATTTAACAACCGGTTCCGGTGGTGGGATTCAAATAATTTAACAACTGGTTGTTTACAAGCACCATTTTAACAACCGGTTCTGCCAAAGCAGTGCGAACCAGCTGAATCCCACCACTGGACACAGCCCTTTCCCATCACCCTTAATCCAAACGTTCATATGACTTTTCAGAAACCACTTTGAGCCTTCACCCCGAAGCCTTCCCGTTAATCCTAACGCCTGATACTTAGAAGATGATGCACAGGTTTCTTTATTGTGCTGAGACAGCGCTTCCCAATTTCACCACTGTTTAAACTGGTTTGGTGGCTTGCTCGGAGACCACAAAAAAAAAAAATAAGCCTTCCACGTTTTGATATTTTCTGCTTATTGCCACGATCTGCATTCCTCTCTGTTTGCAGTCTCTAGTGCATATGCCTGAACTAGACTGGAATGGATATTTTCAAAGAGCATTTCCGGGAACATCTTTAGGAGATACGGGAAATGAAAGTCTCGCTTTCTCTCTGACAACAAGTTATTTACTGTTTCTTTTTTTGCAGTCGAGAAAACCATCTGCTGCCTCGTCACTTCATACAGGATCCAGAAGGGATGCTTTTTTTTTTTTCCAAGATGGCCTGAAAAAAGTTATAAAAGCAAGATGCTGGCACTGAGGCTGTTCTGTGGTTGAAAAGCAGGCTTTGCCCTGAAATGTTCTATGCTATCCACCTGCCACCACTGGAAGAGAATCGAATGGAAGGACTGCATTTCCTAAGGAATGGACAACCCAATCATCAATACAGTAACCCGGAAGCAGAGGCGTATCTAGGGAAAATGTAGCCCGGCGCAAAATGTGAGTTCCCCCCTCCCCGTATGGGCAGCTGCCCTCCCCCACCACGACCAAACAACTTTTTTTGCACCAGGTCTTGATGTCAGTGTATGGACCCGGGGGGGGGGGGAGAGGAGGGGGCAATTTTCTGCCCCACAAGATTAAATGGCTGCAGCCCGGGGAACATTTAACCCCATATGTGCCCCGGGCGGTACGCCCCTGCATGGAAGTCCCAGAGATTTTGTTATAATTTACTTCCATATAAACATGCACAAAGTCATGGTGTAAGATTTGATACAGCTTAGAGAACGTATTGTGGTATGGGTGAGTGGCTCTGAATTCAAATCTCTTCTCTGCCACTGATTTGCTAGGGTATTCCTGGTCAAGTCACTCTGCCTCAAGTATTTGCCTGCAAGGTGAGGATTGTGATAATAACATAGGCCTTTCTCAAAGGGTGCCTTTTTAGGATTAGAGAAAAGAAGTGTGGGTAAGCCCTCGGGATACTCAAAGTGCTACAGAACTAAGCATGTGTTGTTATTTTAATTTCTCCTGGACTCCTGGAACAAGAAAGGGCTGGTTGGAGACACAGGGGCTATTTTATCTCTGGAGAAGAGTTTGGTTTCGGAAAAAGGTGGAGCGACTCGTGAGAAGAAGAATCCACAGTACGAAAAGCATGCAAGCCAGAACACGCAGGCCTCGAACCCAGAGCCTATCTGATCTGGCTTCTTTTCATTCACCCATCCGCTTTTTGTTGGGTGCTTGGTTTTTTTCTAGTATTGACTGAAAAAAAACAACCACGGACCTCTGAGGTAACTCCAGGACATTTCCCGTTACCTATTCACACAACCTTCAACGAAAAGCAAAATGCTCATCTTAAAAGGTGCGAAGGCTCCTTTTAATGGAAAACTTGATAGTTCATCATGCATTTATCAATAGGATAGCATTCTTGAGAAGACGCTCCAGGTATGTAGGATTTAAAAAATGTTACTGTCTCCCCGTCTGCCTTGAGGCCTGGTAAGGGCTGAACTGGTTTACTGCATACTGGGAGCCACATAACAACTGGGGACAGTTGATCTACCAACAAAAGACCTAGTTGAACATCTAAGGATATATTATATCCTGAAAGAGAAGGGCACTTCTCTCAATTGCTTCCCCCAGTATAATTCCTTATATGCTCCTCACTGGTTATTACTGTGTATGCTAGCACACATCCTAAGTGATGTTTTATTATCAAGTGTTCTTTTCCCCCGCCTCTGCTGCTGTCGATTGTGTGGAGACCAGTTCTGCTCCCACTGGGACAGATTTCATGCATTTAAGCATACCTCCTGGGTCTGTTTTATCCGGACTTTGCATTTCAGATTTCCCTCTGCCTTCAGAAATCCAACAGACTCAGGGACCTGTAATGCCCAAACAGCCCTGTCTGATCTCTTGCTCAGCACTGGATTTTGGGGGCTGAAGGCAAAGAAAAAGTTTGTATTTCTCAGATCCGAAGTCAAAGAAAAAGTTTGTATTTCTCAGATCCGAAGTACTTCATCCAATTTGAAAAAACGAAAACACGCTTTTAGAAGGGGAAGGAGGCTATAATTAAGTTAGTTCAAGGATGTTTTCTGGAGATAACAGGAAACCTACAATCACCCAGACACTCTTCGCTTTCCAACTTTGCCTGCAGATGAAGCCAGCAAGAGGGATGGAGATTGGGGACCCTGTCAATTAAGTCCTAACAATGTTTTTCTGGGAGGAAGACCCATTTAACAGGCCTGAGTAGATCTCTGTAGGTTGTTCCACCTTCTCTAGATGCCAGCTGCAACTGAGCTACATTTCCTTGTCCATGTTGACTAGTCTTGGGGCGCACATTCATGCACCAGAGTTACCTGCCGATACCCACTCCTGCCAGCCTGCTGCACCAATAAGCACACCTTCCAAGCGGACCAAACTTTGCACGGGGGCAGGAGGCCTTATGGAAACCCCTTCCAAAGACTTTTGGTGGACGTTTCTCAAAGGCCCCCTTTTCCCAACTCTCCATGGGCCCCCGTTGGTTTTCTCACAAGCCCTCTGTTTGCACGCTCTCTCCACGCAGCCCAGCTTTACAAACATAACAACTTAACCGCTAGTAAGTTAAAGGTGAAAATAACCTGATAACTTAAAGGTGGAAACGTGAGGGGCCAGCCAAACTGGGCGACCCCACGCCCGATCCCGAAGACCGCTGATTTCCTGGAACAGTTGTAGGAACGGTCTCCCGACCTTGGCCACCCACCCCACAGGTCTTGTGCGCCTCCTGACACTAAACTCCCTCTTGCCCCTCACTCCGAGTGGCCTAACTTTCCCCCACAGTGCCTCGTCACATGTCTGTGTTTTGAAGAGAGCTGGCACCGGAGGAGGAGATGGTGGATCGCACAGGCGCATCCCCCTCGTCCGTGCTTACAGAGGCCACCAGTGCCCTGGGAGAGGGAGGCAGCTGCTGGCAGAGGAAGCCGGGCACGGCGTGGTGGGCATGCCTCCCCCGGCCCCCTCCTCCAGTGGCCCGGCCGGGCGGCCTTTTGTTGCCCCCCCACCCCTACCCCCACCCCACCCCACCTGGCCGTACCTTTGTGCATGCCGGTGAAGCGGTCCTTGAGGACGGTGAGCTCGTAGATCTTGCCGAATTCCTCGAAGAGGGGCTTGAGGTCGCCCTCCTCCAGGTTGCGCGGGATCTGGCCCACGAACAGCTTGATGGCATCGTGGTCCTTCATGGCGATGGGGCCGCCCTGGCCGGCCGCCAGCCCGTTCATCCTGCCGGCGCTGTCCGCGGTGCTGAACGCCGCCGCGCTCTCCGCCTGGGGCGGCGGCGGGGGCGGCGGCGGGGGCGGCGGCCCGGGGGGAGGCTGCTGCTGCTGCTGCGGCGGCGGCGGCGGCGCTGCCAGCCCGTTGGCCAGAGTAGCCATGATGGTCCCTGCCCCGCCCCGGCTCCTGCCTCGCCCGCCTCGCCTCGCCTCGCCTGCGCCGGAGCAGGGGAGGGGGCCGCCCCGCGCCCTCCGCCCCGCCCGCTCCCCTGGCCTCCCTGGCCGGGCCGGCCGCTGCGCGCACCCCTCGCCGCCCTGGGCGCGCCTGCCTGCCTGCCGCTGGGCCTGCTGACGTCAGCCGGACGGCCCCGATTTGCATAAGAAGGGGGCCGCGGCCAATCAGCGGGGGCCGCCGGGCGGAGGGGAGGGGCTCCGAGGGCAGGCGGGAGCGCGCGTCCTGGGAAGCAGCCCCCTCCTCCTCCTCCTCTCCGAAGCGGGGGTGCGAGGGAGCCGGCAGGGCGCACACAGGGTGGGGAGCGGGCTCTTCGGGGGCTGGGACCCCCCCACTCCCGGGGGTCCGAGGCGGCCAATGGGAGGAAAGAGAGCCCTGTGCTGGATGGATCCGGCCGTGCAAAGCCGAAGCAACAGCGGTTCTGATTCACGGAGGGAACACCGACCCTCCCACAACCCGGGAGGTGATGCGGGGCTTATTCCCAAGCAAACGTGCAAAGTTTCCAGTTTGTGGGTGTTGGGGGGGGGGGGGTAGTATCCTGTTTGCACGATGGTGGGCGTGCCTTCTTTTTTTACTGTTTGTTTACTCAAAGTAGAAATCTCTCTCTCTCCGTGTATTTGTTGACTCCGAGAAGATAGTTGACACATGCCAGGAAACGCACACGCGCAAGCTTTCGACCTTTCCGAGCATGCGTTAAATCTCTTATTTATAAGTAGAGATGTGAAGCTCTAGGAGGGGAAAAAATGATGGGCGTGTCTTCAGAGGACTCCTCCCCACCCCTGTTTTCCAACAGCAAACGTGGACATTTTGAAGAGACCTGAAAAGAGAAAAAAAACCTAGGAATGTTTTCTCTTTGGGAATGGCTTTTCAGATATCTCAGCATATGTATAATTTGATTTTAACGTAAACCACCCACAGTGTTTGGTAATCATAATTCATGTATATTGTGTGTGTGTGTGTGTACGCACAATCTATTTCCAAGGATATGGTTGTTCATTAAATGTGACTCGTCTTGTCCATAGGTAGATGGTAGAATGTGTACAATAATTATACACTACTGAAGAGTCCATTGATACAAACTTTAGCTCGATATCCAAACATGTGGATAATGTTATTGGAATATAGGGGGCAGTTGCTGCCCAAATCGTGCCTTTCTTTTTATCGCAAAATTTGTATTTTCAATTTTTTCCCCAGTCTCTCACATGGTGGGAAACTGAAGTAAATATGCCAACATATCATCCGCAACCGATTTCAGCTCTCTCACTTTCTCTTTAGTTCTAGGTAGATCCCCAATTTTGTCAAACCCCACAAATTTGTCAAATAGTATAATTTCATAAGCTAACTCCATCATAAATGATGGCTGTGTGTCATGTTGTTACAGCAATGGAAATGAGTTTCAGCTCAACAGCTCGACTGTGCGTATTTTGATTTCCCTCCCAGGTTTCCATTTTGTGTTGGGTGCCGTCGAGTCACTTCTGGCGACACTTGGAATGAACATCCTCCAACACATCCGGTCATTCTATCATGCCTCACTAGGTCTTGCAAAGTGAAGGCCGTGGTTTCCTTGACAGTGTCGATCCATTTTATGTTGGGTCTTCCTCTACATCATATGGTCCCTTGGCCAGCATCCGGGAGACCCTGGGTTCAAATTCCCACACTACCACAGAGCTTACTTGGTGCTTTCAGCCATTTAAACCTTTGTGACAGAACAGAGATTGGAACTTGGCCATCCCTATTCTAATCTACCGTGTTTCCCCGAAAATAAGACAGTGTCTTATATTAATTTTTGCTCCCAAAGATGCGCTATGTCTTATTTTCAGGGGATGTCTTATTTTTCTGTGTTCTGTTCGTTGGGCATGCTTCCAAACAAAAACTTTGCTATGTCTTACTTTCGAGGGATGCCTTATATTTCGCACTTCAGCAAAACCTCTACTACGTCTTATTTTCAGGGGATGTCTTATATTCGGGGAAACAGGGTACCATCTAATCCGCCAACCTGGCTTTCAGTGAAGGTTCACATCTGAAGAATACCATTATATCATGTTACCTGATTTATACGTCACCTTTCCCTCCACTGCAAACCCAAAGCGGCTTGCGTTATTCCCCTTTCCTCCATTTTATCCTCACAAGAACCCTGCAAGGTAGGTTCAGCTCAAAGTGGGAGGCTGTCCCGCGTTTCCCCGGCAGAGGCAGGGATACGAACTCAGATCCTAATTCAACCACAATGTCAAACTCAGTTTCTTCCCAAGGGGGGGGGGGGAACATTGCCAGTTTGTTTCCTATACAAAATGCATAACAACGGACAGGGTGAATAGGCTCTGGCGCTGTAAGAATCTTTAGGAAGGTATTAATTCCACCACCACCCTAGATTTCAGCCAATCTTGTTATTGGTGGGTGGATTTGCTTCTTTTGCACTGAGCCTTCTTTTCTTCCACTTCAAGGCCTCAAAGGACCACTTCTTCATGCGGCAGAGCCCAGGAGGGAATTGCCTTCACCATTTAGGGGAAAAATGTGTACATTTTACTGCGGCAGCCACGTTGCTGGTTCTTTCCCTTCACTTGCCGACTGACAAGGGGAAGGTAGATGGCTTATGCAGAATGAAAGACACCTAGTTGTGTGTGTTTCAGAAACCAACTGCAGTGCTCTGTGGTCAAGGAGCTAGATTCAAGTATTGGGACCAGTGCTCTTTAACTTATTCATTAATGACCTGGAAGTAGGGGTGGGTAGCGTGGTGGCCAAGTTTGCAGATGATACCAAATTATGTAGGGTGGTGAAAACCACAAAGGATTGCGAAGAGCTCCAAGCGGACCTTGATAAATTAGGTGAGTGGGCTAAGAAATGGCAAATGCAGTTCAATGTAGCAAAATGTAAAGTGATGCACATAGGGGCAAAAAATCCAAACTTCACATACACCCTACAGGGGTCAGTGCTATCAGTCACAGACCAGGAAAAGGATTTGGGCGTCTTAATTGATAGTTCCATGGGAATGTCAACTCAATGCATGGCAGCTGTGAAAAAGACAAACTCTATGCTGGGGATAATTAGGAAAGAAGTTGATAATAAAACTGCAAGGACTGTCATGCCCTTATATAAAGCAGTGGTGCGACCGCACTTGGAGTACTGTGTTCAGTTCTGGTCGCCACATCTCAAAAAGGATATCGAAGAGATAGAAAAAGTGCAGAGAAGGGCAACGAGGATGATTGAAGGATTGTAGCACCTTCCTTATGAGGAGAGGCTGCAGCGTTTGGGACTCTTTAGTTTGGAGAGGAGACGTCTGAGCGGGGATATGATTGAAGTCTATAAAATGATGCATGGGGTAGAAAATGTTGACAGAGAGAAATTTTTCTCTCTTTCTCACAATACTAGAACCGGGGGCATTCATTGAAAATGCTGGGGGGAAGAATTAGGACTAATCAAAGGAAACACTTCTTCACGCAACATGTGATTGGTGTTTGGAATATGCTGCCACAGGAGGTGGTGATGGCCACTAACCTGGATAGCTTTAAAAAGGGCTTGGACAGATTGATGGAGGAGAAGTCAATCTATGGCTACCAATCTTGATCCTCCTTGATCTGAGATTGCAAATGCCTTAGCAGACCAGGTGCTCAGGAGCAGCAGCAGAAGGCCATTGCTTTCACCTCCTGCATGTGAGCTCCCAATGGCACCTGGTGGGCCACTGCAAGTAGCAGAATGCTGGACTAGATGGACTCTGGTCTGATCCAGCAGGCTAGTTCTTATGTTCTTAAGTCTGGTAGATCCTTGGAGAGCATCAAGATTTCCAAAGTGTGAGATTTCAAGAGAGCTAGTGTGGTGTAGCGGTTAAGAGCAAGTGGACTCTCATCTGGAGAACCAGGTTTGATTCCCCACTCCTCCACCTGAGTGGCTGAGGCTTACCTGGTGAACCAGATGTGTTCCCGCCCTCCTACATTCCTGCTGGGTGATCTTGGGCTAGTCACAGTTCTCTCCCAACTCTCTCAGCCCCACCTGCCTCACAAGGGGCCGTTGTTTTCAGCAGGCAAGACTGAATGGCATTCGGGAATGCACTGAGGCTATGAGATGTCATGGACTCAGATGCATGCGTGCCCAAATTCATATATCAGCACACGTACGCGGGCATGTGCAAAGACGAACTGGAGTTAGCTGAAGCGCGTTGGCCAAATCCTTGCTCGGGATCAAGAAAGCAGATCGTCTGGGATCTGGTGCTTATGTTTTAAAGCCCTGTGGGGTTTCAAGGGAAGTGGGTTGCGGCCAGGAGGGGTAGAAGTTACATGACTAGGGCTCTTGAGCTTTGGCCCTTGAGAAAGAAGAAGAGTTTGGATTTATATCCCCCCTTTCTCTCCTGTAAGGAGACTCAAAGGGGCTTACAATCTCCTTCCTCCCTCCACACAGAGGTCTTCAAACTATGGCCCTCCAGATGTTCAGGAACTACAATTCCCATCAGCCTCTGCCAGCATGGCCAAGTAGCAGGGCTGATGGGAGTTGTAGTTCCTGAACATCTGGAGGACCATAGTTTGAAGACCCCTGCTCCACAACAAACAACCTTCAAGGTGGGTGGGGGCTGAGAGAGCTGTTGTGGGGTGGGGGAAGGGAAAGGAGATTGTAAGGAGCAGCAGTGGCGTAGGAGGTTAAAGAGCTCGTGTAACTAATCTGGAGGAACCGGGTTTGATTCCCAGCTCTGCCGCTTGAGCTGTGGAGGCTTATCTGGGGAATTCAGATTAGCCTGTACACTCCCACACACGCCAGCTGGGTGACCTTGGGCT
The DNA here is from genome assembly GCF_021028975.2 of Sphaerodactylus townsendi. Lineage (NCBI taxonomy): Eukaryota > Metazoa > Chordata > Lepidosauria > Squamata > Sphaerodactylidae > Sphaerodactylus > Sphaerodactylus townsendi. Next base: position 1,692,527 of record NC_059441.1, read on the forward strand.
AGTCACAGCTTCTCGGAGCTCTCTCAGCCCCACCTACCTCACAGGGTGTTTGTTGTGAGGGGGGAAGGGCAAGAAGATTGTAAGCCCCTTTGAGTCTCCTGCAGGAGAGAAAGGGGGGATATAAATCCAAACTCCTCCTCCTCCTCCTCCTCCTCCTCCTCCTCCTCCTCCTCCTCCCTCCTCATCTCCCCCTCTCCCCTCCTCCTCCCTTCTTCTTCTTCTTCTTCTTCTTCTTCTTCTTCTGCTTCTTCTTCTTCTTCTTCTTCTTCTTCTCCTCCTCCTCCTCCTCCTTCTCCTTCTCCTCCTTCTTCTCCTTCTCCTTCTCCTTCTCCTTCTCCTTCTCCTTCTCCTTCTCCTTCTCCTTCTTCTCCTTCTTCTTCTTCGGAGTCTCCTTACAGAAGAGAAAGGGGGGGATACGAATCCAAACTCTTCTTTTTCTTCTTCTTCTTCTTGAATGCAGAGTAAACCCCCCAATAAATTAGTATGCAAGCCACTGAAAGGCAGCATCGCTGATCATGCGCAGGCATGCGCCAATCTCTTCTGTGCCATGCAGGCGCCTCCGTCCAAACCTGGGCGCCCCTGTCCTACCCTCTCTTTGCATTTACCCGCTGCCTTTCCTTATTTTTCTGTCCACTGGAAGAGCTCTCAGCCGCCGCTCCAGTCGTCAATTTTCTGCCGGCTTCCAGATGCCTGCCACATTGTAAAATTAACTAGAGTGTGGGAAAGGCAATCCTGACATCTCTTATTAGTTGAGAAGAAAGGACCAAAAGCTCAGGAGAATTTCAGACCTGAAAGTACTCCACGGGAAGTCTCGAGGGCAGAGCAATCTTCCTCTTTTCTGGCAAGTCTAATAAAAGACATCATAATTACTATACATAATGAAATATATATATATTTCACTATATATATTATCTCAGTGAAGCAGTCTGGGTGAATGCTGCTCACAGCAGAAGAGACGGCGATGGCTCGAAGGAATTTTCACCACCAGGAGTTTGCAGCAGAGAGGACAAAGGATTACGAAGACACGGTTGCTCCTGATGGATGGACCTAGCCAAGGAGAGCATCTTATGAAGGAGAAGAAGAAGAAGAAGAAGAAGAAGAAGAAGAAGAAGAAGAAGAAGAAGAAGAAGAAGAAGAAGAAGAAGAAGAAGAAGAAGAAGAAGAAGAAGAAGAAGAAGAAGAAGAAGAAGAAGAAGAAGGTCAGGAGTCAGCCTCTCTGAAGAAGAAGAAGGGAGGGAGGAAGGAAGGAGGAGGAGGAGGAGGGAGGAGGAGGAATAGTCTCTGAAAGAAGAAGAAAGAGAGAAGAAGAAGAAGAAGAAGAAGAAGAAGAAGAAGAAGAAGAAAGAAAGAAGAAGAAAGAAAAGTGGAATGGCTACTCTCCTGAAGAAGGAGGGAGGAGGAGGAGGAAGAGAGGAGGGAGGGCTGAGAGAGAAGAAGAAGAAAGTGGAATGGCCTCTCTGAAGAAGAAGGAGGAGGAGGAGGAGGAAGAGGAGGAGGAGGCGGAGGAGAAGGTGGAATGGCGAGGAAGAAGAAGAAGGAGGAGGAGGAGGAGGAGGAGGAGGAGGAGGTGGGATGGCGTCTCAGAAGAAGAAGAAGAAGAAGAAGAAGAAGAAGAAGAAGAAGAAGAAGAAGAAGAAGAAGAAGAAGAAGAAGAAGAAGAAGAAAGTGGAATGGCCTCTCTGAAGAGGCCATTCAGGGACAGCCACCGTGGTATAGTGGTTCAGAGCAAGTGGACTCTAATCCAGAGAACCAGGTTCAATTCCCAATTCCTCCACATGAGCGGCGGATTCTAATGTGACGAACTGGTTTTGTTTCCCTGCTCCTACACATGAAGCCTGTTGGGGTGACCTTGGGCCAGTCACAGTTCTCTCCGAACTCTCTCAGCCCCACCTACCTCATAGGGTACCTGTTGTGGGGAGAGGAAGGGAAGGAGTTCTAAGACGCCTTGAGCCTCCTTACAGGAGAGAAAAAGGGGTATAAATCCAAACTCTTCTTCTTCTTTGAGATCTTTGGGCGGGGTTGCAAGCCCCGCCTATTTCCCAGGGGTTTTTTTTTTTGAGAAGGTTTGAATGGCAAATATCCTTTAAGAGCAGCAGGAGGAAGAGATTTGGGGTTGCTCTTGTCTTCTGTGTTTAACTGGAATTCTTTTTTTTTTTTAAAAAAAGTATTGTAAGCCAACTTGAACCCCAAGAAAAGGCAGGCGATAAATGTTTAAATAAATAAAGCTTTGGGGGCGAGATCAGACAGACACCCGGCCCTTGTTTTCAACGAGTCCCGCGGATGCATTCTTTATGAGAAGGCCGAGAATTACCTCGGCTATAAGATAGAATGCACAAGACCTTTCCGTGAACATCCCGCGGGGAGTAGCAGAAACACCGAGCCAGGCCCGGGGTTCTGCCGTGCACCCAGCGTGCTTCCAGCTTCTCCGGCTGTGGTTGGCGTTGGCTATACATTCAGCACACACACCGCACACACACACACCTCTGGGAACCAGCTCCACGTCGCGCGCCCTGATGGACAGGGAGGAAGCAGGACAGCCGCTCGCCTCCAGCAAAGCTGGTTAGCTCATTAAATGAATCCCGGCTGTCAATAATTCAATAGCAGAGTTATAAGCCAGCCAACGGGCTCTGCGGAGAGCTTTCTCGACTGCGCGCGAGGCTAGGATTGACACCCTGTCAGGCCTGGGACCTTTGGCGTAACCAGGCTGCCTGACCCGGGCGGAGGAGCTCTTCAGCGGAGTTTCCAACTTCCAGGCGGGGTATGGAGACCTCCTGGGATTGACTCTGACCTCTAGGTGAGAGGAGAGGAGAAGAAGAAGAGTTTGGATTTATATCCCCCCTTTCTCTCCTGTAAGGAGACTCAAAGGGGAGACTTACTCTCCCTCCAGCACAACAAACACCCCTGTGAGGTGGGTGGGGCTAAGGTCGAGGACCCCTGCATTATACTACACTGGCTCTTATTCCCCCCCTCCCCCATGTCCACTAGGCTCTGTACCAGTTTCTATAACACCCCTTTCCTCTTTTCCTTTTCTTGCTGGGCAAAGGACATGCTCATTTCTCAGACTTTCGGCCCATGTGCGTGTCCAGGAATCTCCATGCATGGCTTGGTTGGGATTTAATGTTCCTGCATAGAACACTGAACCCATTAAAAATGAGGGATGGTGAGAAGACGGCGGTCGGTTGAAAGCCTGGCTGCTGCTGGCTCCCCAGTAGCAGTTGCTCACCCTTCCCTCTTTAACCCATAGGAATGGGAGAGGGGGAGACCAATCACAAAGGGGCTTGCAGATGGGGCAGTGGTTCAGAGCAGGTGCACTCTAATCCGGAGAACCGGGTTTGATTCCCCGCTCTGCCGCTTGAGCTGTGGAGGCTGATCTGGGGAACCAGATTAGCTTGTGCACTCTAACACATGCCAGCTGGGTGACCTTGGGCTAGTCACAGTTCTTCGGAGCTCTCTCAGCCCCACCCACCTCATGGGGGGGGGAAAGGGAAGGGAAAAGAGATTGTTAGCCCCACTGAATCTCCTTCAGGAGGAGGAGGACCCATCCTGGATTGGACCCATCCTTACACCTGAGGAGGAGGAGGAGGAGAAGGAGGAGGAGGAGGAGGAGGAGAAAGAGGAGAAGAAGAAGAAGAAAGAAGGAAGAAGAAGAAAGAAGAAGAAAGAAAGAAGAAAGAAGAAGCAAGAAGAAGAAGAAGAAGAGTGTTTGGATTTATATCCCCCCTTTCTCTTACTGGCAGCCACTCTCCAGGATGTCAGGCAGAGAGAGGTCCTTCGCATTGACAACCTGACCTTTTATCGAGAGTGGCCGGGGATCGAACCTGGCATCTTCTGCATGAAAAGCAGAGGCTTTGCCACTAAGCCACAGCTCCAGTCCTCTTCCCCAGTTAGCAGAAATTCAGGAAAGAATTGTATCTGCTTTAAGAGCTGAAACCAGATACGACTTAGGTGAGCCAATGGAATGACTGGGTAGAAGCCACCATGATGGTGTCAGGATGGAGGCAACCAGGGGCTTCTTGGTGGTTGCACCCTGACCACAGAACGCTCTCCCTGTAGGCTAGGGTTTTTTTTTTTGAAAAAAACAACAACAGTGCTCTTGTTCTGTTTTTCTGCGCTCTACTTCTTTTGTGTGCCCTCAATATTTATCTATCTCATTTTTTATCCCATCCTTCCTCTGAAGAACTAGTAGGAGTCATCCCCTTCTTCTATGTTCACAACAGTATTGTGAAGTAGGACAGGCTGAGATAGAAAGAATGTCCCAAGGTCACCCAGGGAGCTTCCTGGGCTTAGTGGAAATTTGAACCCAGGCTATGCTCATTGTAGTCTAACCCTTCTTATAATTTGAAAGTCTTTTGGATGGGGCAGAGTGGTGGTCACAGATTTTGGGCCCGTTTCCACTCTCTGGGGCCATTTTGTACCATTTTTAATGACACTCCTCTTGCAGCAAGGTAAACTGGAGCACCGATCAAGGTCCCTTGAACAGAACATTTGGGGAAAGGATAGCAGGAGTCTCTGAGCTGGCTCAGAAACCGAGTCCAGAAACGGGGAGTCTCATAAAAGGCTCAAAAGAGGAGAGAACCCCACAGTTTGTTACCCTAAGAAGGAAGCCGGGGATGTATTTTTGGCCAGCCATCAGAGACCGTTAAGCGGGTTATTAAACACGGGCAAATATTACAAGAGTCAGCAACAGTTTATTACTGCAATACAGAATGAAATATTTAACAAGTTAAAGTTTAATAAAGCTTAATTGGAAGGGAATTAAAAAATAATGGATGTGAGGTCTTACAAAATAGGCATGATTAGGCGTCCTTTTCCAACAGCTCCGCCGGCGTCCGTGGTCATGGGAGACCACGAATCACCTGGAGTCACCTGTCCAGCCTTTCCGCTGCACAGAGAGTAGAATGTCTGTCCTTCTACACATAATTGTTTTTCCATTCAGTGTCTCTTGGATGCTGAGTTCAGTCTCTTGCCCCCCCAAAAAACCTGAATCTGAGTCTCATCAGACGCATTACCTTCCCTTGGTATTTTTATGTGCCATAATTAGAACTCAGGCCAACAGGCAAAGCAGGGTCGTGCAGATAACATTTTAAAAGGTAAAGTTTCCCCTTCAGTCGCGGTTCCGACCCTGGGGTACCACTGCAAGCAGTGATTTCCATAGGCAAGCTGCTTTTGTGGGGTAGTTTGCCATTGCTTTCCCCGGCTATTCTTTACCCCTCCTAGCTATGGTAAACATTTACCGACCAAGGAATGGATGGATGGCTGAGTTGACTATGAGCCAGCTGCCAGGATATCTGACCCACAGGGGGCTCGAACTCCTGACTGTGTGAGTAACACTGCAAGCACTTAACCACTGCGCCACGCGGCTCCTTTAGATAACATTTAGGAAGGTGCTAACAATGCAGTGCAGTTCACCTAGAGGAAATGACCACTCTGGGAAATGGACTCTACGGCATTATACCCCAATGAAGTCCCTCCTCTCCCCAAGCTCCGCCCTCCTCAAGCTCCGCCCCCAAAAAACTCCAGAAATTTCCCAACCAATAGAACAAGCAAAAAGCTAAACGAAAGCACAGGTGTTCCTTCTGTTAAAATGCAATGTTAGCAGTGGCGTAGGAGGTTAAGAGCAGTGGTGAGCAGCAGTGGCGTAGGAGGTTAAGAGCTCGTGTATCTAATCTGGAGGAACCGGGTTTGATTCTCCGCTCTGCCGCTTGAGCTGTGGAGGCTTATCTGGGGAATTCAGATTAGCCTGGGCACTCCCACACATGCCAGCTGGGTGACCTTGGGCTAGTCACAGCTTCTTGGAGCTCTCTCAGCCCCACCTACCTCACAGGGTGTTTGTTGTGAGGGGGGAAGGGCAAGGAGATTGTAAGCCCCTTTGAGTCTCCTACAGGAGAGAAAGGGGGGATATAAATCCAAACTCCTCCTCCTCCTCCTCGTCTTCGTCTTCTTCTTCTTCTTCTTCTTCTTCTTCTTCTTCTTCTTCTTCTTCTTCTTCTTCTTCTTCTTCTTCTTCTTCTTCTTCTTCTTCTTCTTCTTCCTCCAAGGGAACATCGCCAAGTTCACAGCTCCCCATAATGTAACAACAATAATAATCTTGTTCTTTTAATAGCACTCGATGAACACCACTATGTTTACAGGAGCTTTTTGCTCCAAGGGTAGACGACACATCATTTCCCCATCCCACTATCAATTAACAAATCAAAATATATTCCGGAGGATAACATTTCCCCAAATATTGTGCAGCTACATTAATTTGGGCCTCCGGGCAGGCTGCCATAACCTGCCATCTTTTCCAATCTGTCCACCGCCTTCTGCCAAAATTCTTGAACTTATCTGCCAGGCAACCCCCATATGCTGAAAAGGATCTTTCTTGCCCCGTCTTTCCGAGCAAGCCCCGATCGCCTCTCTTTATACATATGGGTTGGATCTTCATAGAAGCGACATGCCATCTGCTCAAAAACAATCTTATATTTAACTTGGTGGAAGAGAGGTACTTTGAGAAACGGTTGCGTTTTCCCCTGCCCAGTTCTTCGACTGAACACAGGGGTGGTTACAAGGGAGAAAGCGAAGAGCTTTATTTATCAGGTACACCGAAAAAAAGCAAAAAGCAAAAAGTATCTCGACTGCTGTCTGGCATATTCTGTTCTCCGAAAAATCTTTTGTCTGCCGTTCGCCTGAATGTTACAGGGAATTGTTTTAACAGGGCCCTGCCGTGGCTTCAGGCGCCATGGAAACGGTTTAAGATATAGAAAAGAGAAGCGGATTCAATGCCGTTGCCAGAGGTGATCGGAATTCACGTACGCCAGAGTTCTGTTCGAAGGAGAACGTTTTGGGGGAAAGGATGGTAGGAAACTATGAATGAAATATTAAATATTCATCTACGTGTTGATCCTCTTTTGTGCCTGCGGAACATTCCGAACACTGGCGTTCCTATCTTCGTTGGATGCTCTTGCCAGGGCTCGGATGGTTTTTTTTTTGCTGAATACGGACACGCAAAGAAGCAGGGGGAACGGAAACGGTTTTGAAAACTGCAAGATTTCTTTACTCGGGGATAGGCCACTATAGGTGTCCAGATACGTTCATGTCAATATGAAAAAGGGGAGTCTGGATTTAAGTCGCACATTCCGTACCGGTGAAATTATGCAATTAATAATCTGGATTTTAAATTTTTTTTAATTTTATTTGAGGCATCTTTTGGTTTTCTCATCTGCTAGATCACTGTTTCTATTTCTAACCTCGTTTGTCTTGCTTTAAAAATATACATGTATATGACCTGCCATTCTGAACAACTGCTGCCGAGAAATCAACATTTTTACAGTATTTAGATGTTAGGTTGTCGTCTTTCAGTACTACGATTTTTGTGCTTTTATCTGTTATGTCTAATATTTTATATTGTATAGGGTTTTTAAAAAAATCTTAATAATTGGATTTGTTTCTTTTAGGAGCAGCAGTGGCGTAGTGGTTAAGAGCAGGTGCACTCTAATCTGGAGGAACCGGGTTTGACTCCCCGCTCTTCCACTTGAGCTGTGGAGGCTTATCTGGGGAATTCAGATTAGCCTGTGCACTCCCACACACGCCAGCTGGGTAACCTTGGGCTAGTCACAGTTCTTCGGAGCTCTCTCAGCCCCACTTACCTCACAGGGTGTTTGTTGTGAGGGGGGAAGGGAAAGGAGATTGTAAGCCCCTTTGAGTCTCCTTACAGGAGAGAAAGGGGGGATATAAATCCAAAACTCTTCTTCTTCTTCTTCTTTTACTATTCATCACACCTTAGAGGGTTTTATTTATTCATGTTATATATAGCCCACCTTTCTCACTGGAGTTCAAGGCAGATCACACAGAGCCAATCAACATAATCAATGTTTGGACATTCGATAAACCATGAAATAGAATTAGACTTGTAAGGGTCTGAAACCAACCAGAAATCTCAAAAAAGAACCGGAGCAAACGTAAGTACAGTTATTCCTTCCGGCTCGTCGGGGCGAGGGGTGCAGCGCCTCCTGCGATCTGGAAATCTGTGACAATCATTTTGGCCCTCCCTTCCCACCAGAGAAGAAATCTGATTTTTTTTCTTATTCTTTTATTTGACTTTTAAAAATAAATTGTGTATCTTTTTGACAAAACATGTGGATATTATACAATACTGTGCATATATTTTATGCATTTTTGAGTTTCTAAACTTTTTGTGTATTGCCCGCTGGCCTTCTTGGGTTGCTAGGCAGGGACGGGCCGTGGCAAACCACCTGGAACATCTCTTGCCTTAGAAACCCCAGGGGGTCACCATAGGCAGGCATTTTGATAGCAAAAATAATTCTGAAATCAGAAACACAGAAGAAGAGAAGAAGAAGGGTTTGGATTTATACCCCCCTTTCTCTCCTGTAAAGAGACTCAAAGGGGCTTACAATCTCCTTTCCCTCCCCATCCCTCCACAACAAACATCCTGTGAGGTGGGTGGGGCTGAAAGAACTGTGACCCAGCTGGCATGTGTTGGAGTGCACAAGCTAATCTGGTTCACCAGATAAGCCCCCAGAGCTCAAGTGACAGAGCGGGGAATCAAACCCGGTTCTCCAGATTAGAGTGCACCTGCTCTTAACCACAACACCACGCTGTACCTCCTGTGGTGTGCTGCCACAAGACCCCCTTCCCCAAACCCTACTCTTGCTGTGCTCCTCCTTTTAACATCTTCAAGCGTTTCCCAACGCAAAACAGGCACCCTATGTAAATTGGACCCACATTCTAGCTAGTGGAAGTTTCCCATTCATCTGCAGGAAATGGAAAAGAGAGTGTTAAAAAGTGCAAAGGGTGGGAATCAATTCTCTGTGCTCCCTCCTAGGAACCAAAACAGAAGAAGAAGAGTCGGATTTATATCCCCCCCTTCTCTCCTATAGGAGACTCAAAGGGGCTGACAATCTCCTTGCCCTTCCCCCCTCACAACAAACACCCTGTGAGGTGGGTGGGGCTGAGAGAGCTCCGAGAAGCTGTGACTAGCCCAAGGTCACCCAGCTGGCATGTGTTGGAGGGTACAGGCTAATCTGAATTCCCCAGAGAAGCCTCCACAGCTCAAGCGGCAGAGCGGGGAATCAAACCCGGTCCCTCCAGATTACAGTACACCTGCTCTTAACCACTACATCACTGCTGCTCCTTGGTTCCAGTACCATTTCTATTATGGGACTCCAGCCAAGATCTGACGCTCGGCTAAGACTGACAAGCACACCTCTGCGAGAGACGCAGATAGGCCGGCAGCCAACAGGAGCTGCACGTGAAGAGCGCCCCGCCTTGGCTGCACGTGATCTGCACCTGGTGCTGAGCAGGAAACGGGAAAGGACGAGAAGCTCCAAGCCGGTGGAGAGGCTTTGCAAGCCAAGCTCCAGAGAGGGACCCACCAGGGCGAGGAAGCTTTTTCACTGGTTAATTGCCTCTTTAGCACCCCCCCTCCTCAACCAGTTATCCTTCCAATCCTAATTAACAAGGAAACAGATAATTAGGAATTTAATCATTTAAAAAAACCCAGGCTCTCCAGAAATAGCGGGCATGTTTGGACGAGGGTCTGCATGTGTGGCCGCTCTGCCGTTTCCTGAGAGTCCACTTCCACAGGGAAGAAGAAGAAGAAGAAGAAGAAGAAGAAGAAGAAGAAGAAGAAGAAGAAGAAGAAGAAGAAGAAGAAGAAGAAGAAGAAGAAGAAGAAGAAGAAGAAGAAGAAGAAGAAGAAGAAGAAGAAGAAGAAGAAGAAGAAGACGACGACGATCCACCCACCCACCCACCCACCCACCCACCCACTTTACCCACCCACCTACCCACCCACTCCACCTACCCACCCACCCACCCACCCACCCACCCACCCACTCCACCTAATTGCACCCACCCACTCACCCACCTACCCACGACGATCCACCATTTATCTACTCCACCTACCTAACTCCACCCACCCACCCACCCATTTACCTGGCATCTACTCCACCTTACGACGACGCTTACCTACCTACCTAATTTAATCTACCTACCTAATTTAATTTAATTTTAATGCGGCAATTTTTTAGCCTTTTAATGGAAGAAGAAGACGAAGACGAAGACGAAGACGACTTTATTTACAGTCAATGACCAAATATATTACAAATCTCCAAAATATCTACAACAAAACAAGAATGCAGATCTCTCTCCCGTATTCCAGCACTATCCATCTATATATCATTATACTTTGTAGACACACCAAACAGCATAAAATTACTAGACAAAACAAAAATATCTAAGGGGGATGCCATATTCATATCATTTTTTCTTTTTCATAATGAATAGACAGAATTTTGCTACCCGTTTAGTAATATCAGGGAAGAAGGTATGTGTTTAGCGTCCCCATGCTGAAATACAAGTCTTTGAGCAATAGTAAGGACACTGAGAATTAGGGATGGCAGCCTCCGTGATCCTTTGGAATTACAGCTCCTGGCAACAGACATCACTTCGCCTGGATAGTTATGCCATAGGTTTATGTTCTAGACCAGTGGTTCTCAACCTTCCTAATGCCGTGACCCTTTAATATAGTTCCTCATGTTGTGGTGACCCCCAACCCTAACGTTTATCCATTTTACAGATGGAGAACACTGATGCAGAGAGTCTTAGGCAACCCCTGTGAAAGGGTCATTTGACCCCCAAAGGGGTCGCGACCCACATGTTGAGAACCACTGTTCTAGACCCTGAATAGATGGCATAGCAATATTCTAAGCAAACATCTCTGTGCCCTCCTGTTCACAGTTCACAGTTCTGCTCCAGGTGAATTTCCATTTAAAACCACAACATTGAGTAGTGTCAAGACCGAGGGATGTAACTGTACTGTACTTCACTGTTCTGCATTAGACCTCACCTGGAATGTTGTGTACAGTTCTGGGCACCGCAATTCAGGAATGATATTGACAAACTGGAACGGGTCCAGAGGAGGGCGACCAAAATGGCCCATGCCCTATGAGGAGAGACTTTTTATCTATCTATCTATCTATCTATCTATCTATCTATCTATCTATCTATCTATCTATCTATCTATCTATCTATCTATCTATCCATCTATCCATCTATCCATCCATCCATCCATCTATCCATCTATCCATCCATCCATCCATCCATCCATCCATCCATCCATCCATCCATCCATCCATCCATCCATCCATCCATCCATCCATCCATCCATCCATCCATCCATCCATCCATCCATAGATAGATAGATAGATAGATAGATAGATAGATAGAGAGAGAGAGAGAGAGAGAGAGAGAGAGAGAATAAATATAATGGTTTGCATGAACCAAAATATCTATCGTGCTCAATTTAGGGAGATACGTTTGAAAGTGATGTTGTGGTTAAGAGCAGTGGACTCAAATCTGGAGAACTGGGTTTTATTCCCCATGAGCAGTGGGCTTTGATCTGGAGAGCTGGATTTGTTTCTCCACTCCTCCACATGAAGCCTGCTGGGTGACCTCAGGCTAGTCACAGTTCTCGCCGAACTCTCTCAGCCCCTCCTACCTTTGTGGTGTCTGTTGTGGAGAGAGGAAGGGAAAGGAGTTTGTAAGCTGCTTTGAGACTCCATACAGGAGAGAAAAAAGGGGAGGGGTATAAATCCAAATTCTTCTTCATCTTCGGATTGGAGATGCTGTTTGGGGGGGCAACCGGCAGGAAGAGCAGGGTGTACCCTGTCCTGTAGGGCATGGATGTCAAACTCGTGGCCCTCCAGCTGTTATGGACTACAGTTCCCATCATCCTCTGCCAGCATGATGCTGGCAGGGGATGATGGGAACTGTAGTCCATAACATCTGGAGGGCCACAAGTTTGACACCTGTGCTGTAGGGTATACTGGTCAGACTGAAGGCAAGGGCTGTACTCAAATCTCCATTCAGCTCTGAAGCTCATTGACCTGGGGCATGTCCCTGCTGCTCAGCCTGAGCTACCTTGCAGGGGTGTTGTGAACATAAATGGAAGTGGAAGGAACCACACACATGCTGTGCTGAGTTCCTTAGAGGACAAGCAGGTCGAAAACACGAAGGGCAGATGTACGACTCAGACTTCTCATCTCAAGAGATGTTAGAGGGTGTTTTGCTGTGTCCAAAAGAGGAAACGAAGAACGAGGAAGAGACCCGCCTTTAGCAAAACACAAGAGAGATGACAAATGACGGTGAACCGGGGAATGACCCCTGTGTTTCGAAAATATCCTTGGAGATAATATCCTTCAAATGAACTGTCTGAACAGCTGCTCCCGGAACAAGATGGATCAAGGCGCTTTCAACCCCAAAGATCATTTTCAAAACATGTTGGGCCCATCTCATATAATAATAATAGTTTGTCATTTCTCAGCACCTGTCTGGAGTTCGGCTTCGCCTTTCACAATGTGATGCGCCCTTTCGAGCTAGTGTGTTTACATGTGCTTACTCCGAACCTGGCCTGGGATGATTATAAATGGCTTCTGTCCGCACACTCCAGCCACAAGGAGAAAAGGGTGTATGTGAATTCGGAGGCACGGGACCTTTTGTTCAAAGTCCTTGTGTTGGCACTCAGCAAACATGGGTCTTTGCAAATCTAGGTCTTCTGCAACAGGAAGAAGAAGAAGAAGAGAAGAAGAGTTTGGATTTATATCCCCCCTTTCTCTCCTGCAGGAGACTCAAAGGGGCTGACAATCTCCTTGCCCTTCCCCCCTCACAACAAACACCCTGTGAGGTGGGTGGGGCTGAGAGAGCTCCGAGAAGCTGTGACTGGCCCAAGGTCACCCAGCTGGCGTGTGTGGGAGTGTACAGGCTAATCTGAATTCCCCAGATAAGCCTCCACAACTCAGGCGGCAGAGCGGGGAATCAAACCCGGTTCCTCCAGATTAGATACATGAGCTCTTAACCTCCTACACCACTGCCACTGCTGTAGAAGGATAGCCCTGTTGAGATATTTGAAGGGATGTCATGTTGGTGAGGGAGTAAGTGTTTTTTCAGCTGTTCCATAGGACCAGGAGTCGTGGGTTCAAGGTGAAGGATTCCACCTAAACATCGGGAAAAACTTCCTGACAGTCAGGGCCGTTCAACAGTGGAATGCACTACTTGGGAGAGTGGTGGAGTCTCCTACTTTGGAGGTTTTTAAAGAGAGGCTGGTTGGCCATCTGTCAGGAGTGCTTTGATTGTGTGTTCCTGCATTGCCGGGGGTTGGACGTGATGGCCCTTGAGGTCTCTTCCAACTCTATGATTCTATGAACTCACGCAGTAGAAGTGGGGGGGATTATGGCTCGGGGGGGGGGAGAGAAATTGTCGCTCAGTGGCAGATCAACCACTTGGACATGGAAAATTTACATTTGTAAACTGTTTATGTTTTAAATTGTGCTCTACCTATATGTTTTAAATTGTGCTCTACCGCTCAGAGCCGTCCGGGGAAGGGCGGTATATAAAACTTAATAATAATAGTAATAATAATAATAGTAATAATAATAATGAAGAAGAAGAAGAAGAAGAGGAGGAGTTTGGATTTATATCCCCCCTTTCTCTCCTGTAGGAGACTCAAAGGGGCTGACAATATCCTTGCCCTTCCCCCCTCACAACAAACACCCTGTGAGGTAGGTGGGGCTGAGAGAGCTCCGAGAAGCTGTGACTAGCCCAAGGTCACCCAGCTGGCGTGTGTGGGAGTGTACAAGCTAATCTGAATTCCCCAAGTAAGCCTCCACAGCTCAAGCGGCAGAGCTGGGAATCAAACCCGGTTCCTCCAGATTCGATACACGAGCTCTTAACTTCCTACGCCACTGCTGCTTACAAGTAGTCTTGTAAAGGGAAATTTTCATCTGATAGCCACAGGAGAACCAGAGTCGTACAGGTAGGAGAGCAACTTGTGCATTAACACCTGCATCCGTGCATCATTTCCTGGTGTCTAGGGAAAGAACACAACCAGGGAGTTAATTGGGCTGTCCGCTATAGCCTTAGCTGGGCCCCAGTTTGGAGTTGCGAGGCAAGAATTTACCCCATTGCTCTCTCCCCCCCGCCCTTGCAAGATGACCTTGCCTTGCCAGCTCCCGTTTTAAAGTTTGGCAAGAAATCACACCGCTGCCGGAGTGTTATCTCGGGTTCTGTTCGGAGGCACTTATCGATTGCGTGGTTTTTCCATCCAGCGCAAGTTGATAGGAGGCCCGCTGATGTGATCCGACCTCGCTGGGCGGTGGGGGGGGGGGCTAACTGTGTGACTGACAGATGTACCAAGCAGAAGATTACACGGCCCGCTCTGATTGCGACATTCGCCCGGACAGTGGCCGTATCCTTTGGGACGTAGCGGCGGGCCAGCTGAGGACACAGTCACTTCCGATCTGTCACTTGGCTAGGGAGGCGTCCGCGGTGCCCGTGAGGATATGGAGGTACCGGCGTTGCAAAGAATCTCCTTGTTTTGACAGGTTCTGATGGGAGTTGCAAAAATACCGGGCCTGCAGCCACTTCCCTTTAGCTAGACTTGAGAGGTGTCCGGGCTAATTTCCTTAGCTGGGTGACCCTTGTTTAAATCTGTCACAGCCGCTCAGGCTCAACCTGGGGGGCAGACGCACATACCTACTTGGTTACCGTCATAGCATCAGACTACCCCAGATGTGACCGGAGCTCCAGGTGCGTAATTGGTCCTTTCAACGTGGTACCAGTGATCAGGAATATCCAGTGCTGGAAGGGGGGGGGGGATTTCCCCCTACTGTTTTCCTTCGTTCTGTTGATTTTACAAACAGACGTGCCTTTCGCAGAGATATCTTTAAGCCCTGGAACAGGGCAAAGGTTATTTTGGCCTTGGGGGCATTTTGAACAGGAAATATCATAGGCGGGTGTGAATTCAGTTCCACAAGGGTCCTCAAACTTTTGGAGTCTGAGGGCGCGCTTGGAATTTGGACACGGAACTGTGGGCGTAGCAGCAAGATGGAGGCCACAAAATGGCTGCTGTAGGAGCCAGCCACAAAATGATTGCCACGGCGTAACTTCAGTGGCACAGTGTAGATTTGTGGACTTTGGTAGCAGCTGCCACCAAAGAAACATTAAATTTTTTTTTAAAAAAAGAAACATTAAAAAAAACACACAAAGCCGGGTTTGAATTGAATTAATTTCGTCGTTAGTGGCCTCCCGGGGACACAGAAGAAGGTTGGGTTGATGCCATCTGTTATTACTGATTTTATGCTGATTATGTTTTTATGATTGCTGTTCGTATTGTTTTATACTATACCCTGAGCCCTGCGGGGGAGGGCAGGCTACAAATAAAAAAATACAATAAAAAATAAATACAATAAAATCTAAAAAACACACCTGTACAACCAATCAAACCTCCAAGTCAGAATCCTTGCTGGGCAAAAGTCCTATCTGGGCCAACCCCCTTCCTAAAGACATTTCCGCGTGCAAAGCAGATATTCTTCCACTGAGCCAATGTGGAAGGTAGATGTTTGATGGTTAAGTATTCATCTGGCGCATTCATCTCCTTACCAGGTTCCTGAGCATGCCAAAGAGGACAGAACCTCTGCGCAACTGTACACACATAGACTCCGTCACCTGCACAAAAGAAGTAAATAGGTCAGGGCAGTTCATGCTGCCCCTGTCACAAGTCTTTTCAGCACATTCGTTCGATGCTCTTTGAACATCTGAAGAGGCTGCCCGAGTGAACGAACAGGTGTCGGGAGGGAGGCCGTCCTCCTCTTAAGACAGGAAAGAGGAACGAAGGGCCCGATCTCTTGGAGGAGACGAATGAAAGGCTATGGCAAATTTACACACACTA
Organism: Sphaerodactylus townsendi; assembly: GCF_021028975.2. Classification (NCBI taxonomy): domain Eukaryota; kingdom Metazoa; phylum Chordata; class Lepidosauria; order Squamata; family Sphaerodactylidae; genus Sphaerodactylus; species Sphaerodactylus townsendi. Next base: position 1,708,251 of record NC_059441.1, read on the forward strand.
ATTGAAAACACTGAGGCTTAATTAAAAGGAAGGGAAACCAGGTGGCAGGGAGGCGCATCGAGCGAGTTTTCCACCAGCCAGGTGTCTGTTTGCGATGCCTGTTTGGGTCGGCCGCGCATGCGCTACCCCGAGTGAGGACGAGCCGGCAGAGAAAGCAAATGGGATAAAATTGATGGCGGCGCTTGTACAAAATCTCGTGTGTCAAAAAATGAGATTAAAAAAGTAATTACCAAAGTGAGGAATGAAGGACAAATGTATTTCTCGGCGCAACGAGCGGGAGGAATCAATAATTCCCTGCTCAGGTTAAGATGATAAAAGATAAGGGCGAGGGCTGGGGGCTGGGGGGTTGGCTGTTGAGTTTAGTTGTGAATTAAACGGAGATTCGGTTGTATCAATTAATTCCCATTTCTGTATAAAATCATTGCGCCTTGTCTGGAAATACGAAAAGGTCAGACAGGCCTAGCTGGAGCAGCATGGCCAAAAAATTTCCTAGGGAAAGAACCATCCCTCCGGATTTTTTTTATTGGTGTGATTTTATATCTTGCCCGTTTAAAAAAGCCTGCAAGGCAGTTTGCAAATCCAACTGCAGCGTGTTGAAGTGCAGGCGCAAAAGGTTAACTGTTTTTTTTTTCATATATAAAAAAAGAACTAAAAGAACAATCGAGGGATCAAAAGCAACTAAAGCAAAGAAATGGATCTCGGTGGTGGGAAGCACTGTCCAATTGCACCCAGCTTCTAGGCTTCTCAAAGTAAGAGATATGCAGAGGTGGTTTGTCATTTCCTCCCTCTGCATAGCCACTCTGGAATTCCTTGTTGATCTCCCCATCCGAGTGCTAACCAAGACCATCCTTGTATAGCTTATGGCATTCCTGTAGGTTTTTCAAAGCAAGAGACATGGAAAGGTAGTTTGCCATTTCCTCCCTCTGCATAGCCACTCTGGAATGCCTTGTTGATCTCCTCATCCGAGTACTAACCAAGACCATCCTTGTATAGCTTATGGCATTCCTGTAGGTTTTTCAAAGCAAGAGACATGGAAAGGTGGTTTGCCATTTCCTCCCTCTGCATAGCCACTCTGGAATTCCTTGTTGATCTCCTCATCTGAGTACTAACCAAGACCATCCTTGTATAGCTTATGGCATTCCTGTAGGTTTTTCAAAGCAAGAGACATGGAAAGGTGGTTTGCCATTTCCTTCCTCTGCATAACCACTCTGGAATTCCTTGTTGATCTTCCCATCCGAGTACTAACCAAGACCATCCTTGTATAGCGTATGGCATTCCTGTAGGCTTTTCAAAGCAAGAGACATGGAAAGGTGGTTTGCCATTTCCTCCCTCTGCATAACCATTCTGGAATTCCTTGTTGATCTCCCCATCCGAGTGCTAACCAAGACCATCCTTGTATAGCGTATGGCATTCCTATAGGTTTTTCAAAGCAAGAGACATGGAAAGGTGGTTTGCCATTTCCTCCCTCTGCATAGCCACTCTGGAATTCCTTGGTGATCTCCCCATCTGAATACTAACCAAGACCATCCTTGTGTAGCTTCTTGTAGCATTCCTGTAGGGTTTTTAAGGCAAGAGATGACCAGAGGTGGTTTGCCATTGTATGCCTCTGCACAACCACCCTGGCTTCTTTGGGGGGGGGGGGCTCCTATCCAAGCACTAACCAGGGCTGAGTCAGGAACGGGTGGGATATAAATGCAGTAAAATAGAATAAAAGATTGGACTAGCCTAGGCCATTACAGAGCCATTCAAAGCAAGAAAGAACAACACATACTCTGACCACAACACACAAAACACACACAAAAAGGCTTGTTCACAGTAGAACAACTGGGCTCGAGTCCGGTAGCACTGTAGAGACCAACAGAATTTTGAGAGATTCGAACCTCCAGGAGTCAAAATTCATACTCCACCCCATCTCCAAAATTTTTCAGTCTGTAAGATGCTCCCGGATTCAAATCTAGCAACCCAAGAAACATATTTCTAGGTGTAGCCCTCCCAAGATGCTGAACTGGACGCTGCAGGAAAGAGTCTGTTGGTATTTGCTGAGCTCACTTGCAGGTATTTCTGGAGAGGTGAGTGGGGGGCGGGGGGCGGGGGGCGGGGGGCGGCGGGGAGACAGGAACAAAATGGCCGCCTTGGAAATATGGGGAGGCGCCTGGCCATTTAAGAGGCAAGCCATTGCCAGCTCCTTGGGGACCGTCATTACTTGGCTGGGGAGAGGAATCGGCCGCACCATCTGCTCTGCCGGCCCGTCGGTTTTGAAGATTCAGTCAAACAAACAGTCCCTCGGCTGGAGTGCCTGGCACCGTTCGGCCTTGGCACAGCTGCCCAGCGCAGTCCCAGAGACTGTAATTAAGTGGGATAAATATGTTCTCTTGGACCACGCTTCCCCGCGGTTCGGGTCAGCCGTTCGCTCAGGTATGCCTGGCAGGGAGGCAGCCTGCGGCATTTGCCTTCCTCTTCGCAAAAACAAAAAAGAGGCTTTGGGGGAATGCAAGTCTGCAGCATTGGCACAGACGGGAAGGGGAGGGGGACGCTCCAAAATTGGATCTTGGCGCCCGAGCAAACGGGGAGCCCGCTGAGCTTTGGTCCTGATCAGATGCCTCTCTGTGCAAACGGATGCAGATGACAGCTGCCTCCTGCCTCTTGCTTTCAGTTGCCGAGCAAGGGTCTAAAAGGAGCGCTGCACTGTTCAAAGGCGGTGACGCCGTTCCCTCTGCTGAGGATAAGCACAAGATATCTACAGTAGGGCACCAGCTTGGCACGCAGAAGGCCCCAGGTTCTATTCCTGCCATTTCCAGCAAAAAGGATCTCCAGGTGAAAGTCCTTCTGAGTGGTCCTTTCAACTGGAAATGTTGGAAAATGAAAACAGGGCCTTTTGAACACTAGCGTATCTAGGGTGGGGCAAGCTAGGTTGTGAGCCCCAGGCTGTCTCTTTGCAAAGCGGGCAGCCACTTCTCCTCCTCCTCCTCCTCCTCCTCCTCCTCCTCCTCCTCCTCCTCCTCCTCCTCCTCCTCCTCCTCCTCCTCCTCCTCCTCCAGGCTACACCCTGGCAACCTCCATCTCCCACTGCTGCTCAAAGAGGTAGTCTACCTGCCATTAAGAAGAACTGATAGACCTGGCCTCTAGAGGCAGCTTGGTCTAGCTGTTGCTTTCAAATGAGGGTAGAGTAGATTGGAGAGCCAGGTCTACCAGTCCTTCTTAATGGCAGGTAGCCCAGCACTCCGGAGAGCAGGTCTACTTGCCATTGAAAGCAATGGGTAGACCTGGCCACCAGAGGGCTGGTCACCAAAATGTGGGAGACCTGTCCAATTCAGGGGGGGGGGGGAAGACTGTCCTTGGCTTGCCCTTGGCACCATTTTCTGTAGATATATATATCCCCCTTTCTCTCCTGTAAGGACCCTCAAAGGGGCTTACAATATCCTCCCCCCCACACACACACAACAAACACCCCGTGAGGTGGGTGGAGCTGAGAGAGCTCCGAAGAACTGTGACTAGCCCAAGGTCACCCAGCTGGCATGTGTTGGAGGGCACAAGTTAATGTGGTTCACCAGATAAGCCTCCACAGCTCAAGAGGCAGAGCAGGGAATCAAACCCAGTTCTCCAGATTAGAGTGCAACTGCTCTTCACTTTCCAAGAAAATCCTACGCTGGCTCTCTTGTGTGTGATACCCCAATAGTCAACCAGGATCTGGTTTCTGGCATCTGGAGGAGCAGCAGAGGCGTAGGAGGTTAACAGCTTGTGTATCTAATCTGGAGGAACCGGGTTTGATTCCCAGCTCTGCCGCTTGAGCTGTGGAGGCTTATCTGTGGAATTCCGATTAGCCTGTGCACTCCCACACACGCCAGCTGGGTGACCTTGGGCTAGTCACAGCTTCTTGGAGCTCTCTCAGCCCCACCTACCTCACAGGGTGTTTGTTGTGAGGGGCGAAGGGCAAGGAGATTGTAAGCCCCTTTGAGTCTCCTGCAGGAGAGAAAGGAGGGGTATAAATCCAAACTCTTCTTCTTCTTCATCTGGGGTCAACATTATTGGGCAGTTGCCAAGGCACTGAGATCTTGGGAGGGGCTTGCTCCTGTGCCAACGAAGTGATTGATTGCAGCCTTCCCCCCACCCCAAAACTGGGTGGCAGCAAGGACTCCCCTGGAAGGACTGGCTCACCCACCTTTCCTCAGCACCCAGTCATCTCTTCTTCCTTCCCTCCATCTTTGCTAGGTGAACAAAGGGCAAGAAGAAGAAGAAGAAGAAGAAGAAGAAGAGGAGGAGGAGGAGGAGGAGGAGGAGGAGGAGGAGTTTGGGTTTATATCCCCCCTTTCTCTCCTGCAGGAGACTCAAAGGGGCTTACAATCTCCTTGCCCTTCCCCCCTCACAACAAACACCCTGTGAGGTAGGTGGGACCGAGAGAGCTCCGAAGAACCGTGACTAGCCCAAGGTCACCCAGCTGGTGTGTGTGGGAGTGCACAGGCTAATCTGAATTCCCCAGATAAGCCTCCACAGCTCAGGTGGCAGAGCAGGGAATCAAACCCGGTTCCTCCAGATTAGATACATGAGCTCTTAACCTCCTACGCCACTGCTGCTCTCCAAGAGCTATCCGTTTGCTTTCTCAGCAATGGCCGGGCTTGAAAAACGGCTTGTCAGGGGTCTCCAGAACCTGGGACTGGCCCCACCAGGTTCTGCACCGACTCGCTCACCTGGAGATTCACCAAGAGTCTTTCGCCCTCCCCCAAAGGACGCTGCCCCATGTCTGCAACTCTGACCTTGGGTCGGGCTTTCATCGGAGACCTGACTCATTCGGTACGCAGACAGGACACGGCGGTTGAGCCCCTTATCAGGAGATGCAGGTTATTCTGTTGTAATTAAGGTCTTGGGCCGTGCCACAGCTCTGCTCTGATTGCCAATGAGGTGAGTAGAAATTGTCTTTCACAGGAGGAAAGCCGCCCAAAGTGCCCTCTGGAAAGAGTTCGCCTGAGATTTGTCATCGCTGCCCGGAGTTCTCTCTCCAGACAGAAACAATAAGCATGTGTAGAGCACTTACGTAATGGCAAGGCTTTATGTAACACGTCAGATAGTTCCAAACGGTGCACATATTTTGGTTCCCGTTCAGCAGTAAGGCAAAACCGTGGTTCAGCGATGGTTAGCGGGACTGTTCAATTGCAGGCAGTGTTCGTAGAATCTTAGAGTTGGAAGAGACCCCAAGAAGGGCCATCCAGTCCAGCCCCCTGCCATGCAGGAACACACAATCAAAGCACTCCTGACAGATGGCCATCCAGCCTGTTTAAAAACCTCCAGAGAAGGAGACTCTGCCACACTCTGAGGTCGTGCATTCCACTGTCGAACAGCTCCTACTGTCAGGAAGTTTCCCCTGATGTTTAGGTGAGATGTTTAGCTTCCCAACCCTTCCGAGGCAAATGCTGGGAGGTTGGGAGGTGGTGCTCAGGGCAGATTCAATTTGGGGAGGATATGATGTTAGTTGTGGATGATGCTCTAAGGGGCTTTCCCCACTGACAGAGTTGAGCTGGTTTCTACCTAGGTTCGCCTCAGCGAATCCCCACTGCCACCGAGCTCAACATTGTTTTGTTTCAGTTCCCCCCCCCCCCAGAGCTGCGACATCCTTGTCGCAGTTATGAACTACACTTTTCTGCTGGAACAAGGTCAATACCGCTTCGAAGTGGGGAAGCGTCGAAATGACACCTCATCCGTTCAACCAATCACGAGCCGCTTTTGTGGCATGCGCAGGACGGGAGAGTCGTTGGCGGGCAAACTGTAAAAAAAAGAAAGAACGCTCCTGTTTCCCGCCGTAACACAAGCGCCAATCACGATCGTGGAGCGAAAGAGGCACCAAGATGATCCCGCCCACTTAGCTCGGTTCCAGGGGGCCAACTCAGTTGCTGTGGGGACAGCTTGGAATCGCCCTCCGCTGAAGGGAACCGAGTCGACCTTAGCTCCCTTCTGTAGTGGGGAAAGCCCCTAAGAATGTCTAATCTGCCCAGATATTGGGAATCTTGAATTTGAGAGGGGGACTGGAAGGGTCTGCATTTTATACCTACTAGTTCTGGGAAAAAGTGTGAGTGAATTATGCTCTTGGAAACAGCCTCCAACTTTTGTTTTGTTTTTCCTCCTTGTTGGTCCATTTTCTGCATTTTTATCTTTTCCCTTATCTTTTAATTTTTCAATAATAAGAGGAGTTGGGAAACAAACCTGGTTCTCCAGATTAGAGTTCACCACTCCTAATCCCTACACCACGCTGACTTAACCACTACACCACGCTCAGAGGTGTATCTAGGACAGGGGTAGGGAACCTGCGGCTCTCCAGATGTTCAGGAACTACAATTCCCATCAGCCTCTGTCAGCATGGCCAATTGGCCATGCTGGTAGGGGCTGATGGGAATTGTAGTTCCTGAACATCTGGAGAGCCGCAGGTTCCCTACCCCTGATCTAGGAAAAATGGAACCCGGAGACAAAATCTGAATTTTCTGCTCCCCTGGCAGGTGCCCAGTCTACAGCCCAGAGCCCAGGTCTACCACCTGGAGCCTGCCCCAGTGCCCAGGTCTACTGTCAGGAGCCCGCACCAACATCCAGGTCTACTGCCTGTAGCTCATGCCAGATCCCAGGTCTACTGCACAGAGCTCATGCCAGAGCCCAGGTCTACTGCATGAAGTGCATGCCAGAGCCCAGGTCTGCTGCACGAGGCTCATGCCAGAGTCCAGGTCTACTTCCCGACGCTCACACCAACGAGCAGGTCTACTGCCCCAGGACACATGCCAGAGTCCGGGTCTACTGCTTGGAGCAGCTGGTGGTGTCCAGGTCTACCACCCGGAGTTGGTGCCAGTGCCTAGGTCTATGTGTGCCCCATAGATAGTATGCCTTCGGCGCACTTTTGCAGCTTGACTATACATGCAAGGATGGAAAACCCCATGTCCCCATAGGGCCTAGACAGTACGCCCCTGACCCCACTGAATCATGATGCTGAAGCAGGAGCTAACTCACCCCGAGCTCAATTCCCCCAATCTATGGCAACATACCCTACTGAGGCCCTTCCCCAAACCCCATCCTCCCCAGGCTCCATTGCCAAATCTCCAGGAATTTCCCAACCCAGAGTTGGCAACCATAACTGGGGATGTGATGTCACAGAGAGACCGCCCTCTGAAGCTGCCATTTCCTCCAAAGGAAGTCACTGATGTACTCTGAAGCTCAGTTGCAATTCCCGGGGAACTCCAGGTCCCACTTGAAGGTTAGCAACTCTACCTCCAGGGTAGCTTGAAGACACCTTTCTCAGCATTACGACAGCCATCTGTTTCAAACGTGCACAGATGCAACGGGGGCTTCTGGCGGCTCAGCGACCCACTCTGCGCACACATTCCCCGTGTCGCATGAGGTTTGGCCTTCACTCTCTCAGCCACTACATTAGGCTGGGAGATGAATTTGAACTGAAGGGAAAGTCGAGGCACAATGCGGTCAAAACGCTGTCAGGTCCAATCATGGGTTCCTGCATCCTCCCCAAGCACGTCTCACTGTCTTTTACGCCTTGCTAGTCTCCGTTGGTGTAAGGAACTGGGGTCACAGTCACTGGGCAGGAACTGTGCTCACATGTCTGGGTACGATCCATCGCGCGGCCAGCCATTCCGCACCACACTCCATAATCCTGCCTGCCTTCCTGCCTGCGATTTCCTCTCTAACCCAAATGCCTTTGTGCATGCCTCATTGGACAGCCAACCGCAGCCAAATTTGCTGCCTTTAAAAACCCATTTTTAAGTTATTTGAGCGCAAAAGGGAGACAGCAAAAATTAATGGCTTCCCTGTCAGTTGACCTTTCTCCATGGCTGGCAAACTCCAAAATGGACGAACCGGTGCATTCAGATCAAACTTTTCGGAAGGGCTCAAGAGCAAGATAAGAGGAGCGTCAGAGGTTCCACTAGAGAATGACCTGTACATATACCATGTTTCCCCGAATATAAGGCAGTGTCTTATATTAATTTTTGCTCCCAAAGATGCGCTATGTCTTATTTTCAGGGGATGTCTTAATTTTCTGTGTTCTGTTTGCCGGGCATACTTCCAAACAAAAACTTTGGTATGTCTTACTTTCAGAGGATGCCTTATATTTTGCACTTCAGCAAAACCTCTACTATGTCTTATTTTTTGGGGATGTCTTATATTTGGGGAAACAGGCAGAGATGGGATCCAGCAGGTTCTCACCAGTTCCCAAGAGTGGGTTACTAATTATTTGTGTGTGCCGAGAGGGGGTTACTAATTAGGTCCGCTTTTCTGTCTCCACGCCCTCGCCTCCCCGAGAGGCATACTGCCTTTGAACGTGAAGGTTCCATATAGCAATTGCGACTAATAATGTAATTCCCTGAACTGGGTTAATCCCTTTCAGGTCCTGCAATTCATTGATTCTCAGCCTTTCGTACCTTTTATCTCACCAGTCTCTATCAAAGAACCTGTGTGTTTCACCATTGCTGTGTTCAGATTGGTGAGTTGGGGCATTTTCTATAATGTGATGATGATTTAGAAATGACCTGGTGCAAAAAAAAATGGGGGGGGGGTCGTGGTGGGGTGGCTGCCCATGGGGAGGGGGCATCCAACTCAGGTTTTGCCCAGGGCTCAGGTTTGCCTAGGTACGCCTCTGCCCCCTTTGCTGAGGGGGGGGGGGGCTGGCGAGGGAACCTGTTACCAAAATGTTTGGATCCCACCACTGGAAACAGGGTAGGCGTGGGAGAATCAGACAGCATAACCCACACGTTGGGGCCATGCGTGTGGGAGGTCCCGTGTTGAACGTCCCAGAATAGCTGCTCTTCGAAAAGACCTTGGAGAACAACTGGTAGTTTATACAAACATTAGATTAGGTGAGTTAGGCGGACTGAAAGAGCCTGTGGTGTGGATTAAAAACAAAACTAAGAACAGAAATATAATTGCAGCTTCTGGCCGGCAGAGGGGGGAAAAATAAGCTTGCACTGAAAAGCAAACATCTTACTGAAAATGAGGAGAGCAAAGTGAAGAGAGGAGGAGGGAGATTTAGAAAATGCAGAAACCAGAGAAATGAGGCTCAGTGGGAGGCATTTTCTGAACGACCGGTGTGCATTTGGGCATGCACACGTATGTATACCGGCGAGTCTTTGTGTGTGCAGGTGGCACATGGGCAAGAGTGCATCCTCGAACCCTCAGCTGGGATGTAGGAATCTATAGGGCGGCATCCTTTCACGCCGGCTTGGAAGCAGTGCAGGCGAGCCCAAGATTCCATTCACAGCAACAGGAGCCAGCCACCAGTTGCACGTCGCCATGGCAACCGCCAATGAGAATCCTCCTGGCTGCAGCATCCGATTGTTACCTGGCCACCTGTAACCCTGCTAAGTGGATGCTCCGAGTTTCTCTCCTACGTCTGGGTCTGAGCTGCCTGTGGCTCAGAGGGACGCCCGAGCCTTCTCAATCGGCTTTCTTTGAGAGCTCGCCCGTTACAGGTGGCAACCGAGCTGTTAGCCGCGGCAACCGTCGGACGGATCGCAGAATTCTTCAGCCCCTGAGATTAAGCTGGTGGCAGTTTATGAGAAGGCCCAGACAGATTGATTCCACCCCCCTCCTGTTGCTGTCTCCTGACAGCGCACGAAGAATTTTTTTTTTGTTTCATTGGGCATTCCTTCAATAATCCCTCCTTCCTAAGCAATGTTATGTTTTGTATGTATTTCAACTCAGTTTTGGATGTCTTTTAACTGTGTTTTGGGTGTATTCCAACTCTGTTAATTATGTTAACAATGTGTTTGGGAGGCAGGTTTGATTTTAGTGATTCTGTTATGGGATTTTTATCATGCGCATTTTAAATTGTTAACCCACCTCGGTGACTCTTGTAAGGGCAGGAAGGCCCGATACAGATTTTACAAATAAATCCTAATAATGTCTGAAGAGAAGTCCTGGCTCCTGTTGGATGAGTAGATGACATCGCCACGAAGAAGAAGAAGAAGAAGAAGAAGAAGAAGAAGAAGAAGAAGAAGAAGAAGAAGAAGAAGAAGAAGAAGAAGAAGAAGAAGAAGAAGAAGAAGAAGAAGAGGAGGAGGAGGAGGAGGAGGAGGAGGAGGAGGAGGAGGAGGTGTTTGGATTTATATCCCCCCTTTCTCTCCTATAGGAGACTCAAAGGGGCTTACAATCTCCTTGCCCTTCCCCCCTCACAACAAACACCCTGTGAGATGGGTGGGGCTGAGAGAGCTCCGAAGAACTGTGACTAGCCCAAGGTCACCCAGCTGGCATGTGTGGGAGTGCACAAGCTAATCTGGTTCACCAGATAAGCCTCCATAGTTCAAGTGGCAGAGTGGGGAATCAAACCCGGTTCTCCAGATTAGAGCGCACTCTCTCTTAACCACTACACCATACAAAGTATTGCCTCTGATACAAAGGTAGTCTTGGAATGATGGTGACATTCCATCTTTGAAAGTTGAAGATCATGGGAGGGGAAAAAACCCTCACACAGATTAGGATACAAAAGGAGATTTGTAGGGTAGCCAGGGCAACCAAGGAGGAGGAGGAGGAGGAAGAGGAGGAGGAGGAGGAGGAGGAGGAGGAGAGTTTGGATTTATACCCCACCTTTCTCTCCTGCAAGGAGACTCAAGGTGGCCTACAAGCTCCTTTCCCTTCCTCTCCCCATAACAGACACCTTGTGAGGCAGGTGAGGCTGAGAGAGTTCAGAGAGAACTGTGACTAGCCCAAGGTCACCCAGCAGGAATGTAGGAGTGTGGAAACACATCTGGTTCACCAGCTAAGCCTCCACCTCCTCCGCCGCCGCCTCTTCTTCTTCAGTGCAGGTGCAAAGCCTAGAACAAGTGTTGCCCTAAGAGGGAAACTGGCCTTTTAAAAATCATCTGGGCGTCGAGTCGCCCTGCTCCAGGTGGGGCAGGAGCTCTTCTGGAATCATGACTGATTTCCAGGTGACAGAGACCTGTTCCTCGGGGGGGGGGGGGGATGACAATTTCTAATGGTGGAATCTGATTGAAGTCTATAAAATTATGCATGGGGTAGAAAATGTTGACAGAGAGAAATTTCTCTCTCACACACACAATACTAGAACCAGGGGGCATCCATTGAAAATGCTGGGGGGAAGAATTAGGACTAACAAAAGGAAACACTTCTTCACACAATGTGTAATTGGTGTTTGGAATATGCTGCCACAGGAGGTGGTGATGGCCACTAACCTGGATAGCTTTAAAAGGGGCTTGGACAGATTGATGGAGGAGAAGTCGATTTATGGCTCCCAATCTTGATCCTCCTTGATCTGAGCTTGCAAATGCCTGAGCAGACCAGGTGCTCAGGAGCAGCAGCAGCAGCGGAAGGCCATTGCTTTCACCTCCTGCAGGTGAGCTCCCAAAGGCCCCTGGTGGGCCACTGCGAGTAGAAGAGTGCTGGACTAGATGGACTCTGGTCTGATCCAACTGGCTCTTTCTTATGTTCTTAATCTATGGCACTATATGCTGCTAAGGTCGCTCCCTACTCAAACTCCACCCTCCCCAGTTTCCACTCTCTTATCTCCAGGAATTTGTCCACCCAGATTTGGCTTCCCTCGAGATCTCTGCAACTGCTTGACAAGTCGTCCGCAGAGAGGAACCCCCTCCCCATAATGGCTACAGCTTCCCTGCCAACCTCTCCCATCCTAAAAGAGCATCAGTGGATTTCTTTCCAAGACGAGGAGTTTGTTTCCGTGGCGAGCTCCCCGTCCCAACAGGGGAACAGTGCCATCTGGCGATCGGAGCTGTCAAACAAAGCAGCCCCACAAACGCTTCCAAAACAATTGTGTTTGGCATGTAGGCAACTCTTGGGAAGCTCTCCGGTTGTCTGCCGCATGGGAAACGGATCCCAGTCAGAGGAGAGCGCAGGACGGTTGAATTCGCTCTCCACTGTGAGTAGGCTTATTATTATTTTATTGATACAAAAACAGTTATACACAGCAAACAAGGTCACTATGCTGGATTTTGTATTAAATCACACGTCGGACACTAGGGTGGCCTTTTGCAGCTGACATGTGGTGATTTTGTCAGCGCCGATTGTTTTTAAGTGCCGTCCAAGGTCTTTAGGCACTGCACCCAGTGTGCCGATCACCACTGGGACCACCTTTACTGGTTTGTGCCAGAGTCTTTGTAGTTCAATCCTTAAATCCTCGTATCGTGTAAGTTTTTCTGGTTGCTTCTCATCAATTCTGCTGTCACCATTATCATTATCATTATCATTATCATCATCATCATCATCATCATTATTGTTATTATTATTATTGTTGTTGTTGTTGTTGTTGTTGTTATTGATTCCACAGCTGCCAGATCTTTAGCTGGTTGTTGGCCTTCATTACAATTCGAGCCTCACCCAGAAGCCTAGGAAGTTGTAATGTATCGGCGTAGTATTCATGCGGATCCCTTCTGAATTTGACAGGGCTGCCTTCTGAATTTGACAGATGTTTTTATTATTATTATTATTATTATTATTATTATTATTATTATTATTATTATTATTATTATTATTATTATTATTATTATTATTATTATATTGATACAAAAACAGTTATACACAGCAAACAAGATCAATATGCTGGATTTTGTATTACATCACACGTCGGACACTTCCCAAGCAGCAGCAGCAGCAGCAGCAGCAGCAGCAGCAGCAGCAGCAGCATCATCATCATCATCATCATCATCATCATCATCATCATCATCATCATCATCATCATCATCATCATCATCATCATCATCATCATCATCATCATCATCATCATCATCATCATCATCATCATCATCATCCTGAGCACCTGGTCTGTTAAGGCATTTGCAATCTCAGATCAAAGAGGATCAAGATTGGTAGCCATACATCGACTTCTCCTCCATAAATCTGTCCAAGCCCCTTTTAAAACTATCCAGGTTAGTGGCCATCACCACCTCCTGTGGCAGCATATATTAATAGCATATATTAATATCAGATGGCATCGGACTCCCCCTCCCTCCCCACCCTTGCGCCCACGGGAGGCCAGATGGAATGGTGGCAGATGTACTTTAGCCAGGCTGGCCAAACGCCTGGCGGAACAGGCCCGTCTTACAGGCCCTGGAGAACTCTGCAAGCCCCACAGGGCCCTAATCTCCTTTGAGAGCCCGTTCCACCAGTTTAGTACAGTTATTGACCAACCATCATCTAAAGATAAAACCGGCAAACGTACAAAATAGAAAATACGGAGTGAAGTTGAAATCTGTGCTGAATTAAAACAATCACTAATTCAAACATTTTAAACCCTCTTGCATCCTCTTGCACAAACTTGGCCGTATTTAGAGTTATCCTCTCCACGGATCCAGTTGTTAAAATAGAAACGGCGGGTATTTACAGAGAAGAGGGCCAATCAGGAGTTTGCGTCCTTCACTCATCTTGTTACAATCAGATATAAAATGTTCCAAAGTTTCGTAAGAGCCATCAGGGCATGTATGCAAGCAAACTTCTCTCGAGATCTGCTTTTGTTTGTCCAACCACAGCTTAGGCAGGTAAAACAGTGTGTCTCAACAACATAAAACCTGTCCATTTTGGAACATCCGAAATGTCTAGCATATGCTGCCAATTTTAATTCCGTCAAGGTAGTGAAATCCCTCTCCACTGTCTAGATCTGACTCACAGTTTGCAGCAAGGCAGAGAACCCCCGTTGATAATTAATAAATGCATTAGCGGAGTAGAGAGGGGCACTTTAAGCTGATGTATGGTTATGGATTTTATGCCATGGTTACAAAGATATGGGATGCGCCTTCCCAGGGGCCTGTTTAGAGCTATAAACACACAGCCCGGCAAAGCCTTATTAACCGTTATTTCAGTACAGTTCGAATACAGCCCCCCATGGGGCAATTGGCCAGCTCGGATAACTTTCTGACGTTGCCTCTACAATTCCACTGACGTAGAGAATTTGGGCACGTGCCACTGAAGATCACCGGAAGTCGGAGTCAGCTGGCAGAACAGGTATAGCTGATGCATCGCTAGGCAACAACCAATGGAACGAGAGGAGGGCCTCCAAAAATAAGAATGGAAGGGCTTTGTTTTAGGCGATGTGTTTTGGGAGGAGAAAAGTGCTTCTCTGAAGAAAGGGATTCTTCCTCTTCCTGTTAAAAACGATTCATCCAGTTGTGGTGATTTTATAAACTGCCAGATTAATCCTCTTTGATCTGAGATTGCAAATGCTGCCAAAGGCACCTGGTGGGCCACTGCGTGTAGCAGAGTGCTGGACTAGATGGACTCTGGTCTGATCCAGCAGGCTCGTTCTTATGTTCTTATGTTCTTAACAGACCAGGTGATCGGGAGCAATAGCCGCAGAAGGCCATTGCTTTCACATCCTGCAGGTGAGCTCCCAAAGGCACCTGGTGGGCCACTGCGAGTAGCAGAGAGCTGGACTGGATGGACTCTGGTCTGATCCAGCTGGCTTGTTCTTATGTTCTTAATATGATCCGTGCAGGGAGAAAACATTCTGTTGTAGTTTCCTAGATTATCTCCATCCGGGAATGTAAACCTTTGCCCTTTTGAAAACAGGCATTCATCTTTGGTCTTCCGGATGAAAAGCAAAACCATAGAGACATCGGCAGAAGGGATTTTTTGGTCCCCCCCCCCCCACCTAGTAACGAGAGGGGTGGGAGCTAGCCGGCCCCAGAGATCTGCCCCATGTCTGAGGGCTGGCCCACACGTGAACGTTTCTTTCATGTCTGGAATTGCTCCTCTGAATTTTCTCTGTTTCCCGGTAACTGAAAAAAATGTAGCATGGCAATTTATGACGCGTGTGGATTTTTTCCTTCCCCAAATATAAAAAGGTTGACGCCTCCACTGAGAATCCACCAGAACGGAAACAGACGAAGAGCTGCTCCAGCTTTTGACTGGCTTGTACCGGCAAAATGGTCAGATTTTGCCCTGAAACCGGCCGTGCGGGAGGAACAGTCAGATTTCATAGAACCACACAACCGAATCGTAGAGTTGGAAGGGACCACAGAAGCCATCTAGTCCAGCCCCCTGCTCAATTCCAGATCAGCCTAGAGCACAGGGGTCAAACTCATGGCCCTCCAGCTGTTATGGACTACAGTTCCCATCATCCCCTGCCAGCACGACACTGGCAGGGGATGATGGGAACTGTAGTCCATAACAGCTGGAGGGCCGCAAGTTTGACACCTATGGCCTAGAGCACAGGTGTGAAACTCGCAGCCCTCCAGATGTTATGGACGGCAGCTCCCAGCATGATGCTGGCAGGGGATGATGGGAACTGTAGTCCATAACATCCTGGAAGGCTTCTAATTCTACACTCTGTGGACTAGAGCTTCCCAGACAAATGTTAGCCCAGCTGCTTCTTAAAGACTGCTACTAGTGGGAATGGAGCTCCCCCACTTCCTGGGGGAGCTAATTCCACGGTTACACAGCTCTTTCTGTCATTCCCCCCCTAATATCCAGCCGGAACCTTTCTGACTACAATTTAAACCCACTATTGCAAGTCCTATCCTCTGCAGCCAACAAAAACAGCTTCCTGCCCTCCTCCAAGTCACGTGACAGCCCTTCGAATACGTCAAGAGAACAATCATGTTTCCCATCAGCCTCTTCTTCCCCAGACGGAACATTCCCAGTTTCCTCAGCCTTTCCTCATAGGGCTGGGTCACTCTGGCCCATTCCGCACCTGCAGAATAATGCACTTTCAATCCACTTTCAATGCACTTTGCAGCTGGATTCTGACCAAAGTGCGAGATAGCAACACCCACGCTGCAAACAAATTCTGTGAAAGTGGGATCGAAAGTGCACTATTCTCTGCGAGGCGGAAGGGGGACAGAGGCGGTCCAAAGTGGGAGAAGCGGTCCCAATTTCCCCAGGAACACAGCCATGCCGGAGAAACTGTCAGGGTGTTACGGCCAAGGAGCTAACAGGACATTACATGCAAAAGCCCACCTATGTGCAGTGGGGAGGGGCTGCTCTCTTTCACTCCTATCAGCCCCACTGATATTCAAAAGGCATGCCAAGAGCCAAGACTTGGCTCCCTTGGGGAAAGGGAGCTTCTACCAGAAGCTCCTATGATATCACAGGGATTTGTGGAGTGACGCCTCATTGCACAGAGGAAAAGGCAGCCGGGTGTGCGATTCTCTTGCAGCGTTTTCTCCAGCTCCACTAAGGGCTTCTGTCACTGGGAGACCGACTCAGTAGGCAATGGGGCCCCCTCGATGAGCCATGGGCCTTGGCAAACGCCTAATAGTGCCAGTCACTAATGCAGGCCCTGGGTTCCAAGGAAGCTCCTGCGGCCTCCTGTTTACTTTCTATTCCAGACGAAGAAGAAGAAGAAGAAGAAGAAGAAGAAGAAGAAGAAGAAGAAGAAGAAGAAGAAGAAGAAGAAGAAGAAGAAGAAGAAGAAGAAGAAGACGAAGAAGAAGAAAAAGAAGAAGAAGAACAAGAAGAAGAAAGAAAGGAGTCATTTGGATTTATGTCCCCTTTCTCTCCTGTAAGAGGAGTCTCAAAGGGCTTACCATCTCCTTTCCCTTCCCCCTCTATCAAGCAACAAACGCACCCTGTGAGGTAGGTGGGGCTGAGAGAGCTCCAAAGAACTGTGACTAGCCCAAGGTCACCCAGCTGGCATGTGTTGGAGTGCACAAGCTAATCTGGCTCACCAGATAAGCCTCCCACAGCTCATGGCAGAGTGGCGGCGGAGATCAAGCCTGGTTCCCCAGTTAGAGTGCACCTGCTCCTTCTAACCGCTACCCCAGGCCAGCCACCCGTCCTACACCTTCCTTGTGCCTCGACTGCCAAAACGGCTTCCTACCCATGCAAACTACCCTCCACCAGGAGGCATAGCGGAAAAATGGTGGTGATGGAGAACGGAATCTGCAACCATGTTCCTAAAGATGCTTGCCTTTTTCTTCTAATACAAAGCGAGCGCCTGTTTTTTAAGCACCAGAGTCGCGGAAAGATTCACACTTTCTGTACAGTCACACATTACCCAGACAAGCCCTATGTGAGAAATTAGAAACAGTCATTTTCGAGCGGCAGAATGGGAGATAAAGACCAGAGGGGTGGGGTGTTTCGTTCCCTGGACTCCGCGTGAGGTCGCAGAGCCAAACCACCAGGCAGTTGGACACACAGTGGCTGCAACGTTGTGCTGGGGAGATGTTCATATTTAGCGAAGCATGCATCTGGAGCGGAAGGCGGGCTTCTCCAAGTTCAGCGATCCAGTGCAGCGTGGGCAAGTTGAAACAAAACAGGGCTGCCAACTGGGCTTGGCTGCCTTGGGAGCCCTACTTTTCGAGCGGGTCTGAGGACCTTGAAGAGAGAGCGCACGCCAAGCCCGTCAGCGAGTCACTTTTAGAAGGAACGGTAAAGAAAAGCATATCACTTCTGGTGCATTTCCTGCTCTGGCCTGGCGGAGGCGATTTGGCGACAGGATCTGCATGGAACCCGCCTTCCACTAAAGCAGTGGGTTCTCAGTGGTTCTCGCAGGAGCAGCCGTGGCAGTGAGGTTAAGAGCTCAGTGTATCTATGTCTGGGAGGAACGGGTTTGATCTCCCAGCTCTGCCGCCCTGAAACTGTGGAGAACTTCTATCTGAAATTCAGATTAGCCTGTACACTTCCTGCCACACACACCAGCTGAGGTGACCTTAGGCTAGGTCACGAAAAGCACCGGAGCCTCTCTCAGCCCTGCACCGGACCTCTACAGGGTGTTTGTTGTGAGGGGAAGGGCAAGGATTATGTAAGCCCTTTGAGTGCCTCCTGCGGGAGAGGAAGGGGATATAAATCCAAACTCCTCCTCCTCCTCCTCCTCCTCCTCCTCCTCCTCCTCCTCCTCTCCTCTCTCTTCTTTTCAACAGCTGCTTTCTTCTTCTTCTTCTTCTTCTTCTTCTTCTTCTTCTCTTCTTCTTTCTTCTTCTTCTTCTTCTTTCTCTCTTCCTCCTCCTCCTCCTCCTCCCTCCTCCTCCTCCTCCTCCTCCTCCTCCTCCTCCTCCTCCTCCTCCTCCTCCTCCTCCTCCTCCTCCTCATGCCGCGACCCTTTAATACAGTTCCTCATGTTGTGGTGACCCCCAACCCTAACATCTATCTATTTTACAGATGGAGAACACTGATGCAGAGAGTCTTAGGCGACCCCTGTGAAAATTCGTTTCGACCCTGTAAAGGGGTCGCGACCAGTGGTGGGATCCAGCAATTTTAATAACAGGTTCCGATGGCTTTTTGCAGGATTCTTGAACAGTGGCGCTTGCCGCTGCAATAATAATACCTCCAGTCCCTATTGGGCATAGGTGGGAGGTTGCTCTTAGTAGCCCTCTTTCGACGCTCTCAGAACAAATTAGTCACCACTTCTAGAGAAGTGGTGAGAACTGGTTGGATCCCACCTCTGGTCGCGACCCCCAGGTTGAGAACCGCTGCGCTATCCGGGTCAGCACGATGCAAACTTCGGCCCTTTCTGCTCAGGCCAATAAACCTGGGATAACAATGGTAAAAAAAAAAAAACCATTGGGGAGTTAAGCGGATCAGCTCTAAAGTTTAGTCTGCCCTCTGTGTTATTTACTCCTCAAATGGTTTATTCAAGAATCAGCATCTATACGATTGCTTTTGAAATCCGGGGTTGCAGCCGCTTCGAATGAAACTCGAACGGCAGGCCGAACGAGGAGGCAGTTTTTTTTCTGGCCAAATGGTTGCCAAAAAAAAAAATCCCCTGGTGGCACAAAGGGGCGTGACATCAGACAGCACGGCTGTGGGGGAGATCACTTGTGCATGTCTGCATAGCGACACATTGTGGGGAGGTAAATAAAAAACAATATCGCACTGCCTCGTCGCGAGAATACGCCTCGGGCAATTCACTTTCGCTGACCCGGGATGCCCAGCTTCAATGGGCCGCCGGGATCATGCCTGATTCATGGCTGCAACCTGCTTTACGTTTGCTGTGCGGAAACGGCCTTAGGAATGTTGGGATAAGTGCTCCTGGTAGTTGGAGATTATCCCTTGTAAAATTGAATAGCAAATGACGCGGGTGGTTGTAGAGCACAGCAGAAGCCGCTTACTCGTGTGCATGTGAGGTGTGATGGATCCCCAGGTCGCGCGCAAGCTTACACAAAAGAAAGTCGAGTCAGTTGCAGTTTCTAACGAATAGAGTATTTCTATTAGTGAACTCCGTTCTGGATAGAAAAGTAGGAAGATAGAGATCACTATGCCAGTGATGGCGAACCTATGGCACGGGTGCCAGAGGTGGCACTCAGAAACCCTCTCAGCACGCAGCGCAAACAGAGTCACCCCCCCCCCACATACTACACCAGCGGCCTTGGGCTGCTGGGGTTGATTGATAACATTAAATCTAAGGTACTAATTTTGGGAAGCAGTGTAGGTAACCCACGGTGTTAAGCGCTTCGTTAAACCCCACTGATTTACTAATGCAAGAACTAAAGCACAATCCTTTGCCTGGGGCAAGCTCGGCAATAGGGGCTTGTCTTCACCGAATCAAACTCTTCCTAGTTGCATCCATCTCCAGTGAAATACCAGACTCCAGCCTGTGAGCCTTCCCAGCTGGAAGAGTTGCAATGGTTGCTTGAAAGCAAAGCCACTGACTGAAAGTAAGGCCACCAAGCTTCTACTTCCTGAGTAACAGCTACTGTGGAGATAAATCCATTTTTTCTAAACTGAAACCTTCAGTATTCAGGTTAAATTGCCCGTGTTGGCGCTTTGCAATAAAATAAGTGGGTTTTGGGTTGCAATTTGGGCACTCAGCCTTGAAAAGGTTCGCCATCACTGCACTATGCTATCCTAATCTAGCTGGATGGAGATGGATGCGAGGAGCATCCATCCTCTCTCTAGGCATGGTAGGAAGAAGTGGTGAGAAGGTGGAGGAAGAAAACCGGAAGGAAGGAAGTCCCTGAGTGTATCGATCCTAACATCAAAGGGATAGGAATCCAGCATTTCGATAGAGTAAAGGTGTGTCAAATCCCTAGGTCCCTATCTAGCCACTAGCTCCCCCTCTGTAGGTTGAGGCAAGAAACAGCGTAAAGTCCTTCACTTCCAACAAGGAAGACAAAACCTTGGCTCTGCAAAGGTCTCCTCCGAGAGACTCAGCCCCTGACGAAGTTACATCCATCTCAGAACAGACGCAGCCCTGCGCCCAGACTCCAGCAAATGCCCGATAGGGTTGTTTACCCACGCTGGTGGCTGAATCATACAGATGATAATTCCTCTGGGACACCCTCTCCCTCATTCCGCACATACTTGCACTTATTAGCACATCAGTTGCTGTTTTTTTAAAAAAACTAAACTTCCAAAAGTCCTCTGAGAATCGAAGTGTGGAAAACGAGCTATTTATAACGACCGCTACTTAACGGGGCGTCCGTGACTATCTCACCACGGATCCCACACTGCCGCGCACAAAGTTTGCAAGAAGGGTGTGGCCACAAGTCGTTCTGTATCTTGGTTCCCCCCGCCCCCCCACCAGGGTGGAGCTGGAAGTACTATGGGGGAAAAGTGTGAGCGAATGTTACAGAAGGATCTCAAGAGTGTAGTCAAGGGTGCTAAATGAGCAGGGGGGGAAATGTATCCGAGAGGGCTTGCTCTCTCATAGAGGTCTGATTAGCATCGCACAGGGGAAGTTCCCCACGGCAGGCAGATAAAACAGGATCGGTTATAGACAGAGGCGTTCCTCCCATTGGGCAAAGTGGGCAGTTGCCAGAGGCACTTGTAATGAAGGATTTTCGGCAAAAAACTACGGAGTTAGTTTGGCTGGTAAGATTTTTTTGTATTTTCAGTGTTTTCCATTTTTTGGCCTGCAAGAAGGCGCGAGGATTTTTAGGGCTAACAGCACTGTAACCAGGGTACAGGATTTTCGGGAGATCTCCTGATGATATCACCCATTTGTGGTTTTGGTTTAGGGAGTCCAAAGTTATGGACTCCCCAGTGGGAGTAATCCCCCATCCCCATTGTTTCCAATGAGGAGCTAATAGAGAGATGAGGGCTACGCAGCACGAGGGTGCATAACTTTGGACCCCTGAACCAAACTTCTGAGGCCTGGTGGAAAAAATGGTTGCCTTTAGTCGCGGTGGGGAGAGGTGGCCGCCCATGGGGAGCATCAAACTCAGAGTTTTGCCTAGGGCTCCAGTTTCTCTTCTGCCTAGGGTAATGCGCCACTGGTTATAGAGGCCAGTTAAAAGCAGGCAGCCCCACACCATATTCATTCATTCATTCATTCATTCATTCGATTTGATAAATTGCCCTACCCCCAGAGGGCTCAGGGCAGTGCCCTACTTAAGAGACAATACCGGAGTCTTCCACAAAACTGCAGGGAGTACCACCCAGGGGTTCCTGTCGGGATTATATGATCCTCGATGCGTTTCGCCCCAGTCTCATGGAGAAAATGGAAGCCTCCACACCCCTCCTCCTTTCCTGATGACCTGGTGCAAAAAAAAGTTGTTTGGTTGTGGTGGGGGAGGGCAGCTGCCCAAGGGGCCTTCCGCGAAAACTCAGATTTTGCACTGGACTGCATTTTTCCTAGATACGCCTCTGCAGAACTGGCGCCAAAAAAGCCAGCGTGGTGTAGCGGTTAAGAGCGGTGGACTCTGATCTGGAGAACTGGGTTTAATTCCCCGCTCCTCCACCTGAGTGGCGGACTCTTAGCGAATGGGCGAAATTTGTTTCCCCACTCCTCCACCTGAAGCTTGCTGGTTGACCTTGGGCCAATCACAGTCCTCTCAGGACTCTGTCTCTCAGCTCCACCTACCTCACAAGTTGTCTGTGGTGGGGAGAGGAAGGGAAAAGGAGTCAGTAAGATGCTTTGAGACTCCTCACAGGAGAGAAAAGCGGGGTATAAAACCAATCTACTCCTCCTCCTCCTCCTCTTCCTCTTCTTCCAACGTCCCTAAAAAGCTATCCTTTTCTCAACACTGCCCAGACCTTTCCAACATGTCTAAACCAGCTGATACAAGATTACCCTTTTCCTCACACTCCACCTACAAACCAGTCCCTGGTTGTGAGCTGCTTCTGTGCTCCTGACACCTGAGAAAGGGACCCCAAAAGTCTTTAAACAAAAACAGCACAGGGACACTTTAAATCAAAGGTGTCAAATTCGCGGCCCTCCAGATGTTATGGACTACAGTTTCCATCATCCCCTGCCAGCATGATGCTGGCAGGGGATGATGGGAACTGTAGTCTATAACATCTGGAGGGCCGTGAGTTTGACACCTGTGCTTTAAATAAACAATTGCTATGGAACAGTTTCCCCTGCTAGTGGCTGAAAACTAAATTGCTTTTCAAGGGCTGATTGCAGAAGAGGCTTGGGATTTTTTTTTTTTTTTTTTGGGGGGGGGGAGTTGGCAACTGAGATACATGCTCCCCCCCCCCTTTTGTTGTTTGGCAGCCCCGGACTTGGAAAGCTCTTTCACGCTCAACTACAATATCTATCCAGTCATGAAGAGGCAGCGGAAAAGGAGGGTGACCTAAAAGCAATTAACAAGACAAGCAAATGGCAGGTTGGGGGGGGGGGGAAACGAGTATACCTAGCCATAAATACCACCTAGTAATTGCCACCCTGTAGTTCTACTGGAGCAGTCTAGGTTAATAATTAAATGCCCCAGCAGGGATCGCCCATCACTCGGGATAAACACCAGATAAACTACAGCGGACGTAAAGGTCAACAGCGGGAGAACTTGCCCTTGTTAGCATCATGGTGATGCGGAACTGTTGGGGAAGGCTGGGTAAAGGGCCAAGTGGAGGTGGAGGTGGTGAGAAGAAAGAAAGAAAGAAAGAAAGAAGAAGAAGCCGAAGAAGAAGAAGAAGCAGAAGAAGAAGAAGAAGAAAGAAGAAGAAGAAGAAAGAAGAAGAAGAAGAAGAAGAAGAAGAAGAAGAGAGGAGATCCATTCTTTGCTATTCCATCCCATGATCCTCAAGCTCTTTCCCACAGTTCTTTGCACAGATGAATCCCACAGGACTCTAGCCAAGTACGTACAGATGGTTCAAATGGAATCTGCCCCCAAACTGTGCATCTCTTCTGCCTCGCATACCAACAAAAGTCAATATGTCCCTCTGTGATGGACTAGTCAGTCTTTATGTGATAGCCATAGGCCTTTCAAATTTAGGAATAATAAATCAGCAATGTATCGTCGAAGGCTTTCATGGCCGGATCACTGGGGTGCTGTGTGGTTTCCGGATATCTCTGACGAGGCCAGCCACAGATGCAGGCGAAACGTCAGGAGAGAATGCTGCTAGAACACGGCCATACAGCCCGGAAACCCCACAGCACCCCAATAAATCCACAGATTAAAACACAAACCATTTTAAAACTAATTCATCTACACAGATGGCAAACAACATAGCCTTAAAAGTTATGGAATTTATGCAGTCTTTGCAATTTATAACTTAGCCTTTATGCTACAACCTTTCTGTGTTCTAAGTTTGGATGAGAGAAACATACATGTGGCTACCTTGTGTGTAACATCCTCAAAGACATCAGCCATTTTGAAACACACTTTATTATCCTCAGTACCAGATAGTTTTTCTAAAATATTATGAAGGTATAGATTCCTGATATGGGAAAACATGGGACAGTGCAAGGTATAATGGTTGACATTTTCTATCTGGTTTAAGCCACAGCTGTGATGGACTATGCCAACCTAAACCAAGTTCCAAGTTCATTGAAGAACATAAGAACATAAGAACTAGCCTGCTGGATCAGACCAGAGTCCATCTAGTCCAGCACTCTGCTACTCGCAGTGGCCCACCAGGTGCCTTTGGGGAGCTCACCTGCAGGATGTAACAATGACGCTTCTCGCGGCTGCTGCTCCTGAGCACCTAAATTACTGCTAAACATTTGTCTGGTGGAGTCGCTGATGGGAGTTGTAGTCCATGAACATCTGGGGGCCCTGAGTTTGACACCTGTGTTCTAGAGGCTTAGAAGGTGCAACTCGGTTTAGGATTACACAGTAAAAGCAGCTGTTGCTTTTTCGAATTTGCAGCTGTTCCTTCCTGTTTCCTAACCACGTCTCTCTTGCCTTTCTTCATAACACCGAGTTGCTAAAATAGGAAGAATCTTTTGAACTGCCCCGATATCCTGTGGAGACCGCATTTGTTCTTGGTTTTCAAGCGTACTCAATGGATCAATTGGCCTTTTGAAAAAAAATCATTCGGCTTTTTCTAAACAGCACGCTGGTTACGAAAATCTCTTGCATATTCGTCGATATGCCTGATCTCTGGCAACCGACTCTTTGTAATTAGCTCTTCCTTTCCTTTATTAGCTATTTCTTCCGCCCCGTCCCGGTTGTGACCACAAGTGGAGTGGCAGTTCAGGCATAAATAGGACAGCAGAATAAGAAACGGCTTCTGAATTTGGATTCTGGGCTGTATCAATAGGAGTATAGTCAGTGGTAGATCAAGCTTATTTTAATGGCGCTGGAGTTTCCATGAGTGGTGGGGATTCAAACTGTGGCGTGGCGCCCAGTGGGGCTGGGCGAGACAACAGGGGCGTGAAAGCAGCGTAGACATTCAAGGGGCAGAGGCATTCCTGGGCAGGGCTGTGGCAAGGATGCAGCTGCTGGCGGTCGCGAAGTGGGAAATGAATGCACACAGGCGCAGGCTACCACGCACGCCGGTGCACCTCCTGCTAGACTGCTTCAAGTTCTGTGCACTACTGCTGAGAGGAGGGGCGTAACTAAGGCAAAAATCACGTGGCAAGAGAAGTCGCATTAGTAACAACTTCGGCACACACAGAATAATTAGTAACCTACTCTTGGGGACCTGTGAGAACCTGCTGGATCCCACCTCTGAGTATAGTGTCAGATGGGGATATGTGTACCTCTCTATTCTGCATTGGTTGGGCCTCACCTGGAATATTGTGTGTACAGTCTAAGGCACCACAATTCAAGAAGGATATTGACAAGCTGGAGCGGTCAGGAGGCGACAAAATGGTCAAAGGTCTGGAATCTATGACCTACGAGGAGTATCTTAGGGAGCTGGGGATGTTTAGTTTGGTGAAGAGAGGTGACATTAGTCATGTTTAGCGTAGTGTAGTGGTTCAGAGCAGGTGCACTCTGATCTGGAGAACCAGGTTTGATTCCCTGCTCTGCCACTTGAGCTGTGGGGGCTTACCTGGCGGACCAGATTAGCTTGTGCACTCCAACACAGGCCAGCTGGGTGATCTCAGGCTAGTCACTGGTCTTTGGAGCTCTCTCAGCCCCACCCACCTTCAACTGCTGTTCTTTCTGGCCTGTAAATACAGTTGTGGGAACAGTTTTCTGGGCTTGTTGGATGGCTGTTAAAGCCACAGAGAGTCCTCCCAATAACAAAAGTGACAATCCTCTCTCGGGACCGGAGCCTTTTCTTCTGGATTATTTTCTCCGCTTACAACAGTTCTGCCTAGTTACAGACCTCCAGAGTGCAAGGTGTTCCGCGTTTCCCCTTTTAGAAGACAAGGTCCCTCGAAATCCAATTTCTGCCTGTCAAGCTCAGCCAAATGACCATCCGTTAACAGTTAATGGGCTTCGGATGAGTACAGGGGTATTGACAGGTTGTTTGTGTCTCTTTAAAAGCCAGCTAATGAATTGGATTGTGGGTATTGATCCAGCACTTCCTCTCTGCACCTGTTATCCCTCTGTTCTTCATTATAGGACTGTCCAGCTTCATTAAAACCGGCTGCTCATTTAATCTTTGCAGTAGGTGGCAGGGACAGGAACTACCTGGATGGGCGGGTCCAGTTTTTCTTGGCGCTCTGCTAAGCTAGCTATCCCTCTGCATTTGTCCGTCAGCTATACTTCGCCAACAGGCCTGCAGGAAAAAAAATGTCCTGCCCCTTTAACAGAAGGGGGGGGGGGGGTGATGTTAGTGACCAGGTTATGTTGTTTATCATGAAAAGCTTCAACTATATATTTTCATATGTTAACTTCATCCCTTGAAGAAGTAGAAGAAGAGAAAGAAGAAAGAAGAAAGAAAGAAGAAGAAGAAGAAGAAGAAGAAGAAGAAGAAAGAAAGAAAGAAAGAAGAAGAAGGGGAGGAGGGAGGAGGGAGGGAGGAGGGAGGAGGAGGTTTGGTTATACTACCTTTCTCTCCTGTGGGAGAGTAAAGGTGGCTTACAAAAACTCCTTTCCTTCCTCTCCCATCAGGCCTGTGAGGCAGATGAGGCTGAGAGAGTTCTGAATGAACTGTGACGGCAAGGTCACCAGCAGGAATGTAGAGGAGTCGCGGAAACACATGCTGGTTCACCAGATAAGCCTCTGCCACTCGGTGGAGGAGTGGGGAATCAAACCCAGTTCTCCAGATTAGAATGCACCTGCTCTTAACCACTCTTCGGCACATGCAGAATAATGCACTTTCAATCCACTTCCACAATAGTTTGCAAGTGGATGTTGCTATTCCGCACCGTAAAATCCAGCTGCAAAGTGGACTGAAAGTGGATTGAAAGTGCATTATTCTGCATGCGCGGAAGGGGTCTCTCTCGCTCTCTCTCTGACCTCCCCCCTTCCCCCACCAATGTGCTGACATACAGTTTCAAGTTCTTCTTGATTTGAACAAAGAGGCTGAATTCAGCATTCACAAACAAACGGGCGTTTCGAAGGTGACAGCATTGCAGGATAAAATAAGCAACAGCAGCTCAAATGCGGTTTATAAACACAAGGGCGGTTTATAAACCCAGTTAATAATAATAATAATAATAATAATAATAATAATAATAATAATAATAATAATAATAATAATAATAATAATAATAATAATAATAATAATAATAATAATAATAATAATAATACTACAAATTTTATCCTGGAATTATGACTGATCTTTAGACAAGAGAGATCAGCTCCCCTGATAAATAGTTGCTTTGGAGAATTGGAGTCTATAGCATTATAAGCGAGAGACTTCAGCTCCCTCTGAGAGTTAAGGCATTGTCATAACCGAAATAAATAAATAAATAAATAAATAAATAAATAAATAAATAAATAAATAAATAAATAACCAACCTGTTGAAGTCCTCCTCTCCCTAAAACCTGCACACACACCACCCAAGGCTACATCTCCAAATCTTCAATAATGGGCTGACCTGGAATTGGCAGTTCTAAATGAGTGGATTCTCACCGGACTGACTTTTCACGTAGGTGAGTCACGGGGCCATGAAATGCAGGAAGTACCCAGGGTGAAACAGGAACGACTGGAAACTCAGATTTAATTCATTCAAAAAAGCTGTATGGTGTTTGAGCCAGACTGCAAACTAAACTGACATCAGACACGCAAGAGCAAAAAAAAAAAAAGACGTTCTGGCAGACAAAAAAAAAGAGGAGAGAGAAATGAAAGAATTTTCCGTGCATGAAAAACTCACCCCCACCCCCAATGGCCAGGAAGAGCCCCGGAGAGGGACCCATTGATTTAATTGTCAATATGTTTGACTTCTTCCTCATTGACAGCAAGAACAGTCCACTCTCCGGTTCTAGCTACTTGAGACGGTCAAAGCAGAAAGTTTCTAATTGAAAAGCGTTAAGACTGAAGGCTGCGTCCTTGAAGAATCAATTTGTGGTCCATATTTAGACCTCTAGCTTGTTTTTAAACTTCCAGCTGGGAGGGGAGGGGAGAAAGAGGAAGGGAAGAGCTACACAAAGGCACATCATTGGAAATAATCTTCCTGCGGGAAAATGGAAAACAAGACTCGGCCACTCAAAGTCAATCTGAGTATAGCAGTGGTGGCGAACCTATGGTACGGGTGCCAGAGGTGGCACTTGGAGCCCTCTCTGTGGGCACGTGCAAACAGAGTCCCCTCCACCCCCACCCCCACACACATCTTAGGCTGGCCTGAGCAGCTGGGCCTCGGGATTATTAGCAGTAAACTTAAGACTCTGGTTTTGGAGAAGCAGGTATGTAGAGTAACATTGTTAAGCGCCAAGTTAAAACCCCACTGATTTTTTATGTGAAGAACTAAACCGGCGGATCCCTTTACCTGGGAAGTAAGCTGGGTTGCTGGCTTAATGGGGAGCTTGCTGAGTAAACCCTCCTAAATCGTAAGTGATTCACCCACGTTGGAAGAGTTGCATGGTTCGCTTCCAAAGCCAAGCTTCACCAACTACCACCTTCCTCAAGCTTGCTCCCCGCCAGTACGCAGCCTTGGAGCCAACCAACTGTTTTCTTAACTAAAACCTCAATATTCAGGTTAAGTCGGCGGTGTTGGCGCACTGCGATAAATAAGTGGGTTTGGGGTTGCAATGTGGGCACTCGGTCTCGAAAAGGTTCGCCATCGCTGGACTATAGAGTGGAGGCCCATTGGCAACGGGGGTAGTCATTAGCCAGGGAAACTGTACAGGGCCTCTTTACAGGCCTGCGAGTTGAACATCAGCCTGATTCTTGAGCCACTAATGTAGCAGTAAGAGGCAAGAGAGCTTCCTTTTGAAATAGTTCCCTCTGATTACTGACAATGGGTCTATCCATTATAGATTTGGACTGACGGGCTCAAAGTGAAAAGGATGGTAATGTCTCCTAATGGCCGTGGAGTATGGATAATTGTTGAGGATAATTGTTGAGGATAATTGTTAGAAGGACATTGGATAGCTCCGTCTTAAAGGGGACCCCCTTCTTCCCAGAGGGGGAAGGAGGAGGCAGGTATATTCAAGTGTGAACTTGGGCTGTGTTAGGTCCTGGTACAATGATCAATAAGCTCGACTCTGAATGTAAAATCAGAAGGCTTTATTGGGTTGTCAGCAGAGACTCAAAATGGCAGGAAGCCAGATCTGGGGCTCCTGGCTCCTGCAAGCTCATTTATTCCAGCTGCATATAAAGCCATGGAGGGCTGATGCACAGAAGGTGACGTAGTGGTTAAGAGCAGGTGCGCTCTAATCTGGAGAACCGGGTTTGATTCCCTGCTCTGCCGCTTGAGCTGTGGAGGCTTATCTGGTGAACTAGATTAGCTTGTGCACTCCAACACATGACAGTTGGGTGACTCTGGGCTAGTCACAGTTCTTTGGAGCTCTCTCAGCCCCACCCACCTCACAGGGTGTTTGTTGTGGTGAGAGGAAGGGAAAGGAGATGGTAAGCCCCTTTGAGTTTCCTTACAGGAGAGAAATACAGCAGAGGAGGGATATAAATCCAAACTCTCCTCCTTAGTTGACGGGAGTTGATTTGTAGTTCTGGGACTCCCCTGGAGGTTGGCAACAGGTGCTGTTAACTGAGCCAAGCCCTCTTTTAATTCTACGCATGGCTCCGGTCTAGTCCATAGCCGAATTCAAACACACTTTGGTATGTCGGGCTGCCATATGGGAAAAGGAGCTTGACTGCACCCAGGGTGCCCCTCAGACATTTCCTTACAGTTGCTTTGTCTAACCACCAGAAAGCGATCCTGCAGTGCGGTCATGGCAACCAGTTGCTGCCACAGGGAGGGCTGGCCACCTTCCCTCCCTCTCCTTCCGCGGCCACTCACCGGCCCGCACCTCAGCTCGGCAACAGCTGTATCTTAGCAACCAGGAGAGTCCCTGCTAATTTAACAAACCGATGGTTGCTAGGAAGCAAGCTTGACCTTTCATCGGCCAATGGCCAGCGTCGATGTTGGCTCAGCATAACCTGCAGCTATAAGAAAGTGGAATTTGGTCCTTTTGTGGCGAAGGTTGAACGGCTACTGCATTTGGTCTGTATTCGCTGAGCACATGATGCTGACGATTTTCCCAGCAGGCAGGCACCCTTTCCTCAAATCAATCAATCAATCAATCAATCAATCAATCAATCAATCAATCAATCAATCAATCAATCAATCAATCAATCAATCAATCAATCAATCAATCACCCTTTCCTCATATCTGCATGGATGTTGGCATCTCTAGGGATGCCAGTTTCCAGGTGTCTATGATACAGCCACCTTGCCCCACACGGCTAACAGTACACCGGTACTGTTTCCTGCTCAACGATGCACTTCGATCAGCCCTTTTGCAACAACAAACAAAGCTTTTCGCATAACATAAATTTTGGACGGATTCCAAATGCAATCTCTCTTGTTATAGCCACAATTATAAGCCTCTTTGTGTTGGTGCATTCGCTCTGTTTCTTTGAACCACCACAGGTAATTAGGTATAGACGCCCGGTCAGCCGGGCAGGTCCGTATTCGGCAACGCCCGATTTCATCGCTCCTTCGTACGGCCTGGGTTCTAACCCGAAAATCAAAAATGTACGCTGTTGGTGTTTTGCCCTCAATCGGCTCATTATCCTAACAAACATCTTTACAGCTCCATTAGCATCGCTTACATGTAAATTCACTAATCGACTTATTTCCCTCCAGCTCTTTGCTGTAAAACAGGACCGTGTACTATTATTATCTAGTTGTGTTCAAAAACCTGTAGCTGTATGGGACCATACTGAAGAGCCTGCTTGTATCAAAGAAATCCCTAATTACCTGTCAGGATAATGTAAATGCAACCTTCTCTCACTTAAGAAGAAGAAGAAGAAGAAGAAGAAGAAGAAGAAGAAGAAGAAGAAGAAGAAGAAGAAGAAGAAGAAGAAGAAGAAGAAGAAGAAGAAGAAGAAGAAGAAGAAGAAGGAGGAGGAGGAGGAGGAGGAGGAGGAGGAGGAGGAGGAGGAGGAGGAGAGCCTGCTTGTATCAAAGAAATCCCTAATTACCTGTCAAGATAATGTAAATGCAACCTCCTCTCACTTAA
Source organism: Sphaerodactylus townsendi (assembly GCF_021028975.2). NCBI lineage: Eukaryota > Metazoa > Chordata > Lepidosauria > Squamata > Sphaerodactylidae > Sphaerodactylus > Sphaerodactylus townsendi. The sequence continues at coordinate 1,738,820 of NC_059441.1, forward strand.
GAAGAAGAAGAAGAAGAAGAAGAGGAGGAGGAGGAGGAGGAGTTTGGATTTATATCCCCCCTCTCTCTCCTGTAGGAGACTCAAGGGGGCCTACAATCTCCTTGCCCTTCCCCCCTCACAACAAACACCCTGTGAGGTGGGTGGGGCTGAGAGAGCTCCGAGAAGCTGTGACTAGCCCAAGGTCACCCAGCTGGCGTATGTGGGAGTGCACAGGCTAATCTGAATTCCCCAGAAAAGCCTCCACAACTCAAATGGCAGAGCTGGGAATCAAACCCGGTTCCTCCAGATCAGAGTGCACCTGCTCTTAGCCACTACGCCACTATGCCACTAGACCACTGTTTGGATTTATATCCCCCCTTTCTCTCTGTAAGGAGACTCGAAGGGGTTTACAATCACCCCCCCCCCCCAACAAGCACCCTGTGAGGTGGGTGGGGCTGAGAAAGCTCCAAAGAACTTATTTATTTGTTCAATTTAATATACCACCCACCCCCGAAGGTGGTGTACAATGACATGCTAAAACTGTGACCAGCCCAAGGTCACCCAGCTGGCATGTGCTGGAGTGCACAAGCTAATCTGGTTCAACAGATAAGCCTCCACAGCTCAAGGAGAGGTTCTGAGGTGGGGAATTGGTGGAAATGAGTACAACCTTATGTACAAATACTAGCCGTTTTTGTTTTTCAAAATAAGGAGTGACAAAAGCTGTGGTTGTGTCCTGCTTCCCAGACAAATCTACTGAGTCTGATTGCAGTTACCCTGCAAACATCTTGTTGGATCCAGCTTTTGGTGGGAGCCCTCGAGCGAAAGGCTGACCAGTTTTGCTCTGCAAAAAGAGCTTAGCTAGGAGGCTGCAATTAACTCTGAGGAGCAAAGCACAACGTTTTGCCACTAAGCTTTAATGCATAGGTGTCAAACTCAGGCCCTCCAGGTGTTCATGGACTACGATTCCCATCAGCCCATGCCAACAGGGCCAATTGGCCATGCTAGCAGGGGCTGGTGGGAATGATAGCCCAGGAACATCTAGAGAACCCCTATGCTTTTCTTTCTGAGGGTCTTCAAACTATGGCCACTCAGATGTTCAAGGACTACAATTCCCATCAGCCCCTGCCAGCATGGCCAAGTGGCAGGGCTGATGGGAATTGTAGTCCATGAATTGTAGCCCACCCACCTGTTCCTCCCTTCCTTTCTCTTTCTTTTATTTTTTTCCTTGCTTTTGTATGGCTGAGCGCCTGTTTGAACTGTTTTAAGCTGTTAATTCACGCTTAGTTGTTCAAATTATATGTAATTTGCTGCCGGAGTTTTAATGTTTAATTATTATTATTATGTTATTATGTTATTGAGTTGCTGTTGATGACAGCCATGTTGTTGAGCCGCCTCGAGCCCTTCGGGGAAGAGGCGGCCTAGAAATCTAAAATATAAATAAAATATAAATAACATCTGGAGGGCCATAGTTTGAAGACCCCTGCTTTAATGGGTTATAAACATTGTCTTCTGCTCACACCTAGTCCTGGAAAGCGCCAAAGGGAAGAGGGCCATTCCCCAGAGCAGTACTGCCACCTGCTGGCGCTCTAGCCAAACTACTAGCCACCCTGTGCTAAACCAGAATTAAAAGAGAACTCACAAGAAGCATCACCTACCGCTCAATCAATCAATCAATCAATCAATCAATCAATCAATCAATCAATCAATCAATCAATCAATCAATCAATCAATCAATCAATCAATCAATCAATCAATCAATCAATCAATCTTTATTACGGTCACAGACCAGCACAAGGTAGATAAGAGACAACCAAGTCAAAGATATGTGAAAACAATAAATCTGTAGGACCAGGAGTCATGGGTTCAAGGTGAAGGAAGAGAGATTCCACCTAACCATCAGGGAAAACTTCCTGATGGGATGTATGAGATTGCCTGGTCTCACACCTTTATCATTATGAGGATAAAATGAAGCTCTGTGAGCTGTGAAGGACAGGGTTTTTTTTAGAAGTGAGAGGTGGGTGTGGTTTCAGCCGACTGCGTAGCGTTTTGATGGGAAAGGCACCCTTACAGTTTTGTTTGGGAATGAGAGGGTTGCCAGTCTCCAGGCGGTGGCTCGAACTCCCCCAAAACTACACTGACTGCAGAGATAGTTTCCCCAGAAGAACATGGCCACTTTGAAGGATGGACTCTATGCAGAGGCGGAGAGCTCAAGGGGCATGTGGGGTCACATGTCCCTGGGTGCACACCAACGGGTCGCGTGGAGAATCGCTTCCAATACCCCTCCCCTTGGCTCCGTCCCAACAGGCTGCCCCTTCAACAGGTGGAGCCTCTGCCAGCCGAAGGAGCAGCCTGGCGGGGCTAAAGGGTGCTCGGCGGCAGCCCAGCCAGGTAAATGGGGCGTGGGGGAACAGGGGCAGGGGGACTCCCAAAACAGGTGTTGCCCCGGGTGTCATTCCCGCCCCCCATCTCTGACTCTATGGCATTTGACTCTGCTGAAGTCTGCTCCCAGATCTCCAGGTATTTATCAACCCAGAACTGGCAACTCTAAACATTATGACGGCACAGGCTGAACAAAGCATCTTGGCAGACGTAAAACAGCTTTGTTGTGTATGAGATGTTGCAGCCGTAACCAGCAATGCGTGTGATTTATACCCTCGGGGAGTGGGGGGGAGGTCTGCGGAATAAGCAATACCCAGGTGAACCGACGGCATCATTAAAAAGAATACGGGCGCCCATACATAACCGAGCGAATAAGGAACCTGAAGGCACCAACTAATCAAACCGCGGACGGTGTTCCCACGCGGCAGAGGTCAATTTTTCCTGGGTTGTTGAGACGCCCGAGAGAAACGCTGACAGTTTTATTCCAGCTGCGGAGACTGCGGATCGGCAGCGCTAAAAAAGGTCGTGCGGAAAGGAAGATTTCTCTGAGCAAATGGAAGGCAGGTGGGCAGATTTCAGCGGATGGGGCAGTCCTAGACCTATATATAGGCCGACAGAAAGTGGCTTTCCCCATGAGGGAGAGGAATTTGTGAACAGAAAGATAGTTTGTGCCCCTCTGTGAAGGGGGATATTTTTATGTTCCAATAGTCAAGTGTAACCTGATCTGCGGATACAGAAATCCGCAGATTGGGGCCACGCCGACATAAAACCGATACTTCTGCAAAGTTGCAGAAAAACACACAAACCTGAAAATACTACATTGGGGAGGGTTTTTTGCCATCAAATTTATGGCCGTGCCCCACCCACCTTGAGGGAAGGGGAGGGGCCCATAATCTGTGGGGGAGAGGAGGGAGGGGGAGGGAGGGACGGTTGAAGTTTGCAATTAGATTTCAGAGATATTTTTTAAAAAAAATTAAGATTGGAAAAGGATAACTTCTAGAGCAACGAGAAAATAGGTTGTGATAAGCACAGCATACAGCAGGGGTGTCAAACTCGCAGCCCTTCAGGTGTTCATGAACTACAATTCCCATCAGCCCCTCCCAACATGAGCACTGGCTATACTGGCAAGGGCTGATGGGAATTGTAGTACATGAACATCTGGAGGGCCACGAGTTTGACACCTGTGGCATACAGGAAGGACTGAGGATCCAGGCATTCCTGGTTTAAATCACAGCACAGCCAAGTAAGCGCACTGGGTGAGCTTGTACTAGTGACACACCTAGCCTACCTCACAGGGTGGTTGTGAGGACAAATAGGTGGGCACCATGTACGTTGCACTGAATTCTTTTGAAGAAGAGACTGGAATATAGGTAGATTTTCTGCCTCAGAATTCCCTGACAGGTGAAACCTGGGACATAGAGGTTACGGTGTCAGATTAAGACCCTTGAGATTCGGGTTGATGTGAATACACAGGAAGGTGCCTAATACTGATTGAAACCCTCAGTCCAGCAAGGTGAGAATTATCCCCTCGGACTGTGGCTTTTCAGGGTGGGGGTCTTCAATGGGTGACCTTGGGCTAGTCCCAGTTCTTCGGAGCTCTCTCAGCCCCACCTACCTCACAGGGTGTCTGTTGTGAGGGGGGAAGGGGAAGGAGTTTGTAAGCCCCTTTGAGTCTCCTTGCAGGAGAGAAAGGGGGGGATATGAATCCAACTCTTCATCGTCTTCCTTCACATCATCTACAGACTGGTCCTTTTAATTAGGAGAGGCTGAAATTTGAACCTGGGACTTCCTGCTGGCCAATCACATCCCCTATCACCGAGCTGCAGCTCCCCCTCCCCCTACTCAGGCAGGAAGCTTGCCGGGTGACCTTTGGCCAGTCACATTCATTCTAACCTACCTTACCGGATTGTTGTGAGGACAAAATGGGAAAAGGGGGTCAGGTATGCCACTTGAGATCCTTGGTGGAAGTATGGGGTGGGGGAATGATATAAATCCTAGAATGGTATCAGACAGCTAATCAGGGGCGTAGCTAGGGAAAATGGAGCCCGGTGCGTCTCCCTTACATGTTCATTTTTGGGGTATTTTTAGGGTTTTTTTCAGTTTTTGGCCTGCAGGGGGCGCAGGTTTTAGGCTAGCAGCACCAAAATTTCAGGATATCTTTAGGATACTCTCCTGATGGTACCACCCAGGTTTGGTAATGCTTGGTTCAAGAGGTCCAAAGTTATGGACGCTCAAAGCTGTAGCCCCCATCGCCTATTAGCTCCCATTGGAAACAATGGGGGATGGGGGCACCCCCTTTGGGAGTCCATAACTTTGGACCCCCTGAACCAAGCCTCACCAAACCTTGGTGGCATCATCAGGGGAGTCTCCTAATTTTTGGTGCTGCTAGCCTAAAAACTGCGCCCCCTGCAATCCAAAAACTGGAAAAAACACTAAAAATAGAAAAAACACAAAGCTGAATTTTTGCACGCCCCCTAGGCGCGCCTGGTGCAACGCACACCCCTGGCCCCCTTGTAGCTTCGCCTCTGCGGCTAATTCTCCCCCACTGCCCTTTTAACTGATTCTCAGTAACATCCTTGTCCAGTCCAAGTCAACAAGCAAGCCATCTCTACAAAGAAGGTGCTGGCAGATTGTGGGAGGACAGTTGGGGTGGTGTTAGAAAACCAGCAGCCTTTCGCCAAAGGTGTTTTCAGAGTTCTGTCTTTATCTCGATCTCTTCATCCAAGTTCTCTACACAGCTCCAAGAAACGTAAACATGGCAAACAGGAAGGCACTATCTCCATCTGGGTCTTTTGGGGCAAATCATTTGAAAAGGGGGGGATGGGGGAAGGTAGCGATTGCTGCGGGGGGGGGGGAATCAATGAACTGCAACCGATAATGGATTGATTTTCCTTGGAGGCATCGCACCAATTGAAAAGAAAGTCACTCCTGCTCTCCGAGAGACACCGTCAGTGCATGGCTGCCTGCGAGCTTCCATCAAACACCATCAAATTCATGGTCACAATAGCCTGTGAAGAGGGGCTCGGCCCGGATCCCTCGCCTGTGAGAAAGAACACAGATTTGGCATCAGCGGAAGATCACACTTACAAAGGACACAGTTTCCTGAAGAAGATGGGCCTCCTGAAAGGGGGAAAGTAGGGACTAGAATTCCCGTTGCAGCAAAGTCAGATCCAATATGGACTCCAAAGGCAGAGGTGGGATCCAGCAGGTTCTCACAGGTTCCCGAGAGTCAGTTACTAATTATTTGTGTGTGCCGAGAGGGGGTTACTAATTGGTGATTTTGCCACGTGATTTTTGCCTTAGTTACGCCCCTCCTCTCAGCAGTAGCGCACAGAACTTGAAGCAGTCTAGCAGGAGGTGCACCGGCGTGCATGGCAGCCTGCGCCTGCGTGCATTCGTTTCCCACCCAAGGACTGGCGCAGCAGCTGCGTCCTTGCCACAGCCCCACCCAGGAATGCCCCACCCCTGGAATACCTGGCCACGCCCCCATCGTGCTCCACCCAGCCCCATTGGCGCTACGCCACAGTTTGAATCCCACCACCATGGGAACCTGTTACTAAAATTTTTGGATCCCACCACTGTCTAAAGGGTTTACCTACAGTTCTCGTCGTGATCCTGTATGCGCACGGGAGATGTGAGAAATTTTGGAAAATGGACAGCAACAGAGATTGGTCTTATCAGCAGAGTTTAAAGTGGAGTCACTCTGGTAAGATGAGAAGTCTTCAGTCTTCTTGCACTCACTGCAACCTTCTATCACCCTTGGAAAAGAATACTCTCCACTCAAGATGTTCTTTCCACAGGAAGGCTTTTACTTTAGCAGTTGCAAGGTTACACAAGTCTACTCATACAAGACTATTGTACTGTAAAGAACTCTTCAGCTATAACAAAGTTCAACACATATAGAACTCCTCAGACTATATCTCAGTCTCAACTCTATCTCAACTCAGCATATACAAATGCATACATCAGGGATACTTTTCCCCACCCACGTAACAGCCTCTCATTGGTCTAGAACAGGGGTAGGGAACCTGCGGCTCTCCAGATGTTCAGGAACTACAATTCCCATCAGTCCCTACCAGCATGGCCAATTGGCCATGCTGACAGAGGCTGATGGGAATTGTAGTTCCTGAACATCTGGAAAAGCAATTCTGATCTAAATCAGCATGAACTAGCCAATCATGTTAAAGGTTAATCTTTGCTACTTTTGCCCCTAGACCAGTGGTGGCGAACCTTTGGCACTCCAGATGTTATGGGCTACAATTCCCATCAGTCCCTGCCAGCATGGCCAATTGGTCATGCTGGCAGGGGCTGATGGGAATTGTAGTCCATAACATTTGGTCATGCTGGCAGGGGCTGATGGGAATTGTAGTCCATAACATCTGGAGTGCCAAAGGTTCGCCACCACGGCCCTAGACTGACTGTCTCCGTTCTCTGGGTTGGCAAACCTTCTGCTAACTTGAAACGACCCTTTAATGAACTGTTCACTCTTTTTTTACATCATGACACGTCTGTGATTCAGTAGAAAAGCATCCACTTGGGATGCAGAAGAAGAAGAATTGGATTTATACCCGGCCTTTCTCTCCTGTAAGGAGACTCAAGGTGGCTTACAAGCTCCTTTCCCTTCCTCTCCCCACAACAGACACCTTGTGAGGCAGGTGGGGCTGAGAGGATTGTGCCGAGTCTCTGCTTCACTCACTCCACGGCACTGTCAGTTTAGACATCAGAGCTGAAGTGTCTTTAACCATTGATTGGTTAAGGAATTCGCACAAGCGATGTTTCGCAGCCAACAGCTCACGTTCTGTGCTTGTCACTCACTCTCCCACTAAATGGAACTGTCGCATGCACCTGAGGCAGAAGCCCTGAGTGAAAACAGTCACCAAGAGGGGGTCGCCAGAAGGGGTGTTACCTTAGCAGTGTACATCGGAAGTCCGCCAGCCGCGCATAAGCATCTAGCCTGTTTCGGACAGTCTTGTTGCTCCATAACCGCTCCGCTACAGCGCTGGCTCTGGGCCTTGAGGAAATAAAGGTATAGCTGAGTAAGAGGTGCTGAACATGGGACAAGACACATGCAGAATAATGCACTTTCAATCCACTTTCACAATTGTTTGCAAGTAGATTTTGCTCTTCCGCACAGTCAAATCCAGCTGCAGTGCATTGAAAGTGGATTGAAAACCGTCTGTCTTCAATCCACTTTCACAACTGTTTGCAAGTGGATTTTGCTCTTCCGCACAGTCAAATCCAGCTGCAGTGCATTGAAAGTGGATTGAAAGTGCATTATTCTGAATAATGCACTTTCAATCCACTTTCACAACTGTTTGCAAGTGGATTCTGCTTTTCCGCACAGTCAAATCCAGCTGCAGTGCATTGAAAGTGGATTGAAAGTGCATTATTCTGAATAATGCACTTTCAATCCACTTTCACAACTGTTTGCAAGTGGATTCTGCTTTTCCGCACAGTCAAATCCAGCTGCAGTGCATTGAAAGTGGATTGAAAGTGCATTATTCTGAATAATGCACTTTCAATCCACTTTCACAACTGTTTGCAAGTGGATTCTGCTTTTCCGCACAGTCAAATCCAGCTGCAGTGCATTGAAAGTGGATTGAAAGTGCATTATTCTGAATAATGCACTTTCAATCCCTTTCCTAACGACTACAGAGATGGATTTTGCTCTTCTGCACAGTCAAACCCAGCTGCAGTGCATTGAAAGTGGATTGAAAGTGCATTATTCTGAATAATGCACTTTCAATCACTTCTAACTGACTGCAAGTGGATTCTGCTTTCGCACAGTCAAAATCAGCTGCGAGATGCGTGAAAGTGGATTGAAAGTGCATTATTCTGAATAATGCACTTTCAATCCACTTTCACAACTGTTTGCAAGTGGATTTTGTTCTTCCGCACGGTAAAATCCAGCTACAGTGCATTGAAAGTGGACTGAAAGTGCATTATTCTGCATGTGCGGAAGGGGCCTCAGAGATGTAAAGGAGTGAGAGCAGATGGATATAAAGCGAAAGTCACCTCAGCAGAAACTGTGGCCTCAGTTTGTTTCATTGGTTGTAAGTTATTTCTCGAAACATTTAAAGCTGAAGAACATGTATAAATACAATTTTAATTTGTTAAATATTTGATTTGTTAAATATATCACTTGGAACCCCATCCTAGTAATTTCCTCAGGCCTGCGTAGCCCTTCGAAACTGTTTTAAAGCTCGGGTATGTTGCTCCCAGAGACATTAAAAGGGGTTTGGAATTAAATTCCTGATGGCAGCTCAAAATCGATAGACAAAGAAAGGAATAAATAAACAAACATTGTATTGTCGAAGGCTTTCACGGCCGGAATCACTTGGGTGCTGTGTGACGTTTCGCCTGCATCTGTGGCTGGCATCTTCAGGAGAGAATGCTGCTAGAACACGGCCATACAGCCCGGAAACCACACAGCACCCAAACAAACACTGTATTGTATTGTCGAAGGCTTTCACGGCCGGATTCAACTGGTTCTGGTGGGTTTTCTGGGCTGTGTGGCCGTGGTCTGGTGGACCTTGTTCCTAACGTTTCGCCTGCATCTGTGGCTGGCATCTTCAGAGGTCTATCACAGAGGGAAGTCTGTTACCCACGGTGTCCAGAGAGAAGGAAATGTTTGGGGTATATATTGTCCATGTCCCAGGGTGGGGAACCAAGTTCCACCCAAACACTTACTGATTGGTTCCCCACCCTGGGACATGGACAATATATACCCCAAACATTTCCTCCTCTCTGGACACAGTGTGCAACAGGCATTGCAGGCACCCTAACTAAGCTGTCTCGTTTGGCGCCCGTGGTGGTTCCCCCTGGTTACTTACCAGAGTCTTGGGCTCAGGTTCGTGGCGTCCACATATTCGCCCCACATACAAGCCTCACCACCAATCACGAGGGCTTTCTGCTCTGCACTGCCTGTTGGGGAAGAAAGAAGCCATTCAGATTGCCAGCTGGAGGATGGGGGTGGGGAATGGAAACGGCTCAGTGGAAAGAGTTCACACTGAGGATGGAGTGATGATGAAGAAGAAGATGAATGTGGATTTATATCTTCCTGTAAGGAGACTCACGATGGCCAACAAGCTCCTTTCCCTTCCTCTCCCCACAACAGACACCTGGTGAGGCAGGTGGGGCTGAGAGAGTTCCCAAGAACTGTGACTAGCCCAAGGTCACCGAGCAGAAATGTAGGAGTGCGGAAACACATCCGGTTCACCAGATAAGCCTCTGCCACTCGGGTGAAGGAGTGGGGAATCAAACCCAGTTCTCCAGATTAGAATTCACCTGCTCTTAACTACTACACCATGCTGGAGCTAGTAATGTCTGGCATAAATGTTTCCTTCCAGCTTTCAAGACCGACTTGGGCCCCTTCCACACATGCCGAATAATGCACCTTCAATCCACTTTCAGTGCACTTGGAAGCTGGATATTACTGTGTGGAAGAGCAAAATCCACTCGCAAACAATTGTGAAAGTGGATTGAACGTGCATTATTCTGCCTGTGCGGAAGGGGCCTCACAGTGGACTGCTTCTATGACTTTATAGTGAGTTTCCTGTTCTCCCACCTTTCCACACACAACAATCCAGAGGTGGGATCCAGCAGGTTCTCACCAGTTCCCGAGAGGGGGTTACTAATTGGGTCTGCTTTTCCATTAGAAATTCCATTCGGTCCAAAAATCATAAAGTCCTGTTGTTTCCTATGTGGCTGGTTAGCGAAGGTAGAAAACGGGATCATTCTCCCTGTTGGGCTGTTTTAAAAACATGTTTTAGAAATATGGTAGAGTTTAAGGAAAGTATCCTTCTTTTGATTTCTAGAAATAAAATTAAGTATTTGAAAGTATTAAGTATTTGACAGGCAGTCAATGAGAGGAGAAGTAGTTGTTTCTGTTGGCACTAGACGATAGGACTTGCTATAATGAGTTTAAATTATGGACAGAAAGATTCCAGCTGGAAATTAGGAACTTTTTTTTTACAGTAAGAGTTTTTTACAGTAACAGAGAAATTATTAATGCCCCGCCCCCGGAATGCCTGGCCACGCCCCCGTCATGCCCCGCCCAGCCCCATTGGCGCTACACCACTGTTTGAATCCCACCACCATGGGAACCTGTTACTAAAATTTTTGGATCCCACCACTGAAACAATCTATGCGGGGCAGGGCGAGCAGCCACAGTAAGAACTCACCTTTGAATGCCAGCGGTTCCACCTCGTAAATTTCTAGCCAGTCCTGTCCGTAGGAGATCCAGTTAAGGTACCAAGGGGCAGACAGCACGGCTCGGTAGCCAGCTTTGGTGACCCACGCCGTCTCGTTCGGATACCGCCCGGAGTTCTGCTTCCACACGTGTATGATGGTGTCCGGCTTTACCTGGGCGGAAATAGGAGGAGGCGTTTTGAGACAGGAGTCAGCCGGCTCCGAACATAATGATGCAAGATTACAGAAGCCCACATTTGCTGTTTCTGGCAAATTCCTCCCTAGGGTGTGCTTAGGGGCACTCAGTTGCAGCTGCATAGAAAGGCTGGAAACACACACACACACACACACATTCAGGGAGGACTGGTTGTAAATGTATAAAGTTTTATGCTGCTCTCCAATAAAAGCGATGCCGATCCTTTTCAGAAGCCTTACAGTGAATCGGCAGGGAGGGGAGAGGGGAAGGGCACGGTGATTGGAGAAAGAAGGGAGCAGGTGGGTTCAAAGGTCAAGAGGAAGAGGCCACAGAAACTTCGGTTTCTTTGTAATTCACTTCGAAATGCGTTTGTCACCAGCATTTCCACGGTTCTCTGTCTAAGATAACATACTGTAAAACCAATTATAAGTGTTTGTGTGTGTTGTTAAGTCTCAGCTGACTTATGGTGCCCCCTGCAGAGTTTTCAAGGCAAGAGATGTTCAGAAGAAGGAGGAGGAGTTTGGATTTATACCACCCCCTCTTTCTCTCCTGTAAAATGACTCAAAGGGGCTTACAATCTCCTTTCCCTTCCCGCCCCCACAACAAATACCCTGTGAGGTGGGTGGGGCTGAGAGAGCTCCAAAGAACTGTGACTAGCCCAAGGTCACCCAGCTGGCGTGTGTTGGAGTGCACAAGCTAATCTGGTTCCTCAGATAAGTCTCTGCAGCTCAAGTGGCCGAGCGGGGAATCAAACCCGGTTCTCCAGATTAGAGTGCACCAGCTCTTAACCACTACACCACGCTGCTCAGAGTTGGTTTGCCATTGCCAGCCTCCACGTGGGCTGAGAGTTCTGAGAGAACTGTGACCAGCCCGAGGTCAATCAGTAGGCTTCACATGGAGGAGCTAGGAATCGAACTCGCCGCTCTCAATCGCTACACCATGCCGACTCTTTACTTTGGATATACGACCAGATTATTTTTTTTCCAAAAACAAAGCCTTAGTAAACAGAACGATTATGAATATAGTAGCGCGGGAGAATAAAGATTGCATTTTACAACCCGAAAGGAAAGAATTGCGATTAAACAGCAGCCAAGATTCTCATGATGCCGATTCAGCCTCAAGAGAGTGGAAGTGACAAGAGAAGTTAGCAAATTTGGGGATGTGGGATAAACAGACCACCCCGTTTACGTGAATAGGGTCCCAGCTCAGCCTGGCTGCCCTCACACTCAGAAAGGAGTAGAAAAGAACAGAAAGAATTTACACCTCAGCATGCAAGAATCAAGATCTCCCTCGGGGACAGGGCGGTATAAAAGCTGAAAGTATAAATAAATAAAATAAATAAAGATCACGTTTCGAAACAGCGGAAGGGAGAGTGCAGCTCCTAGAGTGGTCCTCACCTTCACTGCATTATCAAACACTTCCTGCCACACCACGTAGCCTTTCCCGTATGCCGAGACTATATCCAACAGCCTGAAGTAAAGAGAAGAGCTACTGAAAAAAAAAAGACATTTCCCGCACCGCCCCTTCGTCCTGTCTGGGCACGTCTCGGCGGTATCCACACACAATGCTTTTAAGCTAGCAAGGAGCGTTTTCGGGTGCGGTGCTCCAAATAGAAAGCATACAGAGCTCCAGACCCAGTGGTGGGCTTCAAATAATTTAACAACTGGTTGTTTACAAGCACCATTTTAACAACCGGTTCTGCCGAAGCGGTGCAAACCGGCTGAATCCCACCACTGTCCAGACTCATTACGGTTGCAAGGTTCGCAATCATAAGAACATAAGAACTAGCCTGCTGGATCAGACCAGAGTCCATCTAGTCCAGCACTCTGCTACTCGCAGTGGCCCACCAGGTGCCTTTGGGAGCTCACATGCAGGATGTGAAAGCAATGGCCTGCTGCTGCTGCTGCTCCTGAGCACCTGGTCTGCTAAGGCATTTGCAATCTGAGATCAAGGAGGATCAAGATTGGTAGCCATACTTCGACTTCTCCTCCATCAATCTGTCCAAGCCCTTTTTTAAAGCTATCCAGGTGAGTGGCCATCACCACCTCCTGTGGCAGCATATTCCAAACCCCAATCACACGTTGCGTGAAGAAGTGTTTCCTTTTATTAGTCCTAATTCTTCCCCCCAGCATTTTCAATGAATGCCCCCTGGTTCTAGTATTGTGAGAAAGAGAGAGAAATTTCTCTCTGTCAACATTTTCTACCCCATGCATCATTTTATAGACTTCAATCATATCCCCCCTCAGACCTCTCCAAACTAAAGAGTCCCAAACGCTGCAGCCTCTCCTCATAAGGAAGGTGCTCCAATCCTTCAATCATCCTCGCTAAGGTTCTCTTCTCTGCACTTTTTTTCTATCTCTTCGATATCCTTTTTGGAGATGTGGCGCTTAATTCAGAACTCTAACAACAGTTGCACTCCAAGATGCGGATTCACAGCATCTCACGGCTCTTCTTTATATATAAGGGCATGACAATCCTTGCAGTTTTATTATCAACTCCTTTCCTAATTATCCCCAGCATAGAGTTTGCCTTTTTCACAGCTGCCATGCATTGAGTTGACATTCCCATGGAACTATTAACTAAGACGCCCAAATCCCTTTCCTGGTCTGTGACTGATAGCACTGACCCCTGTAGCGTGTATGTGAAGTTTGGATTTTTTGCCGAGTCTCCCTCGGATCTGTTTTCCAAACAGCCCAGTTAAGAGACAGGAAAAGAGAACTCCCCCTCGGATAAATATTGTCCTGCTAATGCAAGAGCACGTTTCTTTCGGGAAGCCGAAAAAGGCAAAAACCGCATGATTGTGTGTCTCTGCAGGTCTAGTAAAAGAAATGTGGTCTTGAGGAATGGGATTATTTTTTTTCCCCATGTTTGAAGGCAACCCCTGCTCTGTCCAAGTCCGCAGTATTAGGGAGCAAGATCCCTTACCTCTGGATATAAAAGGATTCCAGCTTAGTGTAGTCCTGGCCAAATCCCATCTGGTGCATGAACGTCTGGATGTCTGGATTGGACTTCCTACGTGGGAAGGACAGGTTAGAATTTCAGACAACCTGGCTTCCAAAGGTGGCCAGAAACATTGGCAACTGAGCCGTAAACACGCACCTTGGCATATACTCAAGCTGCTGATTATGGAAACTACCTCACATACAGCTGCTTTCTATTAACCCAGATAAAGAAGGGCCATATTGTTTACTCTGACTGGCAGCCAGCGTGGTGTAGTGGTTAAGAACAGGTAGATTCTAATCTGGAGAACTGGGTTTGATTCCCCACTCCTCCACCTGAGTGGCAGAGGCTTGTCTGGTGAACCAGATGTGTTTCCGCACTCCTACATTTCTGCTCGGTGACCTTGGGCTAGTCACAGTTCTCTCTGAACTCTCTCAGCCCCGCCTGCCTCACAAGGTGTCTGTTGTGGGGAGAGGAAGGGAAAGGAGCTTGTTGGCCACCTTGAGTCTCCTTATAGGAAAGAAAGGTGGGGTATAAATCCAGACTCTTCTTCTTCTCCAGGGTCTCAACCTGAGGTCTTTACCAACCTGCTATGTGAGCCTTCCAATAGAACCTGGGATTTTCTGATTGCAAAGAAGGTTCTACCACTCAGCCACGGCCCCTCAACTTATTGAGCACATATGAAGCTGCTGTATATGAAATCTATAAGGTCAGTATTGTCTACTTCAGGGGTCTGCAACCCTGCGGCTCTCCAGATGTTCATGGACTACAGTTCCCATCAGCCCCTACCACCATGGCCAATTGGCTGATGGGAATTGTAGTCCATGAACAGCAGCTCTCCAGGGTCTCAGGCAAAGATTTTTCACCTCGCCTCTCAACCTGGTTTTTAAAAACTGGAACTGCCAGGGATCGAACCCGGGGCCTTCTGTATGCTGAGCGAACACTTTACAGTTGTGCCACGGCCGCATTTCCCTTCTGTATCTCCACACACAGCCATCTATCTTCCACCTCCCCATTCCCCTCCTCCCGACCAGTCCGAAGGGATCAAAACCAACCAGCAACTGAAGTCAACCTCGTCTCCGCCCAGGTGAATGTAGAAGTCCGGGAACACGGCGCTAATTTCCGCGAAGAGCGCCGACATGAACGTGTAAGTGGTGTTTAGGATGGGATTGACGGGTCCATATGATCCAGAGGGCTTTGAGCCCGCGTAGCAGGGAGTCAACAACCCTGGGACGCCTGAAGGAAGCATAAAGGTAGCATGGAGATTAGAGGTCCAAATCCCACTCACGGAGTAGTGACAGCCGGCGTGGTGAAGTGGTTAAGAGCGATGGGGGGTCTAATCTGGAGAACCGGGTTTGATTCCCCACTACTTCACTTTTTCATTCATAACCTGTATTAGGCATAGGATGAAACAACAATTAGACTATCAGACTAACAATAACAACCCCACTACTTCACATGAACAGCGGACTCTTATCTGGGGGACCAGATTTGCATCCGCGCTCCTACATTTCGGCAGCGTGACCTTGGGCTAGTCACTTCTCTCCGAACTCTCTCAGCCTCACCTACCTTGCAAGGGGAGAGGAAGGGAAAGGAGTCTGCAAACAAAGATTGGGGAATTGGGCTATGATAGTGACTCTCTGAACACGCTAACCCTTACTGAGACATTTGCCCTCATCAAAGAGCGGCTACTAGCAATGGATTATCAACAACTGCAGAGCGTGGCCAACAAATCCTGCTTGCCAATGAACGTGGCAATTCCATTTGTGCAGGGAAACCCAGCCTACTATATTGCAGCGCTTTCCAACCCTATATATAGGAGAGCCTACATGCTGGCTAGATTTAACATTATGCCATCCCCGCTCCATAGAGGAAGACTCAAGGGTCTACCAAACGATAAGAGAAGAAGAAGAGTTTGGATTTATATCCCCCCTTTCTCTCCTGCAGGAGACTCAAAGGGGCTTACAATCTCCTTTCCCTTCCCCCCTCACAACAAACACCCTGTGAGGTAGGTGGGGCTGAGAGAGCTCCCAGAAGCTGTGACTAGCCCAAGGTCACCCAGCTGGCGTGTGTGGGAGTGCACAGGCTAATCTGAATTCCCCAGATAAGCCTCCACAGCTCAGGCGGCAGAGCTGGGAATCAAACCCGGTTCCTCCAGATTAGATACACGAGCTCTTAACCTCCTACGCCACTGCTGCTCCACAGATCTTCTGAACTGTCCTTCTGAACTTAACCTCCTACGCCACTGCTGCTCCTACGCCGGCTTTGCCCCTGCAGTCCAGGGCAGTTGGATTCCATTGCGCACATTCTCCTCCACTGCCCACTTTACCAGAATCCAAGATCCAGCTTATTATTACAAATCACTGACTCTATGAAAACCCTGACAGAGCTTGATAAAGTAAATACGCTCTTAAACTGTAATGACCTTGACTGTTGTCTCGCAGTGGCAAAGTTTCCGGCTGAGGTTTGCGAACTGAACTTATGATCCAGTGTGAAGTTTTATCTAGTAATTTTAACTGTATTTATATTGTATGCTCTGTATGCCAATAAAGGCTAATTGAAATTGAGTCTGCAAACCACCATGAGCCTCCTTACAGGAGAGAAAGGCGGAGTATAATTTCAAATTCTTCTTATTCAGCCAAGTACTGGGTTTTCAGAGCCCAGTGTGTGAACACAGGACTGCGTTTGGCTCAAGCGACAGCGGAGAACATATTCCTCTGATCTTCAGAGTCAAGCCTTACCTGGCCCCCAGGACTGGGTGTGGCCGGGAGTGTCAAACTCTGGAATAACCCTGATTCCACGCAGCCGGGCATGATCAAGCACTCTCTTGACATCCATCGGGGTGTACACGTGGGTGAAAGGGTTATAGGCCCCCTAGGAAGGAAAGAAGGTTCCTATTATGTACACAGTATAGCAATACCGTATATACTCGAATATAAGTCGAGTTTTTCAGCACATTTTTTGTGTTGAAAAAAGCCCCCCTCAACTTATACTCGAGTATATAATCTCTCAAACTACCGGTATGTTTTTCTGAGTTCCCCTAACAGTTCTGGCTCCACTTACAGAGCTAGTTTGCTGTTTTTCTTTGAAATAAATATTCAAAAACATTTAACCTACTGATGCCTCAATTAATGTAATTTTATTGGTATCTATTTTTATTTTTCAAATTTACCATTAGCTGCTGCATTTCCCACCCTAGACTTATACTCAGTAAGTTTTCCCAGTTTTTTGTGGTAAAATTAGGTGCCTCGACTTATATTCGGGTCGACTTATACTGGTGTATATTCTTGGGAAAAGTAGCAAAATTTCTTTTACAAGTGACAGAACTTTCTAAAGTAACGTATACTGCTATATACAGTCGTTGTCTGCGTTTTGAATGTACTCTTGATTTGTACTTCATAAATGTCTAGCGACGCTCTAGAGCCTATTTTAAATGCCTAATAAAGGTGGTGGTTGTTACTCAAGTATATACGGTACTGCCAAGTTAATACACTCGGATTGGAGCCCTTCAGGGAAGCTTCACAGAACACAATGTAGAGAACACAGAACACCCTTAGAAGTTTAGAAGAATGCATTGCCAGGGGTGTCGCTTTATGAAACGGTCCCTGGAGCTAACCCTGAGAGCTGCGTCTCCACTGCCCCCCACTGAACCCTGCTCCTAAACTCCACATGGAGGTCAGGGTGGGGTGAGCCAGGCTGGCCCTGCTCCCGATCCCCATGCGAAGTTCAAATGCAGGCCGAGCCCTGCTTGCCAGCGTTCCACTGTGCCCCTGCTCTGAACTCCACAGGGAATTTGGGGATGGGGCGCAGTTGCAAGGGGGGCCCCTGGAATGCACCCCCAAGGAAGTGGCACCCGGGCTCCAGCCCTCCCGCCCCCCCTCGCTACGCCACTGCGCGTGGCTTACCTTCTGGCTGAGTTCTGGGAACACAGTGCTTTCGAATGGGAAGGACTGATCGTCCACAATGTGCCAGTGAAACACGTTGAATTTGTTGTAGGCCATGGCATCCTAGGGAACCGGAGAACAGGTGAAAAAAGGTCACTCATAATCCCCCCCCCACACACACACACACCTCTGACGTTTTTAAAAAAAAGAACGCCTTAGCAGTGATCACAACACCGTTGTGGCGTAGTGGTTAAGAGCAGGTGCATTCTGATCTGGAGGAACTGGGTTTGATTCCCCGCTCTGAGCTGTGGAGGCTTATTCTGGGGAATTCAGGTAAGCCTGTGCACTCCCACACACGCCAGCTGGGTGACCTTGGGCTAGTCACAGCTTTCCGGAGCTCTCTCAGCCCCACCTACCTCACAGGGTATTTGTTGTGAGGGGGGAAGGGCAAGGAGATTGTAAGCCCCTTTGAATCTCCTACAGGAGAGAAAGGGGGGATATAAATCCAAACTCTTCTTCTTCTTCTCCACATTTTATTATAAATCTAGATTATGAACGTTATAATATTATAAATCTAAATTGAAAATCCAGATCAACATTCACTTGAGCATTCCTTCAAAAGGCGCTCCCTAACTCCTTCTTCTGAGTCAGAGTGCAATCTCAAGGGACAATCTAGCAGATAATGATCATAACAGGATCTCACAAGATGATCAACAAGAGAAGAAGAAGAGTTTGGATTTATATCCCCTCTTTCTCTCCTGTAAAGAGACTCAAAGGGGCTTACAATCTCCCTTCCCTTCCCCCTTCACAACAAACACTCTGTGAGGTGGGTGAGGCTGAGAGAGCTCCGGAGAACTGTGACTAGCCCAAGGTCACCCAGCTGGCCTGTGTTGGAGTGCACGAGCTAATCTGGTTCACCGGATAAGCCTCCGCAGCTCAAGTGGCAGAGCGGGGAATCAAACCCGGTTCTCCAGATTAGAGTGCGCCTGCTCTTAACCACTACACCACGCTGGAGCGAGTCAGACTCCAAGACGGCATGCTAGCTTAATGCATATAAGCCAGCGAGGCACAGTGTTGCAGAGGCCAAGATGCTGGCAACACAGCCCCTGTTTCGGGGAGGTGCCCAGAGACCCGAGATATCAAGGCAAGGTGCCTTCTCGAGAGAGGTTTGCCTACCAGCATCTTCACAATGGCTTTCAAAGGCAGGTAGTGACGAGACGTGTCAAGCAGCAGGCCGCGGTGCGGAAAGCGGGGGAAGTCGACCACGTCGGTTTTGTTCACGTAGTGCTGCAAAGAAGAGGAGGAGAAACTCCATCAGGACGCGGCATCCCCCGCTACAATTCACGCTTTGCGTATGAACTTACCGTCCCGACATCGTCTTCCCAGGCAAGCTGGCTGAAGGTCTCCAACCCTGTCGAAAAAGGCCGAATGCAATTTATGTAGCGCACGATGCACACCCCTCCGCACTTGCTTGAACATGCCCAAGAGCAGGGAAAGGGAGAAAGAACACTGGTGACTGGGAAAATTTTTACCTCGGAGAGCTCCCCAGACAGTGTCCGCTGTTAGAAGCATCTCTTTCTCCGACAGGGTCAGCTGGTCTGAAACAGCATCATGTAAAAGAGTTACTGACTGCAGAATTTACTTAGCATCTCTTAGGCCCCTTCCACACATGCAGAATAAAGCACTTTCAATCCACTTTCAATGCACTTTGCAGCTGGAGTTTACTGTGAGGAATACCGTGTTTCCCCGAATATAAGACAGTGTCTTATATTAATTTTTGCTCCCAAAGATGCACTATGTCTTATTTTTAGGGGATGTCTTATTTTTCTGTGTTCTGTTCGTTGGGCATGCTTCCAAACAAAAACTTTGCTATGTCTTACTTTCGGGGGATGCCTTATATTTCGCACTTCAGCAAAACCTCTACTATGTCTTATTTTTAGGGGATGTCTTATATTCGGGGAAACAGGGTAGCAAGTGGATCGAAAGTGCATTATTCTGCGTGTATGGAAGGGGTTGAGATTAAAAACAAAATTGTTTTGAGATTAAGATTGAGATTAAAAACAATTGCCCTTTGTCCTATTCAGAAGCTTACAGAAAATTAAAAGGTCAACTACTGGATAGAGAGTTCTCTACCCTAATCACCGAGCATAAGAAAACGCGTGCATCCCCACCTGTATTCTCTCCCATTTGAACGGTGCCACTTGGCACACTACCTGTATTGCTTAATAAACCCTGCTCAAAGGAGAGCCACAATGCTCACCAGGTTTAATGTTATGCCTTCTGCCTTGTTACATGGCAGATTTAATAAGCAAGAAAAGGCTAAAAGATTGTGCCCATGTAACAATGGCTCAGTTGAATCTCTGGCCCACCAATTACTACACTGTTTCAGATTCAAGGAAATCAGCTCCAAGTATGTGAATCTTACTCCTTTACATTTACCCCATCTCCCCGATTTAATTAGATTACACTACTTGTTGGACAATCCTGATCCTTCTCTCTGTATGATAGTGGCAGACTTTCTCCTGGAAATTACTAAACGCCAGTAGATTTCCTTCGACCTAACATTTATTTCCTGTATTGTATATGCTTTTAATCCGTTTTTAATTATTGTTGTACTGTTGTCTATGCCAATAAAGGCTTGCTAAAAAAGATTAAAAACAAGAAATCCGCCCCAGCCCCAAGATGCATTTTTAACTTGCAAAGACAGCGAGCGTCTCTCTTGTGCGCCGCTTCGAAGGCCTGATCTTGAGCATGCAAGAGACGGAGATGAGAATCAGATGTGGTATACTGGGTAAAGAGGCAGACGAGCCAGATACAAATCCTCACTTCCACCATGGAGGCTTGCTGGGTGACCTTGAATTTGCCACAAACTTTCAGCCTGGCCCTACCTCGCAAGGTGGTTGTGAGAAAATGGAGGAAGGAACAGCAGTGTTCCAAGCTGCTTCGAGTCCCGATTGTGGAGAACGGCAGGATATAAATTAATAAAATGAGGTACTGAAATGAAATATACCTTGCAGCTCTGAATGCCCCTTTGCATTAAAAAAACTCCCCGCAAGCAGAAAGCTCGCAGAGCAGAGAGTGAGTATCTCCCCCTTTTGCAGAGCAGCAGGGGCGTAGTGGTTAAGAGCTTCGATTTCAAATACCTTTAATGGCATATAAATAGTTTAAGATTAACTTTGCAAGATAATAACAGCCTTTACAACTTCTGACGAGTTAAAATAACACCATTAAAAAATTTAGCCACCGCTTCCAACAGCTCGTAGTCGTGGCTGTTTAAAAGATATATGACCTTCTGTTTATCTGTAATGCCTTCACTTCCATGCAGGAAGGGGATTATGTGCTTCTTCCTACCTATCTCATAAAAAGGACAATTCAACAGCATATGAGATACTGTTTCCACAGAACCCATGCCACCACGGGCATTTCCTTTCTTTATGTCTTGGGATTCCAAGGTAGGCGTCCACCCAGGCTAGAAGGGAAGAAGGCAGGGCATTACACACTCTAGCTATAGGTGATTGCTCCCTACGCCAACCGGCCTCAAATCCAGAGAGATAAAGGTACTGGGCTGCAATTAATCTATTCACTGGGCTATTCCCAGAGAGATCCCGAGGGGGGGAACCAGGGGTTTTTTATTAGCTTCCCTCTAGCATCTGTTGAAATCCTCTCTATCAAACATCATCTCTTCTGTGATAGCTTCCCCCCATAGGATCTCCTCTGCTCTGTTAACATTAGCAGGTCCTCCGAGGAAATGCCCAACTCATTAAGTTTGGCTTCGATTTTAACCCACCACTGGGTTGTGTGGAGGATGGAGCGTCCCTGGGATGTATAGTCCAGTTCATCTCGATTAAAACAAATCCTGGCCCAAAACTTGAATGTACGGCACCAGGCCAGAGTTTCCAGCCGATGCTGGCCTGTTTCTAAGCACAGGGCTGCATAGGGAATAGAATGGGGCAAGCCAAGGATTTTATACAGAAAGTACGACTGGACCCTTTCAACCTCTCTGCTCCATGCCCCTATCCAGATGGGTTAAGAGCTTGTGAGCCCCAAGGTCTCCTGGGAACTATAATTCCTCAGGCCGTTTTTACTGCAAACAGTTTACTGCAAAAAACTGTTTGCAGCCTGAAAAAGTTCTGAAAAACGAAAGGAACTAAGGTAAGTGTGGGAAGGGGAGTGGGGGGGCGCCGCGGGGGGCGGGGAAAGGGGGAGGGGCATGGGGCGATTTTCCGCGCGCCCCCCAAACATGCACCCTGTGCACGGCGCACCCCCCTGTCCCCTTGTAGCTCCGCAACTGCCACTCGTAAGCATTCACAATTGCTCCAGAAATATCTGTCGCTATACAGCACCAATACGGGACACAAATGGCCTTTTCTTACAGATCTCAGAAGAGTCCAGTGAAGGGAAGCCGCTGCACCCAGGCTTGGTGACCTTGACGTTCAGCACGTCGCATGGCGAATCCTCAGAGCGGTCGTTCCCTGCAAGACACAACTGGAAGTGAGGAAGAGACGAGAGTGCGGGGAACAGATGGCCTCTCAGCAAGCACATCAGCGAAGGGGAAGCAGCTTGGCCGTGCCGGGACATTCCTGCACTGCTAAATGTTTCTTAGGCCAGCAGATCCCAACCTTTCCTATATGGTAACCCACAAGTCCAAATTTCCTTGGTACGGCGACCCATCCAGGCTGGCCTATGGGAGCCTTTGGGAAACTACGCTCTTGGCAACCATTTAGATCAGGATTCCGTTTTCTACAGGAGAAGCGAAGGTTAAGGGGGGACACGATAGCTGTGTTTAAATATTTGAAGGGATGACATGTCGAAGAGGGAGCGAGCTTGTTTTCTGCTGCCTCAGAGATTAGGGCCCCTTCCGCCCACGCAAAATAATGCGTTTTCAAACCACTTTCACAACTGTTTGCAAGTGGATTTTGCTATTCCGCACAGCTTCAATGAGAACCGAAAGCAGTTTGAAAGTGCATTATTCTGCATGTGCGGAATGAGCCCTGGACACGGAGTAATGGATTCAAGGAACAGGAAAAGAGATTCCACCTAAACATTAGGAAGAACTTCCTGACTGTCAGGGCTGTTTGACAGCGGAATATGCTGCCTCGGAGAGTGGTGGAGTCTCCTTCTTTGGAGGTTTTTAAAGAGAGGCTGGGTGGCCATCTGTCAGGAGTGCTTTGATTGTGTGTTCCTGCATGGCAGGGGGTTGGACTTAATGGCCCTTGGGGTCTCTTCCAACTCTATGATTCTACCGTGGTTCACCAGATGTTTTTAAGAAACCAACAAACATTGCACAAAGGGCTTAGCCTCCTCCAACATGAACCCCAATAAATTTCAACACACACACACATTTCAACACACAACACACACATATGGAGGTTTCATGACTTTGACTACCCTCTCTTTCTCCAATATCCCTTTTAAGCTCACACCAGTGACACGTTTCAGTTGATAGACATGTACATGCGGTGTAGAAAATACCAAATAATGTATGGCGTGACTGAGAGCAGCTTAGGACTTTGTACAAAGTTCTCTCCTCCCTGTTTTATTCCCGTGACAATATTGTGAAGCAGGTTAGGTCGAAAGATTAACTGCCCCAAGGTCACTCAGTGAGTTTCTTGGCTGTGTAGGAATTTGAACCCAAATCTCCCAGCTCCAACCATTTATCCCATGACGACACCCCAGAGCATATATCAGCTGCTGCCGTTAACAGCTTCCTGTTAGTTGCAAAACTTTCCAGTTGCAAAACTGTTAGCTGCAAGTTTCCAAGGAAACTCTTCTGAATTCTAGCACGCCTGGAAAACTGGATTTCTGAAACAAAGTCCAGAAAAGCAGTCAATAAGTCAGGCCCGACACATAGCATAAATGTTCGTATACTGGAAGCCGATCTAGAAAGCAAGCAGCCTTTAATTTCCCCAAATAACCAAAAGGGCAGGTCGAAATAGGGGCATGGTGTAATATATCTACGTTTACATTCTTTGCATGACATATTGCAAGGGACGTCCTAAAGCACAATTTATGCTTACTTCAAAAAGTTACGCTGGGTGTGTGTTGAGTCTCAGCTATTAACACCGACCGCTAATAAGATTAAGTTTTCAAATGGGGTGAACTGTTTTCCGCAGGGCAGCAATAAATCACTCTGTTATTAATATAGACCCGGAGAAAGAAGGTTCACGTTCGGTTTCCCATTAGCCTGTGAACCTCGCCGGGAGACTTTCGGCCTGTCGTTCTCTCTCCGACTAGCCTACCTCATGGGGTTGTTGTGAAGACAAATGGGGAAGCACACGGCCCTGAGGCTGGGGTACAGAATGAGGAAGCCCTACAGAGCAAACCAGGAAGCTGAAAGGGCTGGTGGTTTTTGCGGCTGTTTTTGCAAACTAATGGAGCCCCCATGATTTGTGCAGGCCGATTTTTTTTTTTTTTTTTTTAGGAATCAGCCCCTCTGAAAGGGAAGGTTTGGTAGCTGACTTCTAAGAAGAGTCTGGATTGACACCCTGCTTTTCTCCGCCGCAAGGAGTCTCAAAGCAGCTGAGCCAGGTGGAGGAGTGGGGAACCAAACCCGGTTCTCCAGATCAGAACCCACCCGCTCTGAACCACTGCACCACGCCGGCGCTCTGGGCATGCACAGAGTGCATCCCCACCCTGCAGCGCCGCCCTCCTCCCAAGCCGCTGACCTCGATCCCTGCGACCGGCGGCGGGGAAAAGCAACTCCCAGTAGCGGCGGAAAGCCTCGTCCAGTACGTCGCAGCCGGGGGCCACCGCCGAGCCTTCTGCATAGGCGAAGCGGAACCGGGAGGCGCTTAAGCAGCAGCCGCCGCTTGCAGAGCCCTGGCTGAGGTGCTGGGGCTGCGGCCAGACCGCGGCTGCGGAGCCGAGGCAGAGCAGGAGGGCGGCGGAGGCGGCGAGCGGCGGGGCCATGCTCGTGCATCTGACCCTGCCCTTCCTTGCAGGCGCAGCAGCCAGCCCGGGATCATGTGACGGGAGGCGTGATAATGCAGCCAAACGCGTCACCGGGGGGAGTCCCCAAGGCGCGGAAGGGTAGCAGTCATGCGGGGATCCCCCCCCCCCCCCCGTGCATCTCCTAGTTGGGCAGAAAAATACTATAGATCAGTGACGGCGAACCTTTTCGAGACCGAGTGCCCAAATTGCACCCCAAAACCCACTTATTTATCTCAAAGTGCCAACACAGCAATTTAACCTGCATGCTGAGGTTTTAGTTTAGGAAAAAACGGTCGGCTCTGAGGCGCGCGTTACTCGGGAGTAAGCTTGGTGGTAGTCTATGGCTTTGCTTTGAAGAACCCATGCAACTCTTCCAATGTGTGAATCACGACCCTAGGACAGTTTACTCAGAAGCAAGCCCCATTGCCAGCAACCGAGCTTACTCCCAGGCTGCCCCAAGGTCACTCAGTGAGTTTAGTTCTTCCCATGCGCTTTAGTTCTTCCCATGAAAATCAGTGGGGTTTAACAGCACTTAACAGGGTTACCTACACTGCTTCCCCAAAACTAGATCTTCGGTTTAATGCTAATAATTGAGCCCAGAGGCCCAGGCCAGCCTAGTTGTGTGTGTGTGTGTGTGGGGGGGCACTCTGTTTACGCGTGCCCACAGAGAGGGCTCTGAGTGCCACCTCTGGCACCCGTGCCACAGGTTCGCCACCACTGCTATAGATTATATTTCTTTCAACCACCCCAAGGTGTGTAAGAATAGCTGTCAAGCGGGGACCCCCCCCCCCTCCAGTGCATCTCCTAGATGTGCAGAAAAATATTATAGATTATATTTTTTAAAAACCACTCCAAGGTGCGTAAGAGTAGCTGTCAAGCGGGGACCCCCCCCCCTCTCCAGTGCATCTCCTAAGTGTGCAGGAAAATACTATAGATATATTTTTAAAACCTCTCCAAGGTGCGTAAGAGTAGCTGTCAAGTGGGACCCCCCCCACTGCATCTCCTAGGTGTGCAGAACAATACCATAGATTATATATATATATATTTTAAACCACCCCAAGGTGCGTAAGAGTAGCTGTCAACTGGGGACCCCACCCCCCCAGTGCATCTCCTAGGTGTGCAGAAAAATACTATACATTATATTTTTTAAACCACCCCAAGGTGCGTAACTGTCAATTAGGGACCCCCCCCCAGTGCATCTCCTAGATGTGCATAAAAACATTATAGATTATATTTTTTAAAAACCATCCCAAAGCACGTAAGAGCAGCTGTCAAACTGCCCCCCCTCCCCAGTGCATCTGCTAGGTGTGCAGGGAAATATTATCGATTATATTTTTTTTAAACCACCCCAAGGTGCGTAAGAGTAGCTGTCAATTAAGGACCCCCCCCCCCAGTGCATCTCCTAGATGTGCATAAAAATATTATAGATTATATTTTTTAAAAACCCAGCCTGCCATTTAATGCCCAAGTACTGTGAATTCTCACTGCCACCAGAACATTAAAAAAAACCCCAGTCAGTCAGATATGGGGGTGGTTGTGACGCTGGAGTCAAGGGAATATTGTCAGGTGCATGAGCTCCCAACTTCTAAGCAATCATTTAGGATTAACGTTTGTTTACTAACTCTGTAATTTATAATGCCAATAAAGGCTTTGGAATTGGGTTTTTTTAAAAAATTTTGTTGTATGAAGCCGCAGTGAACACACATTATTTTATGTGGAGTTGCCTGGAGAAAGAACAGGGAGTTATTTAATATAGTTAATTAACAGTACATAAGAATTTAAGCTGAACCTTCTAGATCAGTCTGTTTCACAGAGCAGCCAACATGTTGCTCAGGAGGACCAAACAGGGCACAATTCCGTACAGAGTTAGGAACATGGAATGGGCATTGCTGAGCTGACAATCCAAACCAGGGAGCTAAATTTGAGTCTGAGGCACCTCCAACACGGAATCTTATCTGAATAGTACCAAGGATAACTCCTAGATTTTGTGAACAGAATACTTTGGTCAGTAACTACCGCTGGCACACAGACAGTAGTTACAGATCAGAGATTTCTAGGTCTCTGAGGGCTTCTTAACAGTTTCCAACCTTAACTATTCTATTTTTAGAAGTTAATCACCGCCCCGGCTTGTGGTGCCTTCCTTCACATGTCACAAAAACAAACACTGGTTTTCCCTTCCGCTATTTATTTCATCTGTCTTTCCTGCTCTGCATTTCTACAGCAGATGGTTTGTCTCCCGATTCAAAAGCAGCCGCCATTTTGCAGCGTTGAATTTAGCGGCTGTGGACGCAGTCGGAACATTGAACGAGCGATTGTGAGAATTATGCTCTGAGCAGTATCACAAATTGTTTTCAAATAGTGAGCTTAACAGTGTTTGGATCTGTAGCTCTTTCAGAGTTCAAACTGCTCCAAATAAATGCTTTAATCCTAACAACAGTCCTATAAGGTTGGCCAGCATTATCTACACGTTGCAGTGGGGAGGTTGAGGAAGAATGTTTGCTTAAGGAGTATCCTAAGAACAAAGTCCCAGTAAATAGGTTTGAGTAGGATTACAGGAGTTCCCAACGTCCAGGTGGGCTATGAAGATATTTTGGTATTACAACTGATCTGCAGACCACAGAAATCAACTCCTATGGAGAAAATGGCTGCCGTGTGCTCTGTAGCAGAACTGAACCTCATGTTATCACTGAGAATTAATTGCATTTATTAATTACTTATATCAAATTGCATTTACTAATATTTCCATTTTATATTACTTGCTTACTTTTACTAGTCTTGTAGCTACTCTTAGAAATAAGAATTTCTGATTCTCAATTTGAGCTGAATAAGGAGTCAAGCAGCATGGATATCTAAGCTTAATGTTGATTAGGCAAACCCTTAAGGGCATAGGAGAAAAATAGTTTAGAGGCATTTAGGAGAAGATGAAGGTTGCATTTTGTTTTAAGCTTATCGATATTTCTTCTTTGTTCTGTCATTATATGCAAGCTTTGCAAAGACCAGAACCCTAATGAAATGGAAAAGTACAAGTGCTTATGAACAAAGAATCGTTAGCCTGTCAAAAATTCCACAACGTGATATGCTTCTGTCTGTCTGGCGACTTTGTATGCTATCCCAAGGTGTCTGTGATGTATAGGAATTTAATGACTTAGAATGTGATGCTTTTCTATAAAAGTTGACTCTTTCCTTCCAGGGTGCTATTGCAACCTGTTTCTCTCTAATAAACTGACTTAACGTCTTAAGATCCTTTGTCCTTGTCAGTTTCTTTGATTCTCTAAACAAGAATTGGGTCACTTATCCTGTTCCCTCTAATTGGGGTAACACTCACAGATCCAGAGCATTGTGGGAAAATCTTTCCATCATGGCCTAAAGCATCTTTTTTCTTTTTCTCCCACAATCTTTTTTTTAATCATTTTGTATTGAAGTCCCTCCCTAGGGTCTACAGTTGCCAACTCCTGCTTGGGAAGTACCTGGAGATTGTGGGGGAGGAGAGACCTCAGCGGAGTATAATACCATAGTGTCCACCCTTCAAAGTAGCTATTTCCTTTAGTGGAACTAATTTATGTAGATGGAAGAACAGCTGTAATTTGGAAAGGTCTCCATGCCCCACTTGGGAGTTGGCTGGGAATTCCAGCCTAACTAAGACTTCCACAGAACCCTAAAACTTTATTAGCAACGTGAGCATGCTTGTGTTTTAAACCAAAACACACGAAGAAGAAAAAAAGAGGGAGTTGAACAATATTCAAGACAGGCAGGGAATTTTTCCCCACTGAGATTGGAATAAAAACAGGCCTTGGGCACTCTTATGGCAATTTTGAAGGACGCGCAGGCGCACTGGGGACACCGCTCAGAGGACAGCCGCAGCGGGCTTATTTCTTATTCGGTCTGTGCGCATGCGCTCAAGATGGCCACCGCTCCTGGTTCCTTCCAGGGAAGCAGAACGGAGGGCGGCTGTTTGTCGCCGCACTCAAGATGTCCACCTGTTAGAAACAGAAGGCGTGGCTTAGGGGGGGAAGGGGTCGGCTCGGAGAACGCGCCGCACTCAAGATGAGCGCCCCGCCGCTCAAAGAAAGGGAGTGGGCGTGGCTCCCCGAGGCCACGCTCAAGATGCCCGCCGCGCGCCCCTTCGCAGGTTCCGAACTGGGCCGGCGCGGGGCGCGCGGTGACGTCACGCGACGCCGAGGGTTGCGCCCGCCCGCGCGTGCGCGGAGGTGACGGAGCGGGCCGGACGCGTCCCTTTGTTGGCTCAGCGGCGCCTGTGAGGAGAAGCGGGCGGGCGGGCGAGCGCGCGGCGGTGGTCGGCGCCCTGAGGGGAGGCAGGAGGCAGGCGGCCGGAGGAGCCTTCGAGTCCCGGCCCGCTGGGGGGGGCCGCCCGCCCCGGGTCCCCGCTGCTGCTGCCGCCGCCTCCGTCGCCTCGGCTGCCGCCGCCATGGACTCGGACGAGGGCTACAACTACGAGTTCGACGAGGACGAGGAGTGCAGCGAGGACAGCGGCGCTGAGGACGACGACGACGAGCCCGACGACGACGACGAGCCCGACCTCGACCTGGGCGAGGTGGAGCTGGTCGAGCCCGGCCTGGGCCTGGGAGGCGAGCGGGACGGCCTGCTGGGCGGCGAGACCGGCGGCGGCGGCGGAGGAGGAGGCCTGGGGCCCGGCGGCGGCGGAGGCCTGGGCGGCAGCGGCCTAGGCGGGCCCGGCCCGGGCGGAGGGGGCGGCGGCCTGGGCCACGACCAGGAGGAGGACTACCGCTACGAGGTCCTCACCGCCGAGCAGATCCTGCAGCACATGGTGGAGTGCATCCGGGAGGTCAACGAGGTCATCCAGGTGGGGCACCTGGCGGGGAAGCGGAGCTGGGGGGGGGGGTCGGAGGAATGCGGACCGGGCCCGGCCACGCCTCCCCGGGCGCTCCCTTGGCCTCCCCCCACCGGCAGCACGAGGAGGAGGCTCTGCTTATCTCGCTTCCCGTTCTCCCCATCCGCTCTCTTCCCTTTGCACACATTTTTATTTATATTTTATTTCTATTTTGCATTGATGTACGTTTTGCATTTATTTATATTTATTTATGTTTTTGCAATTATATATCTTGCATTTCTTCCCATTGCATTTCTATGTATATAAGCCACCACCCTCCCAAGGGACTCGAGGCGGCTTACATATATAAACGTAATAAAAAAAGACGATAGCATCAAAACAAGACAAAAATATTAACTTTTCCCCCTTAGTTTTGTTTCCTACTGATAAGTTTCCTTTTCCATTTATGTTTTCTTTCTCTCTTTGCATCTTTGTCCTTATGATTTGCATATGCGTTCTCCCTCATTTTCCTGTTTGTTTTTCTTGCCTGGCATTCCTGTCTTTATTTTTTTTCTGTTATTAATCTCTACCATTCCTTCTTTATTTTTAGGAGGGTTTTTTTGCTTTTGTATATATCTTTCACTTCTTCCTGTGAATCTTTCTCATGTTTTGTCTATTTGTTCTCCCCCAGTTTGTTTTTGTACATTTTCTTCCCTCACTCTTCTTTATTTCTCTGTTTATCTTTGTATTCCCTTCTTTATTTTTTGTTTGGCTTCTGTATGCTTTTGTTTTTTGCTTCTTCCTCTGTCGTTATGTGTTGTATATGTGTTGTCCCTCAGTTTCCTGTTTGTTTTGGTATGCTTTCTCACCTTGTGCTTCTTTGTTTATTTTTCTGTTAATCTTTACCATTTCTTCTGTATTTTTAGTTTCCTGGCTTCTGTATGTTTTAGTCTTTCACTTTTTTCTCTGTGCATCTTTCTCATTTTGTTTTGTTTATGTTTTTCCCTAGTTTCCTGTTTGTTTTTGTATGTTTTCTCGCCTTGCTCTTCCTTATTTCTCTATTAATCTTCAGCATTCCTTTATTTTTAGTTATCTGGCGAACTAATTTTTCTTTTTCCATTTATGTGATTTTCACTCTCACTCTTCTTTATTTTTCTATTAATCTTTTTCTTTCCCTCTTTATTTTTCTTTTTCTGTTCTACATGGTTTTGTTTCTCTCCTTTGATCCTGTAATCTTCCTTTTGTCCTCTATTTTTCCCCCTATTCTCTTTATCAATTATTCTATTTCCCTCTAGCTTTGTCACAAAAATTGCAACAAAAAGGCACACCGCTAGAAGATCCCAGATCGAGAGGTTTAAAAAGAGAACCTTCTGCCACTTGCATCCAATTTGAGATTTTTTTAAACAGTTTCTGACTGCAAACGTCCTTTCCAGCATTTAACCAAAGGAATCCATTGCCAAGTAAATAGGTGTTGCACTTGTGTCATCTTTGAAAAAGCTTGTTTGATTACAGAAATATTATCCATTGGCATCCCTTGTCACAGCTTGAGACCAAATGTCTTGCGAAGTGTCTGCCATTTCCAGTATTGTAGCAATACAATTCTGGCTATAACTATTAAAAGTGATACCGTGTATCACTGACTTTTAGGTAATTGGTCAGTATTACATTCCAACAGTTATGCTATTAAAAAGTGTATTTTTATATCTCATGATGTGTATTCCAATTTGGATTTCCCCCCCAGTTTTTTTAACAACTTTGCATTGTCCACCCCATATAAAAGGTGTCTATTATTATGCATTCTTTCTCTCTCCCCCCCCCCACTTTTTCCTCCCATTCCTTTTGTTTCAGTTATTTTCTATATTTGTGTCTCTCCCTTTTTGCTCTTTCTGTGACCCTTTTTTCTATGGCAGGGGAAGGAGAGCAGGAAAACTAGGCTAGGGCCAAAAAACGAAAACTCATGCTAAGAAGAGGTGGTAGTGGTGGAAGAGCACGTACATCCAATGGTCTTTGCAAGTGCTTATTCTGTCCACTGAAGACAACCCCAAGCTTCCTTTTTGGGACTCTGCCACACCAGTTTTCGATAGTACTGATCAGGGCTGACCCGAGCCCTTGCAGCAAAGAATGCTGGCTGTGAATGCGTGAGTCTAGCATGGAGGTGTGGGGTGGCCCATCGCTGTGTGGAGCACAAGATTTGGACCTCTACCATGACAGGGGTACCCTTTTCTGGATTGTGTTGTGTGGCTGCTAGAAGTGTTTCCAGACTCATGAAGGGTGGCACTTCATTGTCTGAATATTTGGACAACTTCTGGTTTGTATGTTTGGTTTAGGGCAAAGTTCATTTGCGTTTCCAACTGCTTGGGTGTGGTGAAAGGGATCGAGCTGTGTGTGTTTGGTTCTGGAGTACTCTGAGGCTTAGCTCCATGGTTGCCTTGGCATCTTCAAGAGCCTTCCAGTTTCAGCAGACTTCCAGTTTATTTTGGGGGGGTGGGGGAAGGGAGGCTGATTCATATTGTTCTTGGGAGGGGGGAGGTACAGGCACAAACTGTTGATTTTAAAAAATATTAGTATCTCAATGTTTCCCAAATCTGCCAACGGGGAATTGGCAGCATAAAATAAAACACACAAACAGTTTAAAGTTGAAATAATACAAGCAACATGACTAAAACTGGCACGTTCTGAGGGGTCTGTTCTTTTGGCTGTGTTCTAATATTCTATGAGGGTTTTTCTCTATTGGACTTTGTGCTCGGGATGGAGTTTGGTTGGTTGTAAGTGAACAGGACGAGAAAGAAGTAGTTTCAGGCTGCTTTAAGCATTGATTTTGCCACAAAAACCAAAGTGCATTATTTTGGAGTTTGTGAAAAAGCCGCCTTGTTCCTGATGTTACTCAAGGTACAAGTGGGTGGTGACCTTCTGAACATTCATTGCTGTATTTATGTCCATACTTGTTGGATTATCTTCTATTCTCCAGGGCTTCCTGTTTAGGACATCTAGGAATGCCCCAAGTGCCTAAACATTGAAAATCCTTTTTTTTGCCCTGCCAGTATAAATAAACATTATTAAGGCAGATAACTTTGTAGCACTCTGTGTTGTTAGAATCTTTACCATTTGGTTTTTATGGCAATGTTTGCTATATGGTTTATTCGTGTTGCAGAGAAATGGAAAAAGTAAAAGTTCCAGAAAGCTTCATGAAGGCCTTGTTTCAATATCTGCTCCTTACTGGATGTTTCTAAGGTTGACCTAATTTGGACAATACTAAACAGTCTCCAGCATTGAGCAAAAATATAGCAGTCCTTTTCCCCACCAAGTCAGATCTGACTCATGACTGCCCCTGGTGGGGTTTTCAAGACGAGAGACCTTTGGGGGGTGGTTTGTCATAGCTGGCCTCCACATCACACCTTAACCAGTGCTAGTCTAATAGTGGCATCTTAGAGATTAACAGCGTTTTGTTCTAGTCCAGGGGTCTGCAACCTGCGGCTCTCCAGATGTTCAGGGACTACAATTCCCATCAGCCCCTGCCAGCACGGCCAATTGGCCATACTGGCAGGGGAGCTGTCAGTGGTAGTCCCTGAACATCTGAAGACTTCCTGCCAGGTGAATTCCTCAACCCTTTGTAGACAAAATGGGTTCTAGTCCATGAAAAGTTGAAATAAAATCTTGTTGCTGTTAAAGCCCGGCACGTCTCCAGGTTTATTTTTGCTGCCCCACGCTAACTAAGTTTGATGATTGAACGTCCAGGAGAATGTAATATTGAATGATCAGAAGAATATAGCCTAGCAGCAGGTTTTATTTCTTCTCATTACTTCAGGAAGGTCACAACTATGCCCGAGTTTTGCGTTTTCATTAATCCCGCTTGAGGTGATGCGCAGTTGGTTAGCGCTAATGGACAGGTAGGCTAAAGGGATTTTTTGTTTGTTTCAAGCTGCATTTCTTTTGGCTTTTGGAATAGATGTCCTGCTGCCATTCACTGGGGGGTTTCCACAGCTGGGCCAGGCAACTAGTGGCTCGTGGCAAAACAGTTCGCTCTTTCCTCATGTGGGAAAACCTTGAATTGGAACTAATTGGAAAGGATGCTGCTAAGTGCAGGTGTTGGTGTGTTGGCTGTGGTTGGGTGGGCACCAGGGAAGAGATTCTCTGTGCTCTGTTCCAGTGCTGCTGTTTGTTTAGGAAACAGTAGGCCCTGCTATAAACACACGAGGTGGATAACAGAATTAAATATATTTATGTTTACAGTTGTATCAACTACAGAGAATTAATTCAGTCGTCGAGCAGCTAAAAGATTCACTCTCCCCATTTTTTTGCTTTGGCTCATAAGGCTTCCTGGAACAATAAGAAAAGCTTTTAAGTACTCTCTGGTTGTTGTTGATCCGTTAGGAGAGAGGCTGGGAGAAATTGGGTTGATCTCTTTCCTTCTGCTGAGCAGGCATCGTGCTGATTTTATATGGCTTCTTGCCGTTTATTCTTTTCAGTATAGATGGCAATTTGTTTTCAGAACTGTGTACAAAGGGACAGGCAGGCCTGTTGTGAAGAAGAAGAATTTGGATTTATATCCCCCCCCTTCCTCTCCTGTAGGAGAGTCAAAGGGGCTGACAATCTCCTTGCCCTTCCCCCCTCACAACAAATACCCTGTGAGGTAGGTGGGGCTGAGAGAGCTCCGAGAAGCTGTGACTAGCCCAATGTCACCCAGCTGGTGTGTGTGGGAGTGTACAGGCTAATCTGAATTCCCCAGATAAACCTCCACAGCTCAGGCGACAGAGCAGGGAATCAAACCCGGTTCCTCCAGATTAGAATGCACCTGCTCTTAACCACTATGCCACTGCTGCTCCTAGATAGTGAGAGATCTAGAGCTTACTGAGGTGCTGTAGCTGTGCGCTTTACCCCGCAGTTCCTTCATAAAGCAGAGTCCCAGGTCTGAAGTGATCCACGTCCTCAGACATGGTCCAACGGAAGCCAAACAAAGCCCAAGTTTAAGGAGCCTTGGGTAGAGCTGAAATCAGCAAGGGAGAGGTGAATAACTTTGCCACGTATTCCCGAACGTCTGTGGCATTCCGCCTCTTTCTCCCTTCCCACATTTTATAGTATTTGCCGAGTTGTGCTCGTAAGGAAGGCGACCAGAGAGCCCAGTTTTAGAAAAACAGGGAAGGGACTCGTGGAGTCACTCACAGCCTGGTGTGCTGCTTGCCAATTGAAGTCATGCGGGACGCTTAACAGCATAAGCATGTTCTGCTTTTTGTGTGCCTACAAGGCCTGTTAATCTCCTGTGAGATTCTGCTAGGGGTGAGAGTGAACAGCTGAAGTTTATTGATTCAGAATAATGAGGGCTGTGTTAGTAAGGAGTTTAGAGTGAGCAATTACGGCCAGTATGGCAGGCAGGTTCTCTCTCCTCCCCAGTCAAGCAGACCCTCCTGACGGTGAGCTTGTTTCCCCCCTGATCTCTACCATGGAGGCATTTTAGGAGTCCTCTCCCAAGCCCAGACATAAGATTGGATTATTATTCAGACAGCAAATGGGCTTCATCAACTGGGTCTCGGGCCCTTGGCTCTTCTTCCATTACCTGATCCGGTTCTCAGCCTCTCAGCTAGACTGGGTCCCTCCCGTCCTCCTCCTTTGCTGTTCAGTCTCTTCTATTGCTGAAGCTGAACTTACGGCCTTTGTTGCTTTCTAAGCCAGGGATTTATCCTGGAAGATTTGTGTAGGAAGAGCAGAGAACGAAATTCTTCTCTGAGCATCTGTCGCCACTAGTGCAATCGGAGGAAGAAGGGAAGAACGTTGGTTGTTGGGCCCTCAAGAATTGAGATGGGAGCATGTCACGAGTAGAATAGGTATCGAGAGATGATTGCAAACAAATGTCAGGCTTTTAACAGGAGATGCCAGCGATTGAACCCTGGGGCCTTCTGCATTCAAGGCGTTTGCTCCATCATTAAGCCAATTGGCCATGCTGGCAGGGGCTGATGGGATTTGTAGTCCATGAACCTCTGGAGACCTGTAGGTTGCAGACCCCTGAACCAGGGCCTCCCTCTTATCAAACTGATGTTTCTTGAGAATAAGTTCAGATGCAACTTACCTTTTGACAAGCTGACGGATAACCTCTTCATCCCCATAGAATTCCTTGCCGCTGATCAGCCCCAGCAATTTGTGAAAATTGTGAAGTTTGATTTTGTTTTTTAACCAAACCATTGATGGGTTCATATGAGGCAGATCGGCTTGTGAGTTACAGGCTTCCTTGTAAGACAAGTAAGGTTTTCTCTTCCTTCTGCCACAGCCTTTCAGTATTTCAGAAATCTTGCCTGGAGGGTTCCGCCCTCAGGTGGTTGTTTCACCTTCTTGTGAGAATATTTCGTGTCAGTGGCTACCATGTTTTTCTGTCTGTGCCCAGTTCCTTTTTAAAGAACTCCCTTTTTATGATCGCACAGGCAGTTCCAAAGTACAGTCCCTTGGAATGATTTCGGCATATTTGCCATCTGACGCAGTGTCAAAACAGAAGCCAAGTACTTATCAATAAAGTTACTGAGTGTAAAATTGAAGTTATTTTTGCAAGGCCCTAGCCGAGTGCTCGAAGGAGATGGATTGTACAAACCTGGATTGCACCAGGAAGAAGTCTGCATGAAGGAGATTTTTCTACACCTCAAGCCATTTCTATACTGTTGCCTTCAGGTAGGAACTTCCATCAGACCAGAAAACCCAGCTAGAATCCTACTTCTGACACCAAGCAGGGATTTTTCTTTTGTTATGGATGAGTTATGGATCCCTCAGTCCCGTCCTACACTCTGGTATCTGGTGTGTTCCTGATTTCAGATTCACAGTCTTTTCCACCCTTTGAATGAGACCTAATGAGGACTGAGCCAAGAAAATTGCAGTGATTGAAAAGGAGCGTTTTGGGGCACCAAGCATGCAAGGACAGGAGTTTGCAACACAACTAAACAAACCCTTTTCTGTTTTCTCTGCTTTCTGTGTTGAAGACACAAGTTGGGTAAGGACGTACTTCATCTATAGCAAGAAAAGTGAAGGAGACTAACCTCCGTAGCATCAAAAAATCAGTTACTTGCGTTCTGGAAGTGTAATGCAAAGCAAATCAAAAGAGATGAGGTCAAAATTAATAAATAAAAGTTCACATCGGAGAAGCAAACCTGTGCTATTTAACTGAAGAATGCAACAGTGACACATACTTAACTGAAATCTGTCTTGAAAGTGATCTTCGCAAAACTGTTGAGGTTTTGCATCGTTTGACTGGACACGTTAGATCATCAGGGGCACTTTTTATGGCTCCGTTATTGCAAGCCAGTGTTCCCTTGCTTGACAAAAAACTTTAATTTGTCTTCTGAGTTGAGATATATTTTAAAATGTTTCCAGAGCTGTTTACAGTTTAGTGCAGTGGTTAACCTTCCTAATGACGCAACCCTTTAATACAGTTCCTCATGTTGTGGTGACCCCCAACCCTAACATTTATCCATTTTACAGATGGAGAACACTGATGCAGAGAGTCTTAGGCGACCCCTGTGAAAGGGTCGTTCGACCCCAAAGGGGTCGCGACCCACAGGTTGAGAACCGCTGGTTTAATGGCTAACGTCATGAAGTTGGGACCCATTTGAACCCTGTCGGAGCAAACTGAGCAGCCACAGAATAAAAACAAAGCCTCCGTCTTAAGTTAAAAAACTTGGGAGTAATGCAGATCTTTCGTACTGTTTCTCAAAGAAGAACGTGGTGGAATCTCATTGCAGTTTGCTTGGACTGAGCTGTCCTTTTTAAGGAGGGCTTTCTGCGGAGTCTGCTTCTGCTGGCTGGGCAGCTCTTACGGTTGCAAATGATGGTACCCTTGGTTGGCAGACCTTTCTGAGTTTTCTAACTTTTTTTGGGGAAAGCAGGCAAGTGCCTTCTTCTTGTACTGTCCAAAATGACTGCTTTGCAGTGCATGGGAAGAGAGGCCTTCAAGACAGGCCTTGGAGCAGGCTTGGCATATTTGCTAAACGGTCGGATATTGCCTGACTGTGGTTGAACGTTATCAGATATTCAGTAGAGATAAAGAGAATCACTTAAACAAGCGGCAGCATTACTTTTAGAAAATTCTTTGCGGAGACGCTGGTTGGCGAGGGGAGGCGGAAGAGTGTTCTCCCCTTCATCATAGCTTAAATAACCTGGACAGCAAAGCAAAACTCCTGTTGACCTCTTGCTTCAGATACTCTCCACAGACCCAAGTTTGAATGGTTGCTGTTGCGTCTCTTTATTTCTACATTTCACTTTAATGTCACTAAAAATATATATATTATGGAAGCTGTAACTTTGCCGGGTTTTAAGCAGCCTGCAGGCCCTTGATAATATTTTTAACCTGGAGCGCTGGCCGAGAAGAACAGAACAGCTGTCTTTAGCTGAAACCGGGTTGCACCCTTCTAAGTCAGTTTAAGTTGGCACTGTTTGTCCTTGAGGCTCCAGAGCACGCATGTTATCACCCTAGCACAGGCCTAAGACAGCGTTACGTAACCTGTTTGCTCTCCGAAGCTTTAGAGTAAGCTGGTTTGTAGACGGCAAATACTTTCAAGATGTGAACAGAATTAGTTCATATCTTGGGAAACTGCTCGGTCAGCAGAAAACCACTTCTCTGTGTGTTTTGAGAATACCTAGAATACTTATTCCGATTTTCTTCAAGGCTGTAGCAGAATTAACCTGGCGGAATGACGTAAATGAACGCTCCGCAGCAGAGACCTGTTTGAGATGGGCCTTTTCTGATGCGATTCGCTTTGTTTTAAAAAAAGAAGCAGCAAATTCTTGCTGTTAATATTGACTATCGAATCTTGATGAAAATGTATTTTATTTGTTTCTGCAATTTATATCCCGCTCTATATCAAAGTCTCAGGGGCGGTTAACAAATGAGGATGAACCCTGTTAAAACATACAAAGTTAAAATCAGAGGAAAAACATAGTTAAAGCTGCATAAAAGTCCATTTAAACCACATTAAAAATCCTCACCCCACCCCGTTGGCTGGCATCAGTGAGAGGGTCCCAGGGGGTCTTTGTGATTCACTGTGGGCCAGTGGGCAAATCTGCAACAAGGTTTTGTTTGAATTGTAATTTTTCATTATTTTATTTATTTATTTATTTATTCGATTTGGTAAACCGCCCTACCCCCAAAGGGCTCATTGTAAAGCAGCATTTATATACTGATATCAAGCATCACCCTTTGTGCACACTTCAATGCTATACAGAGTTACTCGAGGCTGAGCTCATAGATTTCAGTGGGTTTAGCTCTGTGGAGTCATTTAACAAGCTTGAACACTTAAGTTCCGAGTTTGCAAACTTGTTTTCCAAACAGAACACAACCCTTAGGTTTGTTGGCTTGGTATGATGACTTTTGGGGTGGGCTGTAACTCCGCTGTAAAATAAAAACCTTGTGGCAGAAAGAAACAGTATTTCTTTACACTTAAGCTTTTGTGGGTCACAGTCCAGTGAGTTGCGACTCATGAAAGCTAAAGGAAATAAGTGCTGCTAGTTTTTAAGGTCCGGTTAGACTGTTATTTTGCTACAACCAAAGCTGCCTCTTGTCAACCAGGTTGTAAATCTGCAGAAAACGGTTGAAGTTAAAAGAAAGAAGTTTTCCTGCTTAGGGGACAACATTAGTTCCAGGGAGTTTAAAGGTGTTAGACCCTCCTGTTCTCACCAAGACATTTCAAACAGTTGCTGATTAGTTGAGATTTAGTTGCTTAGTCGAATTATAATCTGTTACATAACAGACTCAACTCAGGGTTGAACCTAAAGCTGACCGATGTTTACATCATGTAGTTTGTGTACAGATGTTACGGACAGCCCCATCCGAGGGGTGGGTTGTGGGCCTGCCCGCACTGGGTTACCGCCCCCCCGAAGAGACTTCCTAGAGGCGCAAGGTGTCTGGAAAGTCAAAAGGGCTTTTTGTCACTGAGGCCCCTTCCGCACATGCAGAATAACGCACTTTCAATCCACTTTCACAATGGCTTGAAAGTGGATTGTTCTTTTCCGCACAGTGAAATCCAGCTGCAAAGTG
The DNA here is from genome assembly GCF_021028975.2 of Sphaerodactylus townsendi. NCBI lineage: Eukaryota > Metazoa > Chordata > Lepidosauria > Squamata > Sphaerodactylidae > Sphaerodactylus > Sphaerodactylus townsendi. Next base: position 1,778,113 of record NC_059441.1, read on the forward strand.
GATTGAAAGTGCATTATTCTTTATGTGCGGAAGGGGCCTGAGAAGCCCCCATTGGCTGTAATAAACTTAACACCGCCCTTTTGGGTGCTGTGAGTCTGAGGCTCCATCCACCAACATAATCCCACGAATCAAGGAGAAGCCAACTAACATTGACCCCCCAGTCCACCCCCACTACTGTGGTGACGACAGGGATGCCAGGACACTGGTGCTAGTGTCCCGTGCTGCATCCCAGTGCCGGGGTGGGGTATGTGCAGTGGCTGCCTACTGGCAAAATCACCCTTCCGCCAGGGTAAGGGCCCTAGGGATGACAAATATGCCATCGCGACCACGCTCTGCTCCCACTGGTGGATCCCCCCCCCCTTTTGGATGGGGCTCTTGGTAACCTAGTTTAGGCCTTATGGTTTGTTGGAAACCACTTAGAAATATCAAAGATTAGATTTGAGGATTATGCTCCTAGGAAGCATAAAGAGTCTTTCCCCCGCTTCACCCCTTTGGCATATAGCTTAGTGACTTCCCAGTTTGTACATTTTGATTTTTTTCTTGGTTTATGGAAAATGCAAGTTTCCCTGAACTGCAACCAGTGTTGTTTTGGAGAGTTCCCAGGGTGTTGTACCTACAAACTGAACCGAAAAGAATTCTTGGGTTGTCTCTCAAAAGTGGTGAAATCGTTCTTAAAACTCAGCCGGTTAGTGGGCTAGCTGTTGGCTGGAGCGAGATCTCGCCTGATGCACAGCCAGGACTTCAGTTCAGAGTTCAGCAATATAGAATTCCAATACCATATCAACTGTTGAGTGACTGGTGTGGAAATTACACTGAGCAGGAGTCTAGCCCTTGCAGAAATAAATTGTACTTCTCTTTGGGTTATGGCTCTTAAGAGTGCAGTCTTTTGCTGCATCACCTCCAGTCTACCGCACTTGCTTTCAGTGGGCCTTCAACTGGATCAACTTCACACAGTAGTCTGAATCGGTTAATGGTGTTCACGTACCTTGGCATCATGTTGAAAAATGAAAACGCTTCCCTCCTCCCCCATTGTTCTTAAATGTTTTATGGGTTTTTTTTTTGCCTTATTTGGTTATATATCAGTGGCAGATGTGTTTAGCTTAGTTTTAATGCTTTATATATCAGTGGCTAATATGTTTAGCTTAGTATTGATATTTCATACTGGGAGCTGAGTGTATATAGTAGCAATCACCTTGAACTGATAGTTTGGTATGGAAATATTATCAGAACAGAACAAATGATGGCCAGAGATTTTTGGATCACTCTCTTAGCAAATATAAAGCCTCTTCAAACCAATTTTTCGTCAGTCAGAAGAACATGGAAAAATTGGTTTTTAGATTGGTTATCTCTCTTCTGCACTTCTTGGAGATTTAGATTCTGGGTAGATATTGTGTTTATTCAATCTTTTCAGCCTTAGGTTTAGTGGAATGTAAATAAAACGAAAACAAAGAACTGCCATAAACTTAAATGCTAAAAATCATTTAAAAACATAGGCAAGAACTCTGATTCTACCAGCCAGGGTTGAAATTAGCCTTGATGGATGCATTGTAAACTCACCTTGATCATAAATCAATGTGTGAAGCACATATTCTAATGTTAGTCATACTTTTATGTTAGATGCATCACCTACACAGTGCAGAGGGAGCTCAATGGTTCTTTAGTCTGTCCCTAAAATACTAGTGATGGCTAACTGTATTAAAGTCATTTTTTATGTGACTGCTCAGGCCTCTTCTGCAATGACTTTCCCCCCTTTTTTCCCCTAGAATCCAGCAACTATCACCAGGATACTCCTTAGTCATTTCAACTGGGATAAAGAAAAGCTGATGGAGAGGTAAGCAGGAGCTTTCTTTTTGTCATTGGCTGTCACACAGGTTCCTGTAAACCCCCCTTGGTTTAGCACTCCCGTTCTCAGTGTCTAGCTGCAAAGAAGATGGCTGTTTCCAAGAAGTTATATTTACATGGCTTATAAAGATCTGCCCTTAAAAACAAGCCTCTCTCTTATGAAGCGTGAATGTGCTTGCATCAGCATGCAAACAACTAGAATACCTCCAAGATGCTGCTGTCATTTCCGAAGCAGCCAGTCATGTCAGGATGGCCGGTGGATGTGATAACTTTGGCAGGGTATAGCAGTAATATACTATCTGACAAGAATACTGCAGTTACAAGCAGGGTTTTGCGGCATGTGTTGGCTATGGCTGAGCTACCCTCCAAAATCCTTTGAACATGGAGAGTGCCAGATGTACATAATGTTTGCAAAACAGCTTCAAATCCAGATAAAAGTAAAAAATTATCTTTGCACAAGCTCCTAATCCTTTCCATTATCCAGTGTGCTGGAAATCGCAACCCCAAGCGAGAGCTGATATGGGGAAGTAAAAAAATGGAATTGGGAAAGAATTGCTTGCAAAAGTGAAGAGTCCGCATTGCGTTTATTTTAATCTGCAAGATTTACGTTAGCCTGAGAGTTCGTGTGCCTAACGGTATCCCTAGTTCTCCCTGAGAGTAAAGCAGCAGCGTAGGTCTCTTGGTAGGGGAGAAAAATCTAAGGTGGCATTACAGAGTACTGACTGTGAGAACAAACATCCACAAGCTGTGTGTTTCCTTCTGGGGCTCCTGGAAGCACAATTGGGATACATTTGCTGCTTAAAATTCTAGTTTGATTCATATAACTCTTCTTCCTCATGCCTGTGAAGGAGGATTTGTGCAACTTCTGGATTGGTTTGTGTTGAAGTCCTGTTGGAACAGTTTGGAAAATCTCCTGGCTTTCAGTAAGAAGCAACACCAACTTCCAGAATTGTTATCTGAGCCCAAGACTGTGTTTCCCCCCTACCTCTGCACACGTTCCTTAATTGCCATTGACTCATTTCCAATACCTCTCAGTCAGCTTTTGTTCCAGTCATACTTTCTAGGAAGTGGTTTGCTTTATTCTGTGTGTAGGTTTCCTGATTAGGAATTGCTGGGAAATGCTTGCAAACTTGAACTGTGCAAAGTTAACACTGGGAGATTCTTGCCTTTTCATGTTTTAAAACCTTTGCTGCAGGTTTACGATAAATCAAGGCGATGATGGTACCTAGGCCAAGTCGCGTTTTTCTTTTAATGCCAAGACTTTCTTTCTACACTTATGCACCCCTCCAGATGTTGTGGACTACAGTTCCCACTATCCCCTGCCAGCATCATGCTGGCAGGGGATGATGGGAACTGTAGTCCATAACATCTGGAGGGCTGCGAGTTTGATACCTGTTAGAGGATAGGGGGAAGGTACATCAAAACAAAGAGGAACTGGGCGCCTGTTTTTCACACAGTTCTATTTTTTCCTCTAACCGCCAACTCCTGGCGCCTTTTGAGATAGCACGGATCAGGACAGAGCGCTGGCTGGAATTACTGCCAAGCCATTTTGTCAGAGGAGAAGGCTTGCCTAGGATAAGTTGCTAATAAAGATGTATTGATCTCCCTTCCTCCTCATTGCCAATAGATGAAAACACACACACACACACACACACACACACACCCACCCACACCCATTTTCAGGCTGATTTTAGAATGGGCCACATCTGGCATTGCTCCAGCAACCATGTTTCCATAGAATGGTTTTCAGACAGCAAATATGAATGAGGAAGGCCCTGGGTGTAGTCAGCTTGCTGGGTAAAGAATTGAGTTTGTTTTTTTACAGACCCTCGTTTTTAATGAGTGACCTTCCATACCTTTTCTTTCTGTTTTTCTGTTTTGTCCAGTGGCTTTAGAATCCCTCATGCTCTCTGCCAGCTGGTGTCGTAGTCAGGTGCATCCATCAGAGCTTTCTGTTTCCTCTGTGTATCTGTGTATTGGCTGGGCTGTATCAATAGGAGTATAGTGTCTAGATCGAAGGATGTAATCTCTATTCTGCATTGGTTAGACCCCGCCTGGAATATTGTGTACAGTTCTGGGCACCGCAATTCAGGAAGGATATTGACCAGCTGGAACGGGTCCAGAGGAGGGCAACCAAAATCCGCTTGCAAACAAGCACGTCTGGTTCACCAGATAAGCCTCTGCCACTCAGGTGGAAGAGTGGGAAATCAAACCTGGTTCTTCAGATTACAATCCACCTGCTCTTAACCACTACACCACACTGACACTACACCACAATGGTGTGGCTTTGTAGACCAGGGAAGGGGCTAGTCATCTTTGAATGCTCTGAGGCTCTTTGGGTGACTTGGGGGCAGTCACTCTCCTAACCTAACCTACCTCACAGGGTGGTTGTTAGAGGGATAGAATGGGGACAGGAGTATAGTGTTCAGCTATCCTCAACAATTTCGATGGTGATCAAATAAGCGATGGGTTTTCCCTTTGGTTCATCTTCTGAATAGCTTCTGTCTACTGCTATATGAGCCTGGTAAGAAAGTTGTGAGATAGAAAACAAAGTTGTGAGATAGAAAACAAAAAGGAAGTATGAGTGCCCTGCATGCGAGCGAAGATGAAAGCATTCCCGTGTGTCTGAAGATTTACTGTCTCTAATTTTTTTACCCTTCAAGCTGCCAAACTAGTGCATTACAGCTTTTTAAAATATCAGCTTGGTCAACCAGCCAATCTGCTATTGTGTACTTGATTATGGCTTTTGTCGAACGTTGGCTAATTTTGAAGTTGTAATATGGGGGAAGAAGAATTTCCCTTGCAGCAGGATATTCTCTGAACTGACCATTTAAAGCACAATCTTGAAAGTGGGGTAGCGTGGAAATGGGTGCTTTGATTCTCATCTTTCAGGAAGGATGCTGGTCTACTGGCTGCAGACATCTTTGGGAGCTGTGTGAGTTTCCTCAGTCTGACAACTTTGCAGGGCCAGGCCAGACAGCCAACTCACTGTGTGATGACAGAGGATTGAGGCCATTCCTATTTATAGGGCTCCAGAGCTCTAACTTGCCAATTCTTCTGACGGCCCCAATCTAATTATTTTGCAGTGAAGATCAGGTGAACTTTCTTTGTCCAGCCTTTTGACTTGGCTTTGCTTTCTTCCCGTGTTCATAAACAGGTACTTTGACGGCAACCTGGAGAAGCTGTTCGCAGAATGTCATGTAATTAACCCTAGCAAAAAGTCTCGAACACGTCAGATGAACACAAGATCATCTGCACAGGACATGCCTTGCCAGATATGCTATTTGAATTATCCCAACTCGGTGAGTATTGTGAAATTGAGAACTGGCAACTGATAATAAATAGCATTTTGTGCTCATCTGAGACATATGAAAGAGCTTTTCTCTAAGTTAGCAGCCCACGATATGCGTCCAGGGGTGTGTTTTCTGACTTACTAGTAAGGGGTCACAGCAGTGCTCCAAAATCCTTCCCCGATATGAAGATTCAGGGGTGTGCTCACTCTTGCAGAATTGTATATCACATCCACTCTTATGTAATGTTAGTTTAGCTTTATGATTTTAATGATGATTTAAACCTGGCTGTCTACATAGCTGTATGTGCATATTGACAGCTACCCTGAGCCTGCCTTGCTGTGCAGGAGGCAGGGTATAAATTAAGTTAAATAAACATAAAATAATATTTGCAAATGGGCAATGTGTGGATATATATATGCGTTGCAGGGGGTGGGACTTGATGGCCCTTGGGGTCTCTTCCAACTCCATTGTTCTATTATTGACGTCACCTTTGCCTTTTCTCTCTTCAGTATTTCACTGGCTTAGAGTGTGGACACAAGTTTTGTATGCAGTGCTGGAGTGAGTATTTAACTACCAAAATAATGGAGGAAGGCATGGGACAGGTAAAGTTCTGTTTCCGTTATTACTTTTGTGGAGGGGAGGAACGAGCAATGGGTTTTGGTTTGAGGGTTGGGGTGGCTGGCTCATGATCTGGGCAAATGGGTTTGGTGCCAACTGACGTTAAGTTAATAAGTCTGACCGAGATCTGAGCTGAAAATGTAATCTAGCAGAGATTTAACTGCTAGGTGTGCACTGTTTAGGTCACAGTGTCAAACTCGCGGCCCTCCAGATGTTATGGACTACAGTTCCCATCATCCCCTGCCAGCATGATGCTGGTAGGGGATGATGGGAACTGTAGTCCATAACATCTGGAGGGCCACGAGTTTGACATCTATGGTTTAGGTTATATGAGAGCCAGCGTGGTGTAGCGATTAAGAGCAGGTGGATTCTAATCTGGAGAACAGGGTTTGATTCCCCGCTCCTCCACCCGAGCAGTAGAGGCTTATCTGGTGAGCCAGATGTGTTTCCGCACTCCTACATTCCTGCTGGATGACCTCAGGCTATTCACAGTTCTCTCTGAACTCTCTCAGCCCCACCCACCTCGCAGGGTGTCTGTGGTGGGGAGAGGAAGGGAAAGGAGCTTATAAGCTGCCTTGAGTCTCCTTACAGGAGAGAAAGGTGAGGTATAAATGCAAACTCTTCTACCAACACCAAACTGGAAAATTCCTGGAGATTTGTGGGTGGAGCCTAGAGAGGTCAGGGTGTGGGGAAGGGAGAGACCTCAGCGGGGTATAATGCCATAGAGCCTGCCCTCCAAAGAAGCCATTCCTCCCCCCCCCCACCACTGTGTGATTTATTTCTGTATTCAGGTGAGCAGTGGTAATTCTAGGAAACCTCCAGGACCCACCTGGGAATTGGCAACCCTGTACGCAGGTTTTAAAGGTTATTCACTGCCACCAGAACAGAGAGGGCTCTGACCACTTTTCCCCTCTTTCTTCTTCAGACAATTTCATGCCCTGCTCATGGCTGTGATATCTTGGTGGATGACAACACAGTTATGTGAGTATCGTAGCTTGATGGCCGATTAAACGATAACCCTTTATTAAGCCACAGAACAAACCTGTGGGAGCTAATTGGCTCCAACCTGTCTGAAGACGATGCCGTAGATGGAAGGACGTGGGCCCTTTAAGAACTCTGCGTGCCCTTCATTGCCTTTATAAACACTAGAAACACTTCGGGTTCATCATCTCCTTCGGCTTTTGATGCCCTGTCTACCATCCATGGAGCAGCAGTGGCGTAGTGGTTAAGAGCATGTGCATTCTAATCTGGAGGAACCGGGTTTGATTCCCCGCTCTGCCACCTGAGCTGCGGAGGCTTATCTGGGGAATTCAGATTAGCCTGTGCACTCCCACACACGCCAGCTGGGTGACCTTGGGCTAGTCACAGCTTTTTGGAGCTCTCTCAGCTTCACCCACCTCACAGGGTGTTTGTTGTGAGGGGGGAAGGGCAAGGAGATTGTAAGTCCCTTTGAGTCTCCTGCAGGAGAGAAAGGGGGGATATAAATCCAAACTCTTCTTCTATGTTACCATCTTCAGCAAATGGCCGGTCCCCTCCTGCCAAGAGTAGGCGAGTTGGGGTCCGGGCGCCTCCCGAAAATAATGGGTTTTATGTGGGTTATAACGTTGTTGCTGTTTTAATAGGATTGTAAGCTGTTAGTTATTGTAGTGTTGGATTTGTTGCTTATTACTCTGTTGCTGTTTTATTGTTCACCGCCCAGAGCCCTTCGGGGATTGGGCGGTATACCAAATCCAAGAAATAAATAAAGATAAATAAACGTTGCCGCTTATGCTTTTCATGCAAAATGTGTTGTGCCTGGGAACAAAACCTGCTCTTTCAGAATTGTCTCCTGTCGCAAGGAGCAGTAATTCTTTCTCATGAGCCGTATCAACATGTGTTACTGAGGCATATCTGCTTCAATCCTCCCCCCCCTTTTGTGTGCTGACCAACCTCTCATTTTGCCTTCCATTTGGAATCCCCTTGTTCTATTAAATTACTGGCTCAGTGGCTTCAAAATCAAGATTACCCGCAACCGGTATTACTTTAAACCGTTCTGGACTCAGAACAAAATCAGGGCAAGCAGCGGCGAGTGATAATGAGTAAAACAGAGTGTATATTTTGGATGCTTTCTAGTGAAGAGGGGGGGCGGGATTTAATCTGCTGTTCAGCCCGGCTTGGTTTTTAAAAGTGCCTCATTTACTTCCATTTCCAGACAAAGAATTCAAGGAGAAAGGTTTTGTGTGTGGCTGTTGTTTAGGGTGTGCAGTCATGTAGGAATCTGCAAGATGGGTGGGTGTTCTGGCTACTGAGAAACAATATAGTGTTTGTGCCTGGCAGAGAGAACCTTTTGGCGATCTGTCTACCAGGTCCCTAACCACTGCCAAACCAAGTGTTTTCAGTATTTTTTTTAATTGTGAAACTGGCACTCTGCCCTGATGTTGTGCGGGATTTGGGATGCCTCTTTCAAGGAGGCCTTCAAAACCACTTGGCTTTCTGTTTCCAGTGTGTTCTTTTTGTTACTGTTTTTATTGTGTTTTTGCTTAAAGCGAGGCCCTTTGATCCGATAATTGTTGACTTGCAGCTCAAAATAAAGTAGCCGCTGAAATCTTGACTGCAAAGGAACACCTTTTCTAAATAAACTTTCCCCTCTTCTCTTCCTAGGCGCCTGATCACAGATTCAAAAGTTAAATTAAAGTACCAGCATTTAATAACTAATAGCTTTGTAGAGGTGAGTGTTCAGTCTTAAAATAAATATTGAAAAGCCTGGATGTGATTCTGTGTGAAGCTTCTTTGCAGGCCTTTTGTGGGTACTGTTTTTGCTTTTGTTTTTTTTTCAAAGGGGGAGATCAGATTTTGCTACAAATTCACAGCCCTTAACTCTGTGAAACTCTACTTGAACTAAGCTTTTCATGCTAAAATGGTGGTACTGATGCCACTTAAAGTATACCAGTTCCTGAAATCAGAAGATTCTGGAATGTTGCTGTTGTGGCAGTATGCTGAATCCTAGAGTTGGAAGAGACCACCCAGGGCCATCAAGTCCAACCCCCTGCCATGCAGGAAGGCACAATCAAAGCGCTCCTGACAGATGGCCATCCAGCTTCTGTTTATAAACCTCCAAAAAAGGAGACTCAACTACCCTCCAGGACAGTGCATTCCACTGTCAAACAGCCTTTACCATCAGGAATTTCTTCCTAATGCAGCAGTGGCGTAGGAGGTTAAGAGCAGGTGCATTCTAATCTGGAGGAACCGGGTTTGATTCCCAGCTCTGCCGCCTGAGTTGTGGAGGCTTATCTGGGGAATTCAGATTAGCCTGCGCACTCCCACACACGCCAGCTGGGTGACCTTGGGCTAGTCACAGCTTCTCGGAGCTCTCTCAGCCCCACCTACCTCACAGGGTGTTTGTTGTGAGGCGGGAAGGGCAAGGAGATTGTAAGCCCCTTTGAGTCTCCTGCAGGAGAGAAAGGGGGGATATAAATCTAAACTCCTCCTCCTCCTCCTCTTCTTCTTCTTCTTCTTCTTCTTCTTCTTCTTCTTCTTCTTCTTCTTCTTCTTCAATGCGTAGGATCTTTTTTTCCTGCACTTTGAATCCATAACTCCTTGTCCTAGTCTTTGGAGCGGCAGAAAACAAGCTCCCTCCCTCTTCAACATGACATCCCTTCAGATATTTAAACACGGCTATCCTGTCACACCTTAACCTTTTCTTCTTCAGACTAAACATACCTAGCTCCCTAAGCCAGTCCTCATAGGAATCCAGGCCTTTAATCATTTTGGTTGCCCTTCTCTGGACCCATTCCAGTTTGTCAGTATCCTTCTTGAATTGCGGTGCCCAGAACTGGACCCCAGGTGAGGTCTGACCAATGCTGAATAGAGTGGTACTTCCACGTCCCTCGGTCTACCCACTGTGCTCCTGTTGGCGCAGCCCAGCATTGCAGAAGCTTAGGCCTGAAGTCCCAAGGCTTGGCATAAAGGCGTTAGACAGCTGTGGCAGAGATTGCCGTCTAATAGTTTCTGAATGCCAATTACCCCTCTTGCCCTGGACAATTCGAACGTTGGGTTCACGACCAGTCCTCGGAGAATAAGCGGGCATTTGTTCTCATTGCCTTTGCAGGATCTTGGCTGCTCATGAACCAAATCCAGTGTTAACAATGGGGTGACAACCAAGTAGATCACAGATGTCAAACTCACGGCCCTCCAGATGTTGTGGACTACAACTCCCAGCATCCCCTGCCAGCATGATGCTGGCAGGGGATGATGGGAGCTGTAGTCCACAACATCTGGAGGACCGCAAGTTTGACACCTATGAAGTAGATGTATCAGGGTATCTCTGACTTTAAAACTTCAGGGGATGCTCAGCACAACCTGGCTGGCCGCTCCTTTGCCTAACAAAAAGCACATGGGTTCCATTTGCAAAACGCCAGTGGTGCTTAATGCAGACAGGGCTGCAAAAGTATAGCATATGTGGACTTCAGCGCAGCCTTTATGAATGAGGCTTGGCTCGCGGCCAGGGGTTAATGATTGCAATGCTGGGCCATGCAAAAATTTGCCAGGAGGCCCGTTGGCGGAGCGCTTGCATAACCTCCGCAGCTGGTCGCATGTGGATATCACAGTTCTGGGGCCTCCCCAGGTAACCGTTGGCTGCAGTCATCGTGCCGAGCAGTTTTTAAAAGCTGCTTGCCGTTGAGCCGCCTGTTTTGCTTCGTTTTGAGCCGAAGGCGTTGAAAGCCTCTCAAACCAAATAGCGCCTTTCCCCGTGCATGCACCGGTGTCTTTCCAAGTCAAGCTGGGACAGGTCCAGAGGAGGGCAACCAAAATATAGCTTTCAAAGGGGCTTGGACAGATTGATGGAGGAGAAGTCGATCTCTGGCTACCCATCTTGATCCTCCTTGATCTGAGATGGCAAATGCCTGAGCAGACCAGGTGCTCGGGAGCAGCAGCAACAGCAGAAGGCCCTTGCTTTCACCTCCTGCAGGTGAGCTCCCAAAGGCACCTGGTGGGCCACTGCGAGTGGCAGAGAGCTGGACTAGATGGACTCTGGTCTGATCCAGCTGGCTTGTTTTTATGTTCTTATGGTTTCTCTGTGGGCAGTGAAGTTTAGTGAAGCTTTTTTGTTTTTGTTTTTTTCCCTTTCAGTGCAATCGACTGTTAAAATGGTGTCCCGCCCCAGATTGCCACCATGTCGTAAAAGTGCAGTATCCTGACGCTAAGCCCGTTCGCTGTAAATGCGGCCGTCAGTTTTGGTAAGCGCGGCTCCCGCTATGCGTTGGGATACAACCGTTGTGGACAGAGCTCAGGCTGAGAAGCCTCACGTCCCGCTGGCCCTCTTGAAACCACAAGTTGCTTCTGATAAAAAAAACCTGGTAGCTATCCCCAGGTCACAGAGAGCCGTGTGGGACCACTGGCCCCTTTGAGGTCTGGTACGCTCCGCAGAGGCCTGGCTGAGATCACAGGAATGGGTTTGTGGAGTGCTTGAGAGGACCCAGATGTTGCTTCAGTCTGTCGAAGGGCAGGTTTGTGGGCGGGGCATGCTGTTTCCATAGGCTCCCTCTCTGCCTACCAACAGACCTCTGCCCTCCTGAGAATCCCTCCTCTGCTTGCACGCCTTCCCAACACCTTCACTCACACCTGCCCTTTGCCTGATGGTACTAGGCCCGTGGTGGCGAACCTTTGGCACTCCAGATGTTATGGACTACAATTCCCATCAGCCCCTGCCAGTATGGCCAATTGGCTATGCTGGCAGGGGCTGATGGGAACTGATCCCGCAGCATCCTGGAGATATAGGTCCGCCACCACTAAACTAGGCTGTGATGCATAGTTGGGAGAGTCGTCCGCCATAGCTGTCAGGAGCATCCCATGCATGCTGTTCCTCAACAGAGCCCGCCGAGGGGATGGGGGGCGGTTATATAAGTCCAAGCAAGAATAATAATAATAATAATAACAAGAGCCCTTGAGGATGAGGTAGTATATAAGTCCAATAAAATAATAATAATAATAATAACAATGCTGGCAGCTTGGGTAGTGGAGCACTTGTGAGCAGGATAGACAGTAGCCAAGGTGTGCAGATGGGGATTTAGTGGCAGTGGGCTCCACCAAAAGCCCTGAGCACCGGTAGATGCCTCATCTTGGAGTAGGTGGATGCTGGCCCTAAAAATGAACATCTCCTGGAATGTTCCTGCCTTGTTTAAACTGGAGGCGGTCGTTTCCAAGATCCCTGACAAACCATGTTCAAGACACAAAGTTATGCTGCCACAGGAGTGCTGCCACAGGAGGTGGTGATGGCCACTAACCTGGATAGCTTTAAAAGGGACTTGGACAGATTTATGGAGGAGAAGTCGATCTTTGGCTACCAATCGTGATCCTCCTTGATCTGAGATGTCAAAGGCCTGAGCAGACCAGGTGCTCGGAAGCAGCAGCAGCAGAAGGCCATTGCTTTCACATCCTGCATGTGAGCTCCCAAAGGCACCTGGTGGGCCACTGCGAGTAGCAGAGTGCTGGACTAGATGGACTCTGGTCTGATCCAGCAGGCTCTTTCTTATCTTATGTAGGCTTCGTCATTGTTCTGTCCTGCATTTGAGTAACCTGCCTAGTTCTACTGTTGCTTGACTGCATAGGTAAACTTTTTTTTTTCATTTTGACAGCTTTAACTGTGGTGAAAACTGGCACGATCCCGTTAAGTGTAAGGTGAGCATTTGAACCTTTTCCCCCCTCCCTTAGTTCAGAACAGAGGGGAAGTAACCATAATTCTCAAATATCCCGGAAGTAGCATGCTGGTTCCAGAAATGCCAGTGTGTGGGATTACCATCCAGGAAGTTCCATAAATCAGCTTGTGCCAATGGCATCTTTACGAGATGTTTCCTAGTTCCTTGTCACCCGGTGGGGGTAGAAGTCCTAATTAATAATTAAAACGATGGCCAGGAAGCACAAAACAAGTCATTGGAAACAACCGAGGGAGATTTGTAGGCAGCCTTTAAAATCTGGGGTTAACGGTGACTGAAAGGCCTCTCTTTCCTGTTTCCAAACAGTGGTTAAAGAAGTGGATTAAGAAGTGTGATGACGACAGCGAAACTTCTAACTGGATTGCAGCAAACACAAAGGTTTGTCTTCGCTTCCTTTACAGTCTCTTGTCAGGTGCTTCATTGTATCCCAGGAGTGCTGCTTTTCTCACGCAAGGACCCTGACAAATTTTGAAAGCAACTGTTCTGACTAGCGGGAGGGCCGTGTCTTGCATGTGATAACCTTTGACCTGCTGAGCACTGAATGTGCAACTTAAACTGAAAGAAGCTACTGGAATCCTCACCATCAGTGCGGTACAATATACTGCCCTGTTTTCGGAGCAGGTTCGGTTGGTGCTGGTGGAAGTGAAATGTTTCTGCCTCTGTGCAGCCTGGGTTTCATGGTTTCAGAATATAAGAATGACCGCATGCACTTAAATTTGCCAGTGTATGAATCCCACTTAAATACTAGTAAACTTGGGGTCTAGTAAGCTAGAGACTTGGGGTCTCTTCCAACTCTATGATTCCGTGATTCTAAAAAGGGATTGTGGCTCAGTGATGGAGGTATCAGCTTGTTGTTCAGGTGTTCCCAGGTTCAGTCCTCAGCATCTCCTGTTAAGGATATCAGAAAATAGGCACCGTGAAAGACCTCCCCTTGAGACCCTGCGGCCAGACTGAATAGACCAGGGGTCTGCAACCTGTGGCTCTCCAGATGTTCATGGACTACAATTCCCATCAGCCCTCAATTGGCCATGCTGGCAGGGGCTGATGGGAATTGTAGTCCATGAACATCTGGAGAACCACAGGTTGCAGACCCCTGGAATAGACAGTATTGATCTCAATGGCTCAAAAGTCTGACTCCATGTAAAGCAGCTTCCTGTATGCAAATGCTTTCCCCGCCAAATCCATCCCATGAGTGAAAAAACTAAGGGTGTGGATGGGTTCTGTTGCTGAATAGCTGTATTTTTGCGGTAGGCCACTAAGTTTATCAACAGAAAGTCAGATAATGGATGGATGACTTCTGTCAGGTAGCGCGTCTGACCTCAGACGGGGCTATGGTTTCTGCAGTGATAATGTGCTTCCCTGACTTGCGGCTTCCTGTTGCCTTTGAACTTTGTAACCTGTACTGTGTATATTGCTCCCAGGCGCTAGTGGGGCTGAGATGAATGATTGTCATCTTCTTGCTTTGTAATGTTTTGCTTTGATGTTCCTGGGGACGGAAGGAAAGGGGGTACCTTTGGGACATTAAAAGGCGGCCGGGAGAGCCAGTGTTCAGAACTGGCTTCTTCTAGGGCTATTCTGCTGTCTGCAAATAAAGATTTCTGATCACAATCACCGAGTCCGATATTGGTCCAGGGCTTGACAGACTGAACTGAGGAATTGTTTCTCTTGCCATGATGTCACTTTTGTCTACCCTTTATATGGAAATAAACACATTGGCAAAAAAATAAGGGGAATAGCGTCCCTAACTTGCCCCCTCACTGCTTTTTTTTCTTGCAGGAATGCCCCAAATGCCATGTGACCATAGAGAAGGACGGAGGCTGTAATCACATGGTCTGTCGGAACCAGAATTGTAAAGCAGAGTTTTGCTGGGTGTGTCTTGGGCCTTGGGAGCCGCATGGATCTGCCTGGTAAGTTCAAGAAATGCTGCCCAGCTCTCGTATGGGTCTACTCCAGGGGTCATGCTGGCAGGGGCTGATGGGAATTGTAGTCCATGAACATCTGGAGAGCAGCAGGTTGCAGACCCCTGGTCTACTCGTACTGTCCTGTTTTGTCTTTACACACAGCACAGAGGCTCAAAATGATAGTCTGTATGTCTGGACTACAGAGCTCTCCTTTTCGCTCGCTCGCTCGCTCGCTCGCTCGCTCGCTCACTCACACACACACACACACTCACATGCAAACACACAGACACACAAAAATGAGCTCCCCTTTAGTGAGCTGCTGCTCCTGTGTAGGCCCTGAAGCCTGGGGAACCTATTGGAAGCATTCATTCTCTGTTTAAAATAAAAAAGGCAGTTTCAGAGAAATTTCAGTTGTAACAGTTTTATTATTATTGTAGGTTACTGCTGCTATAGTTTTAATAGTTTTAAGGTTTTGTATTGTTTTAATTGGAGCTATTCGATTTGTTTTATTGTCTTGTTATTTGTTGTTGTACACTGCCCTGAGCCCTTCGGGGGTAGGGCGGTTTATCAAATTGAATGAATAAATAAATACATATAAACATCTTCTCTTCCAGGTACAACTGTAATCGCTACAACGAAGACGACGCAAAAGCAGCCAGAGATGCGCAAGAGGTGAGTCCATAACTCTTGGCGAAGACCAAGACGAAGCTGCTCGGGTATAGGACGCTTTGGTCAAGCTAGAACTCCTTCATAATTTCTTCCATCGTTTCTGTGAGGTCTTCCCTTCCAGCCACAGAACTCGACGGGTCAGGCCAAGTCTGCGAAAGGGCCAGGTCAGCCTCTCGTGTCACAGCCAGCAATACAAATCCTTCTGAGCATGATCATGCGAGTCATTTTTCTGAATCCTCTTCTCCTACTTCTGGCCAACTTGTAAACCAGAAAACTTGGGCTGGAGTCTCTGAAGAGGGTGCGTTTCCTGGCAGATCTAGGAAGCGGTTTTTACGAGGCTGTCTTCTGCTCAGGTTTTTATTTTCCTAGGGATCCCCCCCCCCCCCCCGCACTTCTTCTCTAATAGCCTCATATCCTGACATTCTTCCTAGCCCATGTTCTGTTTTTAGGACAGAAGAAAATGTGCAGATATGCCTGATTTGTGCGAGGCAAGAAGAATCTTGGGATACTCTTCTCTGTTCTGTATTAATAATGTGTGAAGCGGCCTCAACATATGTCGTGTTGTGCCCTGAGCTAATTTCACTGAAGCTTATTGTAATGGCAAATTCCTTGTAGCAATTCATCCAGAACTTTGCAAGCATCTTCTGATGCAAGGAGGATTTATGGAGGAGAAGTCGATCTGTGGCTCCCAATCTTGATCCTCCTTGATCTGAGACTGCAAATGCCGTAGCAGACCAGGTGCTCAGGAGCAGCAGCAGCAGAAGGCCATTGCTCACAGAAGGCCTGTGAACTCCCAAAGGCACCTGGTGGGCCCCTGCGAGTAGCAGAGTGCTGGACGAGATGGACTCTGGTCTGATCCAGCAGGCTCTTTCTTATGTTCTCATGATATTCTTGAGTTAGCAGTATCTGCTGATATGCTGGGCAAGCATGGTAGAACGGCTAGTATGTTCCCCACTCCCCACTCCCTGCCAGAGCTTACTGGTGAAAGGTCAGTCCTTCTCTTGATCAAACCTACGTCACACAAGGATGTTGTGAGGATTAAACGGAGGAAGGGCAGAGACCACGGGCGCCACCCCGAGCACCTGGGAGAAAGGCAATAGGATTAAACATTTGGTGTTTGTTGAGCCACCTCCCCTTTAGGTAGGTGTGCATTGTTACTCGTTTGCTTAAACTGCGGGGCAAGGGAATCTGGTGCAAGTTGAGGGAACGTTTTGCTTTTGCGAGTTGTGGAGTGAAGCAGAGAACTCGAGTGCTTGAAACCATATGACCTCTCTTGGCCTCTGCTTCCTTAATGGATTAAATTGAAGGTTCTGGTTCTTGTCTTTGAGTGTCCCCATTTTCCCCGTGTTGCCTGTCTTCGTTTGGCCCGCCCCGCAGCACCCTGGGTGTAATACTTTCTCTTCTTTCATGCCTCGGCCCTCCCGTGTTCTCCCTCCCTTTGCTGGGCCCATCGTGTGCAAAAATGTGCCTTTTCCCTTTAGGCTTTCACCTCTAATCTCTGCTTTTCCTTCGTCTTTTCCTTCCTCACGTTGTGGTTTCTGTGAGGTGTTCCATTTAATATATCGTTGGCTGGTGCCAAGTTGTGAGGTGCTTTCTGACCATGAGTATCAGCGTTAGTACCGTTGAAATCAACTGTGCCGCTTTGTGACTTCCAAGACCAAAGCACGTTGCGGCACTTTCGAACTGGTCACCTCACAGCGTGGTGGGATGGGACGTTTCTGAGTGGGTTTTTTAAAAGCAAAGTGTTGATGTTCGTGGAGTTGAATCCGCATGTCTGTTTGGCTAGGCTTTTCAGCCTCGTCCTGCCATTGCAGCGGAGCTAACTTTTAAGCTGCATCTGGAAATCTGGATCATTTCCCCCCACCCCCACCCCAGGCTAAACATTAAAGCAAAACCCAAACCCTTTAGTCTTTCCTCCTGGAGAATCAGCAGGGTTCAGTGGTTAAGAGCAGGTGGATTCTACTCTGGAGAACGGGTTTGATTCCCCACTCCTCCACCTGAGTGGCAGAGGCTAATCTCCTACATTTCTGCTGGGAGACCTTGGGCTAGTCACAGTTCTTCGGAACTCTCTCACCCCCACCTACCTCATAAGGCAGTGGTGGAGAACCTTTGGCACTCCAGATGTTATGCATAAGCATAAGCATAAGCATAAGCATTTTATTGTCATTGTGCACGCACAACGAAATTTACAGCAGCATTCCTCGATGCACACAATTTCAGACTCATACAATTTCAGACTCAGAACGGACTCGCGCCCACATCATCGTATCCTCCACCCATCCCTACATGGCTAAATACATCAATGAAGCGGGTTTAGCATAGCCACAGCTCTAGAGTAGAAGCTGTCTCGCCTCTTTGTCCTAGTTCTGAGATCCTGTATAGATCTCTGCCAGATGGTAGCAGTTTAAAGAGAGTGTGCTGGATGAGGCCGGGTCCTTAAGAATATTTTGGTACTGTTGGAGCTTCGGGCATTATAGATTTCTTCCAAGGAGGGGAGAGGGCAGCCGATAATCCTTTGTGCAGTATTGATCAGTATTGAACTACAATTCCCATCAACCCCTGCCAGCGTGGCCAATTAGCCAGGCTGGCAGGGGCTGATGGGAATTGTAGTCCATAACATCTGGAGTGCCAAAGGTTTGCCACCACGGTCATAAGGTGTCTGTGTGAAGAAGGGAAAAGAACTTGTAAGCTGCCTTGAGTCTCCTTCAGGAGAGAAAGATGGGGTATAAATCCAAACTCCTCCTCTCCTCCTCCTCCTCTTTCTTCGTCTCCTTCTTCTAGCAGCTGTGCTCTAAAGTGTCGCCCTGTTCTGGCTTCTGTTACTTTGTTGTAATGCTTGATTTCCCCCCCTTTTCCCCCTAATGGGAATTAACACAGAGATCCAGAGCGGCCCTGCAGAGGTACCTCTTCTACTGCAACCGTTACATGAACCACATGCAGAGCCTGCGCTTCGAGCACAAGCTCTATGCCCAAGTGAAGCAGAAGATGGAGGAGATGCAGCAGCACAACATGTCGTGGATCGAGGTGCAGTTCCTGAAGAAAGCGGTCGACGTCCTCTGCCAGTGCCGTGCCACGCTCATGTACACATATGTCTTTGCCTTCTACCTCAAAAAGAATAATCAGTCCATTATCTTCGAGGTAAGGGAAGGTTGCTATAAGTGGGCTTCCAGGAGCCCTGTTTTGCAAGAACGAGAATTAGTAGCCCCCTGCACGTAATCTGTCATTGTGTAGGTGCACTCTAATCTGGAGAACCAGGTTTGATTCCTCGCTCTGCCACTTGTTCTGTAGAGGCTTATCTGGGGAACTGGATTAGCTTGTGCGCTCCAACACATGCCAGCTGGGTGACCTTGGGCTAGTCACAGCTCTTGGAACTCTCTCAGCCCCACCCACCTCACAGGGTGTTTGTTGGGGGGGAAGGAGATTGTAAGCTGCTTTGAGTCTCCTTACGGGAGAGAAAAGGGGGATATAAATCCAAACTCTTCTTCTACTTGGTTATGAAATTATTTGGATAGTTAACTGATTGAAGAATTTCTGGTTGCCTTCAACCAGAAAATCAGTTTCAGTTTTCACTTGCACATTACTTAAACCTTAACATACATGCTATTTATTTTGAAAGACTGAGAACTTCCAGTTTAATTGCTGTTTACATCCTCTCATTCTTGTACATTTTTAATATTTTCTTTTACAATAGCAGAGCAGAATAGAATCTTCAACCAATATGTCTGTAACTTCCTTATTTCTTGGTAGTCTGCCTTTCTCCCAGAGACTCCAGGCAGAGTACAAAGTATTTAAAATGTTGCCATCAAAACAATAAGACTGGATCACAAAGTTAGGGCAAACAAAAAACTTTAAGCATGACGCGTTTTGAACAATGCAAAAAGTTGTTTCCTTGCCAATTCAGCAAAGTTGTAGGTTAGTAAACTTAAGTTTTTTAGTCTTAAACTAAAGTACAGAGTGAATATTTAATCCTGGGACCCAAGTTTGGTTATAATATTGTTGCATAGCTTCAGGACAGAAGGGATAAGGAGCTTTTGCTGGATGTAAAAGTCTTGAACGAACGGTGGTTCCTGATGGAAAGGAATGTTGGCAACATCTGCCATTATTCATTTGTTCATGATGATCCAGAGTGACTCCTCAAGAAAAGAGAGGGCATCTGTAGTGTTGCCAGAGGCTATGTTAATATTCATTTGAATTCAGCGTTTCTGAAGGAAGAGACCTCTTCTCATTCATTCATAATATCTTGGTATTAATATTATACTTGGAAGTTGAATGAGTATCCAGTAACAGATGGTGCCAAATTCCTACAAATAAATTATTTGGCAACGTACATTTGAGCACTATTCCTCTCTCCTGCCTGAATTCTTTAAAAAGTGGTGCTTTTGTTTGCTTTTCTAGAATAATCAAGCAGATTTGGAAAATGCGACCGAGGTCCTTTCTGGGTATCTGGAACGAGATATATCCCAAGATTCGCTCCAAGACATAAAGCAGAAAGTACAAGATAAGTACAGGTATACGTCCTTTGAAATGGCGTGGTTCGCCGGTGGCCACAACTTGGAAGTTCAAAATGAACTCACAGCCTGGAAACTGCTTCTTGCTGCCGCGATAGTTTGTGGGAGAGGAGAGGCTGGCGGGGCAAATTGCCCTTGGCCTTCGGCCACCTTCCCTGATCGGCTGGTACAGGAGGATCAAACAGCTGCGCTCAGCAGGAAGTCGCAAGCACGTGGGGGAAATCAAGCTAATGCTGGCACAGCTGAGAGCTCTAATCTGAGGCTTCTAGGCTCTTAACAATTTTATTCGACTTTTTAAAAAACTTGAGAGGTGAACCTGAGGCTGACCGTAGGTCACTTGCAAAAGGCTTGTTTTCCTTCAAAGGTTTCAAAGGGCAGAGATGGACGGCAGAGGAACTGTCAGGCCCGAAGTGACGTGTGTGCGTCCAGTTGCAAGGCGTGATTTTCTTGAGTGGCTTTCCTTAGTGTTTGAAGGGTGTGCAAGATGAGGTGTGGGAGAGGCATCATTCCCAGGTGGCGATTAATTTGCATGCTGGGCTGTGTTCTCCCCGGAACCAAAGGACATCTTGTGGGTGTTTCCCACACTGCGCTCAGGGGAGACAGGAAATGACATCAGGATTCCTCTTCCTGCCACATGGAAACGCCTCTTCTGGTCAGTCCTTTCCTGCCTCCAAGGGGAGAAGCAGCTAGTCAGGGTGCCTGCGAGCTGCCTTGATTCTTCCAGCTGCTCTCAATTGGCATGCCCGCCTCTTCTCATGGAGAAGGACGTGGCTGCAGCCACGGAAATTACAAGTTGGTCAAGATCATAAGTTTTGGTAACGGGAGTTAAGCCAGGGCACACGCAAAAGGTGATTGTCCAGCCAAGCACTGCCTGCTTAGAATGAATAGTCGTAGCTGGTGTGTGGAAGAAAACCTCGCCTGCTCTCCGGCAACACTCGCAATCGTTAATGGATCCTTTTTTGTGGCTGTAGCTGAGTAATCCACCAAGCGGCTTGCCTCCGTCCAAGAGGCATCCTTGCAGAACCGTTGTTGACTTTCTGCATAAAGCCCCGTGAAATAACCAGCCATGTGAAAACCTAAGCCAGGGTGGTGTAGTGGTTGTGAGCAGGTGGATTCTAATCTGGAGAACCGGGTTTGATTCCCCGCTTTGCCGCCTGAGCGGCAGAGGCTTATCTGGTGAACCGGATGTGTTTCCGCACTCCTGCGTTCCTGCTGGGTGACCTTGGACTAGTAACAGTTCTCTCAGAACGCTCTTAACCCCACCTGCCTCACAAGGTGTCTGTTGTGGGGAGAGGAAGGGAAAGGAGCTTGTCAGCCACTTTGAGTCTCCTTACAGGAGAGAAAGGTGGGGTATAAATCCAAGATCCCCCCCCCCCCACCCAGTGACTGACTGTCGTAACATCCTCCTTCCTTTTGCAGATACTGCGAGAGCCGACGAAGGGTTTTGCTGCAGCACGTGCATGAAGGCTACGAGAAGGACCTGTGGGAGTATATTGAGGACTGAGGCCGGCCTGCATAAAACAAAACAAAAAAACAACCAACGAAACCCCCCTCCCTGAACTCTGAAAACCTTTGACCACCTAGAGTGCTCATGCCATTAAAAAAAAAGCAAAAACACACACAAAAAAAAGGGGGCACGTACGCCTATTACACCCGCTGGTCTGTAGTACCGGAATTCTGTTTTTGTTCATGGAGAAAAAAAAATTAAGTAAATTATATTGTAATAAAAAAGGTAGATAAACCAATGTACAACAGTATTCTAGGTGGCCAGTTAAGTGTGACAGACGCACTAAAAAAACAAAACCCTCCAACTTTAACTTGTAACGTAGCTTTGTTCTCCGAGCTGACTTCTTTCGCTCTCTCTCTCTCTCTCTCTCTCCCCCCCCCACCACCTTTCTCCTACACGTATTACAGATGAAATTGAAAACCATTTCTTGACACTGCTTTTCATGTCCGACCAGCCATTTTGATGTATTTTGGTATAGGATTTCCGCCACCCCTCCCCTCTCGCCCTGCCCTGCCTCCCCCGCCCCCCAGCTCCCCCTCACACACATACCAGTTCATGGGTGAATGTCGTTCGGCTTATTGTAAAGAGGATGGGGCGGGGGGGCGGGGAGGGGTCGAGGGGCACAAAAGCAAAAGGGCGGGGGACTTTGTATATGACTTTTAAAAAAAACAAAGAGGACAACACAGTATTTTTCAAAAATTGTAAATAGCGCATATGCATGGGCAAAGAGCAGGCGTGGCACGTGTTTGCATAATGTTTAATTACAAAAAAAATATTTATTCTTTAAAAATCTTCAAGATTATGTCTATTTGCTGTGCATTTTCTTTCAGTTTGCTTTTTACCTGGGATGGGGATTTGGGGTGGGGGTGGGGCAGGGTGTGCTGCTACGACGACTCTTCCTTTCTATTTCTCAAAAACGTTTTCGAGAGACTCTTGGTTTCTCCTCTTCCCCCCCTCCCCCTTTCTGCAGCTCCTTTGCGACTGTTCCATGGTTTGGGTGTGTTCCTTTGCTGGCAACGGACACTGTCCCACTCACCCTACCAGCTTCTCACCCAAACTGATCCCCCTCCCCCCCACTTCCACCCGGTGTGTGTTTCTGTTTGGAAATGAAAGTGTTGTGATTCTGGCTGCTTTTGTCTCTTTCCTCGGAGTACCACCCCCTGGATCATCCCAGCTCTTTCCTTGCACGCGAGGCGCCCTCCCCGCCACCCGGCTGCCATTCATAGGACAAGTTAGGAATCTTCTCTGCGGTCTCGAGCGTCGAATGGAACATACCTCATTGCTCGTTTCTTTGGCAGTCGCACAACACCGGGAACAAAGATGGAGTTGCCGTGGGTAATATTTTTGGGGCTTGGATGTTGGGGGGCGGGGGGGATGTCTGCTAGCAGCCATCCAGTTGTGAAGGGCCTGCAGTCTCCGAAGTTTGCTGGGGGATTTATTCCCGTTAGAGAGATGCGTGCGTTTCAGCTTCCCCAGAGTGATTTAGAGTCTATTTTTGGAACTCAACGCCACGCTAAAGCAACCAGTAGAGGCAGGTAATTAAATCAGGTTCATCATAGGACCTTCCTCCCTGTGGTCTTTTCCACCACGGCAGTGTTAACTAGGAAACAGCAAAGAGAGAGAGTCAATCTACAGAAGCGGTTGGTCTCAAAAAAAGAGATCTGTTGCCCGTTTCCCAAAGGGCTACTTCAGCTTTTATTGCTACTAGAGACTGTGGCCAAGGATCCAAAGATCTGCTTGGAGGAATTTCATGCACCCATGGGTAGGGAGTGCACTGGACTTAGGTTTCTTGAGTAGCATTCCCCTTCTCTCTACCCCACTCCTTTCCCAACTGAGAGGAGGCTTGAGACTTCTAGTGAATTGAAAAAAAGTTTGTGGTATGTCGAGAGTGCTGTTAGAAAGTGACGAATTTCACTGATCTGTGACAGGCCAGTGTCACAAAGAGAAGCTGAGGTTTGCATTGGCTCAGCCTCCTTTGCTCGCGACGGGGCTTGTTGGCTTTTGGCTGGTTTCTGGGATGCCGGATGAGCCCATATCCCGTTGTGCGGTGAGCGTTCAGTGCCCCCTTAGCCTGTGCCGGAAGAAATCGTGGCAGCCTTTGTAGAGAGCGGTGGATACTCGAAGGATTCTGTTCCACTGAGCGTGGGGCAACCGCCACTTGGACAGTTCTCCGACTCTGCCACGTGCTTCACGGGGTCTTTTGCGTGCTGCCTCCCAAGATTGAAAGCTTCCGGTCTGATTTTTCCAGCGTACAACTTGTAAGATTCTTCTCGGACTGGTTTGATGGAACAGGTGGCCATGCTGTGTGGGTGCGTGATTCGGATGAATGTTTCCATGCTTTCAGCATTTCTTCCCCCTCCCCGGATGTTTTTTTTTCTTGTTTCAAAACACCTTGCTCTTGCCATTCTCCCCCAGCCCCTTCCCTGACTAAAATACAGATGCCCCAAACTGTATTATCAACATGCTGTTTTCCTGCTCCTGAGGATCATGCCATCTAAATTTTTAGAAAGCTTTTTCTAAAACACTGGGCTTTGGAGTGAGTGGACTTAAATCGGCAGCTCTTCTGACAGCTTGCTTGCCGGTCTCTTCCCAGCCCTTTCGAGGCGATCCCCCCCTTCTCGAAAGCGAAATGGCTTGCCAACGAAGATGCTATCCGAGCTTTTTGGTTGACGCGGTAAACGACAGGAGAGTTTGTGTTGGACTTGATCATGGGCTGATTGGGAAAGAAATACTCTCTGGCCACGCAACAGGAGAGCAGAGCTTGACCACCGGTCTGTTTTAGCACCCTGCTTTCCCCTCCCACTTAATTCACTCACAGCTGTGTTTTGGTTTTCTGTAGCGTATGTATAAGACGGTCTTAATTTTTTTCCCCCCCAGAACCATTTAACCCTGAAATGTTTTAGTGCAACTGCTGTATTAGGAAACCAGTTATTGCGTGAGATGAGAGCCGTGTTCTTCGGAAAACCTTTCCGTGTACAGGATCCTATCATCCGGCACTTGGGGGTGGTAAGACAATCGAGGCTGGGCGGACGGACTGGAGGATTCATGATCATCTTATTTTTTTTTTCCCACCTAGAGAGCACCTTGTGCTATGGAAATAACTGTTCTTAGACTTCATTGTAACTGCTGGACTGTTCCGTGTTAAGGCTAAACAGAGGGAGAGAAAGCGTTCCTAATTCTAATAAACTTTTATTTTGTTATTTCATTAGTTACTTGTGTTTGCTTGCAGTAATTTCCGGCTCCGGAGCGGGGCACTCCTGTCTCGCCCGGCTTTCTGCTTCGGGTGACTCTCAGAAGTCAGTATGCGCCAACGGCATCCTTGTATATCGTACGGTATAGTTAATTTACATACCGCCCTCCCCCAAAAGGCACAACAATATAATAACAATCATCATAACATCATACAACAAACATCAAGAAACATAATATCAATAAACATCATAGATATAACATTATAAACAAGCATAGCATTATAAAACATAACCTTATGAGCAACAATATTAAAAAGTGCTCAACTGGTGTTCTGTCTCCATCTGGTCAGATGACCTGGGGATCCATAGTTGCACTTACAGCAGGGGGTGGGTTTTCCTCCCTTAGGACCCTTTGCATGGCAGTCTTGGTGTACAGCAGGCAGAATGGGCCAGGTTGCAGCTGGCCTTTACAACAAGACTTTGTAATAACAACAACAACAACTAGACTTTGTGACTCCTCAGACCGGGGCTGAGAAAGCTACATGTGAACTCCAGCTTTCAGTCTCTCCTGTCTTTCTCGTGGGATATATTACTGCAGCATCTTGGTCCAGCCCCCATCAGCCCTGTCTCCCTTGCCACAGACATCCAGAATTGGCTTCCAAGTACCCTACGGAGAAGACCCAATATTCAGAAAAAACAGAGTTTGGATTGATGTCCCACCTTTCTCTCCTGTAAGGAGACTCAAGGTGGCTTGCAAGTTCCTCTCCCAACAGACACCTTGTGAGGTAGGTGGGGGCTGAGAGTTCTGAGAGAACTGACTGGCCTAGCAGGCTTCATGTGTAGGAGCAGGGAAACAAATCCAGTTCCTCAGATAAGAGTCCGCCATTCTTAACCACTACACAATGCTGGCTTTTGAATCTATCTCAAATCTAATTTTGGCTGAATGTTCATCAATTGTATATGGTACCTAAATATCTGCTTTTAGCAATTAGCCCCAAAAAGGCTTTCAACACAGTTGGGGATGGTTTCCATAGAAACCATGCCTTTTCCCTCTGCTATCTGTCTTGATCGCAAAGGCAGCTTAGCTGAAAATTGCTTCCATCTGTTCTTATCAAGATCACATATTGCCACTCTTGAGATCTAAGTGCGTTCCTGTTGTGTTGCCGCTGTCCAGGATTGGTGGTTTGGGAAAATCCTCCAGCCTTGTGGGTGCAGCCAGACTCCACCGTCCAAAGCTAACATTTCCCTCCCAAGGAAAACTGATAGCTGGAGCTGTAGGATAATTCCTGCACGTGGGAATGGCCATTCTGTGGGTCTGGCTGGGTTTATCCTGCACCACGTAAAATGAGATGAAGCCTCAGCCAGGGGTCTTTAAACTATGCCCCCCCCCCCAGATGTTCATGAACTACAATTCCCATCAGCCCTGCCACTTGGCCATGCTGACAGGGGCTGATGGGAATTGTAGTCCATGAACATCTGGGAGGCATACTTTGAAGGCCCCTGCGCGGCCAAGTCGCATCAACACGTTTAATGACGCTGCCGACAACGACAATTGATTCTCATTCGGAATTATGAAGCGCAGCGAGGGCGGGGAGCAGTTTAGTTCAGTCTCCTTTTATGATCCTCCTCCCCTTAAGAATGGTACAGTCCGTGGTCTCCCCCCATCACTCTTGCGGCTCTCTGGACAAGACCAATGTCCGAAGTGGGGGGGGGGGGAAATGGAGACTATCAGGCTCGGAATAGCGGGCCAAGAGGGCGGAGCCACACCCTCCTCAGTTACATCACCTCTTCTCAATCCCGACAAGCCTTGCGGCGGCCGCGGCTTCCCTTCGCTTGCCTTCTCATCGCGCGGGCTGGGGGAGGAGCTACGTGAGGGTGCGCGGGAGCCTTGGCAACGGGACATCCGGGTACCCCGCGCGGCTCGCGATAGCTTCCGAGTCGCCTGGTAACCTTGACAACGGGGCCTGCGGATAATAACTCAAGTTGCGACCGGTCGCTTCCGTGTCGTCCGGTCGCCTTGGCAACCAGACAACTCGCGGAGGCCGTCTTGGTAGCTCCAATAGGATGGCGGAGGTGAAGGCCCGACCGGTAAGGGGGGGGGGGTGTCCGCTTTCCCCTCTTGCTCCCCCATGTGGTCCCCGGAAATAATAATAATGATGATGATGATGACTTTATTATTATTAAATTCTAATAGTTATATCCTTATTATAATCAAATTACACTGTTATGCTCTTATCAAAACCTTTTATTCTTATTTATATTAATAATAATACTTTAAAAATAATGTTTATCCAATATTTATGAATTTACGTGAATACTTCGTTGGGAGTGACAGCGAAGATCATTTTCTCCGCCCTCCCCATTCCTGACCAATGGGCAATCGGCCTGTGGAACTCACCGCCACAGGATGTGGCGAAAAGTGACAGGCTGAGATGTCTTGAAAAGAGGATGGAGGCAAACGCCTGGAACCCAGGAAGGGGTAGGGTTGCCAAACCAACAGGTGGGGTCTGGGGGATTTCTTGGCAGCTCTAGTGTTGGAGACTGAAACTAGGACCTGCCACGTGTGAAGCAGATGTGCTGCTACCAAACTGTGCCGCCTTCCTGAGGGGCTGTGGTTGTTGTGCATGGTGATTTGTAGGATGATAGGAAGTGTTCCTGAGAGCTTCCAGTCTGAGAAATTCACTGCAGGTAGAAACAGCTGGAGGAGTGGAAGATGGAAGCAAACAATTGAAGGAAAGGAAATCCACTGGTTAGGTGAGGGCGGGTTGGAGCTGAAATGCTTATACAGTGGAACCTCGGTTTTCATTGCCTCCGGTTTTCATCGGTTTCGGTTTTCATCGATTTTTTCAGTGAAAAATTTGTCTCGGTTTTCATCGATTTGCAGTAAGGTGCAGGGGTTTGCGGAGCCCTTCAGGGATTGGGCGGTCTACAAATCCAAATAATAAATAAATTTTAAAAATCACCCAGACAAAGCAGTTGCAGGCCGTGTCTGCAACTTGTTTAATGACAACGTCTTGCCCCATTTCAGACAAATCTTAAAGAGGCGTCAGAAACACACCTCTTTGGACAGCTTTCTGGTGCCACATTGGTCCACTGGCTCTGAAGCTGGTCCTAGTGTTATTGTTTGTTCCTGTTTTCAGCATTAAACACTATGTTTATTCACCAAAAAAATGTGTTTTTGGTATGTTTTTTGGAGTGCCTAGAGCGGATTAATTGGATTGACATTGATTCCTATGGAAAAGTTTGCCTCAGTTTTCATCAGTTTCGGTTTTCATCGATTCTTTTCGGACGGATTACCAACGAAAGCCGAGGTTCCACTGTATAGTCTTGTTGGTCTCATAGGCGCTACTGGGTTCAAATCTACTGCAGACCAATGCAGTAATCTGGAACAGCCTTATAAAGTGAGTTCTCCGGGTTTAAGATCAGTCCACATGACCATTTTAGATGGATCTTAGCTGAGTATTTATTGTATTTATTGTTAGATTTAACATGCTGCTCTCCCTAGCCAACAGCCAGGCTCGGAACGGTTAAAAATAAAACATCCTCTCTAGAACAATTCGGCTATTAAAATGAATATAGCAATAAGATGTTAAATTATGGGCTCTCGATGGCATCGTGACAATTCCTAAAAACAATTTACCAATAGAGAAGACGCCTGTCTCTGTCTGGTTTAGTTCACCAAAATGCTCTGCTTTTTAAAACTTCACTTTCAACCACTTTTTCATGTTTTTTAGTTGCTGCTAGCATAGTAAGAGTTGTTCAGTGGTGGAATTGGCTGCCTGGGGGGTGGGGTGAGGTCCCCCTCACTGGCCACCTTCAATCAGCAGCTGGACGAAGACTTATCGGGGATGCTTTAGGCCAGGGGTCTGCAACCTGCGGCTCTCCAGATGTTCATGGACTACAAATCCCATCAGGCCATGCTGGCAGGGGCTTATGGGAATTGCAGTCCATGAGCATCTGGAGTGCCATAGGTTGGCCACCCCTGCTTTAGGCTGATGATCCTGCATGGAGCAGGCAGTTGGACTAGGTGGCCCCTTCTATCCTCCTGTGGTTCTGCTCTATGATTCTAACCACCAGTTCTGGAGCGAGAGAACGGAACTGAAAGGCTGTGAGGGCAAAGAAGTTGTGATATGTGTTCAGTTTTCTCCTTAACTTGAATGCTAGGAACTTGTGCTGCTGCTCAAGGAAAGCGGTCGCCTGCCTAGATTCCTTGAAATGTCTTCCAGTAATGTCTAGAAAGGGCATGACTCACGGCCGTTAAACATCTTTGGTGACCACAACTGAAGGATTTAAGATCTTTAATAGCCATTTTAACAGGGACGTTTCGGCTCAGTGTGACCCATCCAGTGATTCGTAAGCCGATCCATTTGACTATATTTGGTATTGCAAGGCACATTTTGTTGGCGGGGTGGGGCTACGCTGGATTTTTTTTCCACTGGTGCCTCCTGCTGACTCAGCACAGCCAAGTCTCTGGGCGCAGGGCAGGGTTGATTTAAATTTGTGGCAGGCAACTTTTCAAAATGAAGTGTTCTTGGGTCGTCTGGCCAGTTTTAAAAATTACCATCCACTACTCCAGGGGTGGGCAATTATTTTTTTCCATGGGGCCGCATAAGAAACAGAAAATATTGTCGAGAGCCGGGCCAAAAGGCAGGGGGGCCAGTCAGGGTCATCCGGTGGGCCGGATGTGGCCCGCGGGCCGTATAATGCCCAGGTCTGCACTACTCTGTTGCAGGCGGTAGGGTTTGGAAGTCTTTTGGAACTCCTCCATGTTCAAATTACATGGATCAGTTCCAAAAGACTTCCAAACCCTTCCGCCTGCAACGAAATTCTATTTGTGGCTTGTTTGTTTAGAGCTGCAACGAAGTTCTGTTTGTGGCTTCTTCGTTTAGAGCTGCCCTTTTTCAGAACTCTATTCTAACTGTGCCCATCTTTGCCGGGAATTTTCAGGTGGGGCAGCTGGTCCGTCAACATACCCTGCAAAAAAAAAAAATTAGGCTCCTGCTTCGATGCAGAAAAAAAGGACATCCTTGCCTTTTCTAATGCAACATCTGACTGTACTAGCCCAGCTTCGTTGCCCTTAGATTAATCAGATTATGTTTTGGTCCTCAAGGTCTTTACTCTAAAACTATGAGTGTGTTTGTGTGTGTGTGTGTGTGTGAGAGAGAGAGAGACAGTCTTTATCCGATTACAACAAAAATAGAATTCCTGCTGTTACTGACCCTGTCGCTGAACCCAAGATCTCTATCGGTCTTGCAAGCAGTTCCTCAGATACTTTGATAAAGCTTGCTATCGTGTTTCCCCGAAAATCAGACAGTGTCTTATATTAATTTTTGCTCCCAAAGATGTGCTGTGTCTTATTTTCAGGGGAGGTCTTATTTTTCCGCTCCACAGCTGCATGCCCTGGTGTTCGACGGGCATGCTTCCAAACAAAAACTTTGCTACGTCTTACTTTCGGGGGATGCTTTATACTTAGCATTTCAGCAAAACCTCTACTACGTCTTATTTTCAGGGGATGTCTTATTTTCGGGGAAACAGGGTAAAACCACCAGTTAATGGACTCCTGTCGGAAAGTATGGTACATTTGTTGCTTAGGAAGAGGGAGTTTGTTGCTTTAAAAAAGGGAGCCAGCGTTGTGTAGTGGTTAAGAGCAGGTGGATTCTAATCTGGAGAACAACTTCTTCTTCTTCTTCTTCTTCTTCTTCTTCTTCTTCTTCTTCTTCTTCTTCTTCTTCTTCTTCTTCTTCTTCTTCTTCTTCTTCTTCTTCTTCTTCTTCTTCTTCTTCTTCTTCTCCTTCTCCTTCTCCTTCTCCTTCTCCTTCTCCTTCTCCTTCTCCTTCTCCTTCTCCTTCTCCTTCTCCTCCTCCTCCTTCATTTTTTCTTCTTCATTTTTTCTTTTTCTTTTTCTTTTTCTTCTTCTTTTTCTTCTTCTTCTTCTTCTTCTTTTTTCTTTTTCTTTTTTTTCTTCTTCTTTTCCTTCTTCTTTCCCTTCTTCTTCTTCTTTTCCTTCTTCTTTCCCTTCTTCTTCTTCTTCTTCTTCTTCTTCTTCTTCTTCTTCTTCTTCTTCTTCTTCTTCTTCTTCTTCTTCTTCTTCTTCTTCTTCTTCTTCTTCTTCTTCTTCTTCTTCTTCGTGTATACTGCTGGCCTAGGCTGATGTCAGTTTTCTGCTATGGTTTTGTTCATGAGCTAAGGTGACTCACACTCAGATTTGAAGGGAAGGAATTCTGAGGAGCCCCCAAAACTGGTGTGAGCAGGGGAGAGACTTTTGCCTTTATTAGCAATGTGGAGGGAACTTGCTGAAACCTGACCACGTCCCTATGATTTTCCCCCTAATGAACTGTCTCGCCGGGCGTTTTTACAAATGAGATTTCCCATCTGGAAGTGGGGGCGGCATCAACGTAAGCGAGAATGGGGGTGGGTGGGTAGCAATGCCAAAGGCTCTCAACATGCAGGTTTCATTTCCCATGACAAACAGAAGGCTTTCCAGGCCTTCCCCGTGGCCAGAATGATTGCCATCGCTTTCATTACACATGCATAGAAAAAAGCAGAACCATGAAAAACAGGCTCTCGGTGCGGGCACAGATCTCTTCCAAGCGTGAGTTCGTTAAAAAGCGGCACAGATCAAAATTCCCTTTCTGCCTTCGAAAACCTGCTTTTAAACTGTGGAAGCATCTAGGGAAAGGGGAGCCCCCCTGCCCGTTTCTGCAGATCCTCCTATTGCTTGAGTTACCTTTTCACTCTCAAACAGTTGGGGACCGGCCATTGTGGGCTTAATGGGCTGTTTCGTGGATGGTTTTATTGGTCACGTCATCCGTTAGTCATGTCCACTACCTAGACCTTTTCCAAGGATTGTTCTCTATTTCCTGTATGTGACAAAGATTAAATTAAACAATAAAGCCCATAAACATAAGCCCAGTTCGTTCGTTCGTTCGTTCGTTCGTTCGTTCGTTCGTTCGTTCGTTCGTTCGTTCGTTCGTTCTTTCTTTCTTTCTTTCTTTCTTTCTTTCTTTCTTTCTTTCTTTCTTTCTTTCTTTCTTTCTTTCTTTCTTTCTTTCTTTCTTTCTTTCTTTCTTTCTTTCTTTCTTTCTTTCTTTCTTTCTCTCTCTCTCTCTCTCTCTCTCTTTCTCTTTCTCTTTCTCTCTTTCTCTCTTTCTCTCTCTCTTTCTCTCTTTCTTTCGGCTTTTATACCGCCCCTCCCCCAAAGGGCTCTCACTGAAGGAGTAAAGCTTTGATTGGATCAAACCATTTTACACTGTAAATAGGGGCATCATGTAGATCAGGGGTCCCACGGGCACCTTGGCGCCCACCAAGCGTTTCAGAAAGTGGCCATGCCAGTTGTTAGGGAGAGTTGGTTACTAGTTGACATCAAGAAAGGGCTTTTCAGTGGAGGATCAGGAAGGCCGCCAAACACGTGGACCTTCCTTAGTGAAGATGTGGCTCCATTTGCCCTTCAGGTTTTTCTTTTCCCCAGGAAGTGTGTGAGGAGAGGCTGGCTTTGCCTCCTGCAAAAGCCAGTTTGGGTTTGCCTCTGCTTCCTGTGGAAGCTGTTTTTGGGGTGGCATTCATCACCTCTCTCAAAATTCCAGATGTGCCTCACGAGGTCAAAAAAGACTGGGCGCCCCTGGTGTAGATGAATGTCTCCTCCACCTAAAAGACTAGATAGCAGGCAGAAAGATTTCAGTTTAGCATTTTCCCGACTTGTTAGATTTCTGAATGAAGGGATGGGTGTGTGTGTGTGTGTGTGTTGCAGAACATTCCAGTCATGTGACCTGCACCCGCATTCTAGTTAGTTTTTCTGTCCTGTGTTCTAGTGTGAGCACATGGGCTTACTGTCTCATTGAGGACTGCTCAAAGTTATCAGAGTTATGCCTCTGTCTGAAATGATTTGTGCTTCGTAAGTCCAGCATCTTTTTGTGGTTCTTCCCCAAATGCCGTCGTAACCCTCCCTGAGACTGTGGCAAAGGGCAGGTAATAAATGTGAATGTGAATAGAATAACGGGTGGACTTTTATTTATTATTTATTTTGCATTACAGATTGCACCCTTCCCAGCGACCTCAGACCTTCCAAAACCTCGCTCAGGAAAAGGTTTGTTCCCGTTTATACGTACAGTTATTTAATGTGGAAAGCCATTTATAAGGTGGGAAAAGATGGAGATCTTCCTGAATGCAGTTGCTGAGTTGCTTTTAAAGTTGTCTAACTGATGTGTCCCTTTCCTGCACCACCTTTCATGGGGTGAGGGATTTCTTTATACAAATCAGGATGATCCCAGACATCGCTATATGTAAGGTTATTTGCTAGCAGCGACAAATTGTTTGCACCCAGCGGATAATTTTGAACTATGTCATATGTGACTGCAACAGATCCATACATTTGCTTATAAATAGTTCCCACTAAGACAGGGTTTGTTGTAGCCTTTTAATTGTAGAGGAGCGCTGAAGTCGTTACGGGCGATGCATGGAACAGGCGAGACGCAGCGATATCATCCGGTGGAGAGAACCCAGCAGCAGGCTAATCTGCCGAACTGGGGTCCCTGGCACCTTTTATTAAGGGTTTCGGGAAGGCGGGAGAGCAGGAGAATGTTGCACAATACATGACTCATGGGGGCTGCGTACGTGTGGGAGGAAACGTTCCTGTATGGGCCGAATCCATACCTGGGGGTATGTACCTTTTGTCCCTTTGTCCAGGACCTCTTGTGACCCGTGAGTCACGGGGGTCTTGTGACCGCTGAGTCTGCTTGCCCAGAGGGCAACAGATGGTGCAGGCATTCCTGTGCACTGTCTGAGACTCTGCTGGGCTCGCTGGCTCACCTCAACATCGCGCAGCGCCGAACCCTAACCCTAACCCTAGCCTTAACCCTGGAAGCCGGAATGACCAAATTGAGGCTCTTTTACTTTGGCCACCTTATAACAGGAAAAGACAGCAATTGTCAGTCAAAGTTGAGCAGCAGGAAAAGAGGAGAACCTGTCATGAGATGCATTGACTCGGTAGAGGAAGCCACGACCCCCTGTTTGCAAGACCCGAGCCAGGCTGTCAACAATAGCATGTTCGGGAGGATGTTAATTCATAGGAAGCGACTCCACGCCACTTAACACACACACAGCTCAGCAGTCCGCGGAATTAATGGTTTGGATTCTCTCACTGGAATAAAGGGGAACTTCCACTCTTGCGCCAGCATTGCAGATTGACCGAACGTCTTGCTGGGTGAACACAAAAAGGGGCGAATGTTATTCACGCGGAGCTCTTCTGTTGTCTTCTGCGCAGAGACATTTCTCACGGCGCGCTTACCAGCGCCCCCCACAGCCTGCTCTGCACCAGTTCACGCGCCAGCGAAAGCGGCAGATGTCTCCAGCAGCGAACAGTTAATTAAAATATATATGTTTGAACGCCGGTTGAACTCCTGCAATCTGTCAGGCAGTCTAGATCTCCAAAGCGCAGGCCACAATGCACGGCTCTAGCAGACGGCACAGAGGCCGTGCTGCGCAGTGCCGGCATTATATCATTTGCAAAACGCTTTTCCACCACGTGAATGTTACCATTCCCCTTAGGAGTTCAGGGCAGTGGATAGAAGGATGAACTGGTTTCACTATCACAGTGATGGCGAACCTATTGCACAGGTGCCAGAGGTGGCACTCAGAGCTCTCTCTGTGGGCACACGCAAACAGAGTCGCCCCCCCCTCCCCCACACATCTAGGCTGGTCTGGGCCTCTGGGATCGATTATTAGCATTAAACCTAAGATCTAGTTTTGGGGAAGCAGTGTAGTTAACCCTGTTAAGCACTGTTAAACCCCACTGATTTTCATGCGAAAAACTAAAGCACTATCCTTTACCTGGGAGTAAGCTCGGTTGCTGTCAATGGGGCTTGCTTCTGAGTAAACTCTCCTAGGGTCGTGATTCACCCATTGGAAGAGTTGCACGGTTGCTTCAAAGCAAAGCCACTGACTATCACCAAGCTTACTCCCGAGTAACGCACGCCTTGGAGCCAACCGTTTTTTCTAAACTAAAACCTCAGTATTCAGGTTAAATTGCCGTGTTGGCACTTTGCGATAAATAAGTGGGTTTTGGGTTGCAATTTGGGCACTCGGTCTCGAAAAGGTTCGCCATCACTGCATTATTACAACAACTGGTTTGCATCCAGATCCCTCACCTGGGTACTTTTCTCTTCCAAGATGTTCGAGACATCATCAAACTAATGCCGCTGGTAACAGTTTGTGTGAGCTGTGCTTACAATTCAGTCTAGTCCCTTTGAATGGCCTAGCCTTCGTTGATAACAAAGGGGAATTTACTTATGCCTTTACTCTGGGTAACAGTGTCATTGATTATGTATTAATTCCATATTCCGACCTTGGGGATGTAAAGTCCTTTACAGTCGATTATCCACCCTGAAGTGACCATATGGCCCTAGTGCTCCTTTTTGAACTAGGATTAGTAACATTTCCCCTTCAGTCGTGTTCGACCCTGGGGTACCACTGCAAGCAGTGATTTCATAGGCAAGCCGTTTTTGCGGGGTAGTTTGCCATTGCTTTCTCCAGCTATTCTTTACCCTCTAGCTATGTGCTAGGTACTCATTTACCGACCAAGGAATGGATGGATGGATGAGTTGATCATGAGCCAGCTGCCAGGGTATCTGACCCACAGGGGACTCGAACTCCTGACTGTGTGAGTGGCAGTGCAAGCACTTAACCACCACGCCACGCGGCTCTTACCTGGATTAACTAGGATTAAATGGCCCTAAACCTGACAACCAGTTTCTTGTCTCTATTCCAAAAATAGTATGGAACAACGATCCTTGTTTAGCACTGTTGGGTTTCTGGGCTGTCTGACCATGTTCAGGTAGCATTTTCTCCTGATGTTTGGCTGGCATCTTCAGAGGATCTGATGGTAGTAAAGCAAGTGTATATATATACCTGTGGAATGTTCAGGGTGGGGGAAAGAACCATTTGCATTGGTTAAAAGTGTGAACTGTTCAATTTGCATTCCTGTTTATTTATGTATTGTATTGCATTCATATCCCTGATTTATTTATTGACCTTTAAGGCCCTTCGTGGCTTGGGGCCCTCATACCTTCAGGACCGTATCACCCCATATGTCCCGAATAGGCCGTTGCATTCTGCGACGGCGGAGCTACTGGAGGTCCCCGGCCCTTCCATGGTGCGGCTGGCCTCTACCCGGGCCAGGGCCTTTGCAGCCCGGGCCCCTGCCTGGTGGAACACTCTTCCTTCAGCTGTCTGGGCCCTGTGGGACCTTGGCAAGTTCTGCAGGGCTGTAAGGCTGAGCTGTTCCACCGGGCCTTGGATGAGGCTGGCCGCGGATTGGCTGTTCCCTCATAACGCCCGCCACATTTACCATCTTTGGCCTTCCCCTCCCTTCCCTGTCTTGTTAAAAGGGGCCTTCCCCTCCCCTCCCTTGCATGCCACCCCTCCATCCCCTCCTCCTCCCTCTGCTAGGGTGGGTGGGCAGGCCAGGTCCAGATGCGGGGGTGGGGGGGTGGGCTCCCCTCCCCTTTTCTTCCCTCCCTTGCATGCCATCTTTCCCTCCCCTCCCCCTCCCTCCTGCGGGATCGAATGTTCTGTATTGCCCAAGAATATTCAGGCGGAAGAGTCCTGAGCGGGAGATTTCTCAGCCACAAGAAAACTTGTAAACCGCAGCATGCTGTGAGTTTCCACAGTGTGTAGTTAGACAGAGCCTGGTGCTGTTGGCAGAACTCCCAATACATAGATATCCTTTGAGAAATTTGTGGGGGAAATGCAAATCTTGACATGAAGCCTATTCTCCACTAGGGGGGGCAGTAGAGTCAGGAATGAGCAGATTTGTTGAAATATCCCCCCCCACACACACACACATTCATTTCCCCCTCCTTGTGTATCGGGAGGGACTGTTAATACAGGTCTAGTGAGATGAATTATAGCCCTGCTGCTAGCATTGGAATTGTATATGATAGGTTTTATTAAACCCAGCTGACTGTAAATAACTGCGAGCCATACAGGTTTATCGTTTGATTTAAGGCTGGTTCCAGTGGCTGTTTGCAAAATCGAGCAGAAGGAGAGAGGAGCCGCTCAGCAACGGAGCGAAAAAGGCCTCTGGCAGGAGGGGGAGTGGCGCTTCAGAGCATTTCTGCAGGACGGGCATGCAGGGCGGTGCGGACGTCAACCGCATGCATTTGCACCGGGTTTGCGTGCGGTGCAGCCAAAAATGTTCGGCGGTGTAATTTATTGTTGCCGTGATCGAAGAAGAAGAGTTTGGATTTATACCCTACCTTTCTCTCCTGTAAGGAGGCTCAAGGTGGCTTGCAAGCTCCTTTCCCTTCCTCTCCCTACAACAGACACTTTATGAGGTAGGTGGAGCTTACAGAGTTCTGAAGAACTGTGTCCGGCCCAAGGTCACCCAGCAGGAGTGTAGGAGTGCGGAAACGCATCTGGTTCACCGGTTAAGCCTCCGCCACTCAGATGGAGGAGTGGGGAATCAAACCCGGTTCTCCAGATTAGAATCCACCTGCTCTGAACCACTACACCACGCTGACTCTCAGTGGTTGTGGTGCAGTTTGTGGGTGGCGCGTTTGTCAATCTGGAGCATCGCGTCTTGAAAAGAACTTGTTATCCCAATGCAACTGGGACCTGCTCCCCAGTGAAAAGCTGAATCCCCCATAAAAGCTATTTTATTCATTTATTTATAATTTTATTTTTATCATAAGAACATAAGAACAAGCCAGCTGGATCAGACCAGAGTCCATCTAGTCCAGCTTTCTGCTACTCGCAGTGGCCCACCAGGTGCCTTTGGGAGCTGACATGCAGGATGTGAAAGCAATGGCCTTCTGCGGCTGTTGCTCCTGAGCACCTGGTCTGCTAAGGCATTTGCAACCTCAGATCAAGGAGGATCAAGATTGGTAGCCATAGATCGACTTCTCCTCCATAAATCTGTCCAAGCCCCTTTTAAAGCTATCCAGGTTAGTGGCCATCACCACCTCCTGTGGCAGCATATTCCAAACACCAATCACACGTTGCATGAAGAAGTGTTTCCTCTTATTAGTCCTAATTCTTCCCCCCAGCATTTTCAATGTATTATCATATTTATATCCCGTCCTATCCCCGAAGGATTCAGGGTGGGTTACACGAATCCACATTGAATTCTCCAGCCTGTTGGGGGGCGGACCTCTGGAGATTCCTTATAATCCTGAACAAAATGCTGCCCTTTGTAAACAGGGACCGCTGGAGCTTATGCCTTCGCCTGCAGATATAACGTTTTTCAAACACTGGCCCTGAAAAGGCCGCCGGGAAACTCTCCTGAGGGTCACACACATAGCTTTACTTTCCCCTACACTCTGTGCTGAGAGGAAACGGCTCAGTGCAGAGGCTTAGCTAGGCCAAACTGCGCCTGGAGCGTAGTCTATATTTTCCGCACCCCCATGGCCCCCCCGCGGCGCCCCCCCTTCTCCCCTTCCCACACTTACCTTAGTTCCTTTCCTTTTAAAAAGGACTTGGACAGATTTATGCCTTAGCAGACCAGGTGCTCAGGAGCAACAGCAGCAGAAGGCCATTGCTTTCACATCCTGCATGTGAGCTCCCAAAGGCACCTGGTGGGCCACTGCGAGTAGCAGAGAGCTGGACTAGATGGACTCTGGTCTGATCCAGCAGGCTCGTTCTTATGTTTTTATGTTCTTTTCCTATAACTTTTTCAGGCTGAAAAAAAGGCCTATTCACAGTTCAGGCTTAAAAACGGCCTGAGGGGAACTATACTTCCCAGGAGACCCTGTGAGCCCCAAGGTCTCCTGGGAACTGTAGTTCCTCAGGCCGTTTTTAGCCTGCACTGTGAACAGGCCTTTTTTCAGCCTGAAAAAGTTCTAGGAAAAGGAAAGAAACCTAGGTGTGAGAAAGGGGATGGGGGGGCGCCGCGGGGGGGGGGGCGCTGCGGGGAAAGGGGGAGGGGCCTGTGGGCAATTTTCCGCCCCACAGGCATGCGCCTGGTGCACGGTGCACCCCCGGTCCCCTTGTAGCTCCACCAATGGCTCAGTGTGAGACAGGCATCTTTGATTTTTGCGCCCAAATCCTTTCCCTCTGCTCTTCAGCCACGCTGCTGTCTCCAGGCCCCGGCGACCATGTTTTCCCTAGCTGCTTTTAAAGACAGTCCCCGCTGGCCTGTGCAAGTCTAAAGCCGGCAAAAAAACAAAACCGTTCAAGAACGGATTCCCCCGCAGTGGCAGAAACGGGGAAAGCAAACACTCAGACGCTGTTCCCGGACCTGCCGTTGTTAGAGGCAGGTATTTTTCAGCTGTTGGTTCAAGCTCAGGACATCCTCTGATGTGAGCCTTCTTTTCCACCCGCTGGGTTTCCCCGTTTAGGCCCTGCCCAAACTCACTTATCTATGTCCTTTTGACATCTGGAGTGCCCCAGATGCGCGCTTGTCATTTAGTGCACGTGTTGCTCCGGCAGGCCTCTGCCTTTGTTTCCCACCGCGCGTCTCTGTCGTAACATTGGCTCACAGACATTGGATTTCCTGATTGGTTGCTATGGTTACCCTCTAGGTTCCCTTCCGTGGCGGCATAATGGGATCCGTTGCAGTGCGGTTTGTATCCTTATAGTACTGAAAGCAGCACCGCAGTTTGAAAGCTTAAATCCAACAGATTGCCGAGAAAAGAGACCCGTTCCAGTATATACTTCTGGGGGCTTCTTGTGGTTGATGGCGTTGCCGCCCAGTATTTCTGTAAAGCCAGCATGGCGTAGTGGTTAAGAGCAGGTGGATTCTAATCTGGAGAGCTGGGTTTGATTCCCCCACTCCTCCACCTGAGTGGCGGAGGCTTATCTGGTGAACCAGATGTGTTTCCACATTCCTACATTCCTGCTGGGTGATCTTGGGTTAGTCACAGTTCTCCTGGAGGCAATTTCGGGCATCTTGGATGTGGGTGATTTCCAACCTATACTCAGGGAGGCAGGGCTAAACGATGTCACTTCCTGTGGATTGGTTGGACTCCATCTTAGATTCCCAGTATTGTTCCTGCCTAGCAGGGAGTGCAGTGCTTGTACCTAGGGCTCCAAGCTATTTCCTTGATTCTCGACTAAATTGGTACTATTTTTCCATATTTCTTCTCTAATTTTCCTTAATGTGTCTCTTTATCTGTCTCCTGCTCTCCCATCTTGTCTGTGGCGCTACAAGCCTTGGGCTAGTCACAGCTCTCAGAAGTCTCTCAGCCCCACCTGCCTCACAAGGAGTCCGTTGTGGGGAGAGGAAGGGAAAGGAGTTTGTCAGCCACCTTGAGTCTCCTTATGGGAGAGAAAGGTGGGGTAGAAATCCAAACGCTTCTTATTTTTCCTCTTCATGCAGCTTTCTGTTGCTGGGAACCTAAAATAGCCGATCTTTCCTAAGGCAGAACAGTTGGGTCCAAATGCAATCTTCTGTATTGGTTTTTACTTTCTGGGTGAAGTCTGGCATGGAGGCCTAAATAAGAATTAATCTGCTCCACGTCTGAATGCTTGTCCTGCCCATCTTTTGCACAGGGCCCGAACTGCCCATTCTGGAGAAGAGGAACTGGCTGATACACCTGCACTACATCCGCAAAGACTATGATGCATGTAAGGTAAGAACGTGGCACCTTTGGGAATGTCCCCTTGGAGGAGAAGGTGGAATCTGGATCCTTGCATTGGAGATGGGAACTCGTTTCCAGGGGCGTACCACCCAGCGGGACATATGAGGTCAAATGTCCCTGGGCTGTGGGCTTTTAGTCATGTGGGGGCAGGAAATCAGCCCCCCATGCCCCTCCTCCTTCCCCCTGGTCCCCCCAATTTTGAGAAGACCTGGTGCAAAAAAAGTTGTTTAATCGTGGCGGGATATGGGCAGTGGTGGGATCCAAAAATTTTAGCAACAGGTTCCCATGGTGGTGGGATTCAAACAGTGGTGTAGCGCCAATGGGGCTGGGCAGGGCACGACGGGGGCGTGGCCAGGCATTCCGGGGGCGGGGCATTAATAATTTCTCTGTTACTGTAAAAAACTCTTACTGTAAAAAAAAGTTCCTAATTTCCAGCTGGTATCTTTCTGTCCATAAGTTAAACTCATCATAGCAAGTCCTATCGTCTACTGCCAACAGAAACAACGACTTCTCCTCTAACTGACTGCCTGTCAAATACTTCATACTTTCAAATACTTAATTTTGTTTCTAGAAATCAAAAGAAGGAGACTTTCCTCAAACAAGGAACTTGACCCTATTTCTAAAGCATGTTTTTAAAACAGCCCCACAGGGAGAATGATCCCGTTTTCTACCTTCGCTAACCAGCCACATAGGAAACAACGGGACTTTGTGATTTTTTTTTTTTTGGACCCTAATATGGAGATTTCCTAGCGAGCGGACCCAATTAGTAACCCCCTCTCGGCACACACAAATAATTAGTCACCCACTCTCGGGAACCGGCGAGAACCGGCTGGATCCCACCTCTGGATATGGGGCAGGGGTGGGGACACTCAGATTTTGCACTGGGCTACATTTTTCCTGGATACGCCTCTGCTTCGTTCCGCTTAGAATCCAGTCCAGAAGTCTGGCTTCCTGCTCCCCAAATCATCCTTTCAGTGCCTTCACTCCACTTTCTCACAAAGCGATCCCAAAGCTGCTTACTGTAGGAAAACCCCTGCAAAACACAGCAAGCAAACAACTCATGATTCGGAGACTGGGAATATGCTGTTGGTTCCCCCTTGCCCCCTTCCCCTAATCCACAGGTGTCAAACTCGCGGCCCTCCAGATGTTATGGACTACAGTTCCCATCATACCCTGCCAGCATGATGCTGGCAAGGGATGATGGGAACTGTAGTCCATAACATTTGGAGGGCCGCGAGTTTGACCCCTAATCCTAACCCTGTGTCCAATAGAAGCAGCCCCCCGTAGCAATGACTTTCTTTACCCTACTTTTGTCTCAAATGTGTGTACGTTGTCCTTGCTTCCTGATTTTACAAAACAGTGTGTGTCATTAAATCCCCCTTATTACGGATGGGAGTATTAAGAGCCTTCCATTTGGAAGCGAACCGAGATATTTAAATATACACTGAAGACTTTTGTAATACGCTGAAGATAATTTATGGTCGGGGTCGTGAAAAGACTTCCAGGACCATTCAGCCAGTGGGACCATTCAGCTGGGCTCTTAATTTTACATTCAGTGAATAGCTGTTGCAGTTGAGTGACAGGTATCCCATTTTCTATTGTGTTACCTGTTCAGAAGCTATTGCTTTAATGGTACAAATGATGAGATGAAAGGACAGTGGAAGGCAATTAAGCAAAAGGGAGAACCTCACACAATAGAGGGGCCCCCATTTCTTGGATAATGTAGCTTTAAGAACTGCTTTGTCCTCCGAATGGGGGATGGATGGATTGGAGGCTTTTGGTCTGTTCCCTTAATGAGCGCTGGATTCATCTCAAGGCGAGGTTGTCTTATCACAGGACCCAAATGTTGTATTATTAGCCGCATTTGTCATCTAGTCTGAAACTTTTAAAAATCCTGTTGCTGAAATGTTGCTTCTTTATTTTCGCGGTTCAGATTGCTATAAAAGAGCAACTTCAGGAGAGCCATGGGATGTGTGAATATGCGGTTTACGTTCAGGGTAAGCATTTTGTCCTACTGGTGTACTTCAAGCTTGGGAGCAGCAGTGGCGTAGTGGTTAAGAGCAGGTGCCCTCTAACCCGGAGAACCGGGTTTGATTCCCTCGCTCTGCCACCTGAGCTGTGGAGGCTTATCTGGGGAACCAGATTAGCTTGTGCACTCCAACACACGCCAGCTGGGTGACCTTGGGCTAGTCACGGTTCTTCGGAGCTCTCTCAGCCCCACCCACCCCACTGGGGGGGGGGAGGGGAAGGAGATTGTAAGCCGCTTTGAGTCTCCTTACAGGAGAGAAAGGGGGGATATAAATCCAAACTCTTCTTCTTGAAATGC
This sequence comes from Sphaerodactylus townsendi, assembly GCF_021028975.2. Taxonomy (NCBI): domain Eukaryota; kingdom Metazoa; phylum Chordata; class Lepidosauria; order Squamata; family Sphaerodactylidae; genus Sphaerodactylus; species Sphaerodactylus townsendi. Next base: position 1,820,232 of record NC_059441.1, read on the forward strand.
ACTGGCTGCTTTTAAAGTGAGGCTAAATATGGCGGGTTGAATCCGGACAAAATATTCTGGTAACCGAAGGAGAGGTGTAATTTCTGCCGATTCCTGCTGAAGACCCTTGTCTGGCTCATCGTGATATTTCTGAGGATCCTCTTGGGAGAGGTTGTGACGTCGCTTCTGGGTGACAGTCTAAAAATTTCCCCTAATCTCTGTGGTAAAGACCATAGAGAGAGACAGGGACGTTCCTGAATTGTCTCTTGGGAACAGCACTTCAGGGAGATTTTGGGTAGAAGGGTTAGGAAAGCTGTCTGGTCGAGACCTTGGAGAGCCACTGCCAGTTAGAGAAGGCCAGTGGTGACGAACCTTTGGCACTCCAGATGTTATGGACTACAATTTCCATCAGCCCCTGCCAGCATGGTCAATTGGCCATGCTGGAAGGGGCTGATGGGAATTGTAGTCCATAACATCTGGAGTGCCAAAGGTTCGCCACCACGGGAGAAGGCAGTCTTAGGCTGCACTTGGTGAAAACCAGTTTGGTCTAACTGTCCGGCCTGTACCCCCAAACCCTTCATGTGGTTCAACTGGAGAGTTAACTATAGGACTGCCGTTCTCCTGCCTTCTGTACAGTCCAGCCTTGCCAGCTGGGTTCCTCGCGGGGGGTTGGTGGGGATCCCCAGATTAATGGGCATCATTGCATTTCAGCTTTGATATTTCGCTTGGAAGGGAAGATCCAAGAGTCTCTTGAGCTGTTCCAAACTTGTGCTATCCTCAGTCCTCAGAGCACAGACAACCTCAAGCAGGTGGCTCGGTCATTGTAAGTGCCCCCTTTCTCCTTTAGACTGGAGGGGTCGCCGTTGTTGCGGGCGGTGGGGGAGGGAGGTTGAAGCCTCCTTTGGCTCGATCAGCTGCCCCCATTTGCATGCTGGGAAACTCCTGAATCAGGTCTCTGTCCTTGTCATTGAAAGGGCCTTTGACTTGTTTAAACTTCTCTGCTCCTTCAGAGGCTCAGACGTTTTGCATTTTAAAACGTTTTCTTTAAATGCTCTATATCGGCTGGTCAACGGCCCCATCGGCCAGCCAATGAAAACCGGCGGTGAAAAGGCCGAGGGAAAGTCAGTGCTGCAATTTTGTTGCAGGTTTCTCCTGGGGAAGCACAAAGCGGCCATCGAAGTATACAGCGACGCAGCCGAACTCAACAAAAAGGACTGGGTACGCGTGAGACTTTCCTTGCTGTTACATAAATGCAGTGGCCTAGAGCAGTGATGGCGAACCTTTTTGAGACCGAGTGCCCAAACTGTAATCCAAAACCCACTTATTTATCTCAAAGTGCCAACACGGCAATTTAACCTGAATACTGAGGTTTTTGTTTAAAAAAAATGGTTGGCTCAGAGACGTGTGTTACTCAGGAGTAAGCTTGGTGGTAGTCGGTGGCTTTGCTTTGAAGCAACCGTGCATCTCTAGGGTGAATCATGACCCTAGGAGGATTTACTCAGAAGCAAGCCCCATTGCCAGCAACCGAGCTTACTCCCAGGTAAAGGATTGCGCTTTTTTTCTTTGCATGAAAATCAGTGGGGTTTAACAGCGCTTAACAGGATTACCTACACTGCTTCCCCAAAACTAGGTCTTAGGTTTAATGCTAATAATCGATCCCAGCGGCCCAGGCCAGCCTAGATGTGGAGGGGCTGATAGGAATTGTAGTCCATAACATCTGGAGTGCCAAAGGTTCGCAACCACTGTATTATAGTATTAAAATAGTGTATGCATTTACTTGTGCATAATTGTGATGAACCATTTCCTATATATATATATACATGTACTATCTAACTGAAGCTGCAAACAGAGTCATGAATAAAGTTATCTTGAAATCAACTCTGCAAGATCATTGTATCTTATTTGATCCAAACAAGACTCACAGTCCTCGTCCCACTCAAACAGTTCAGGTATAGGGAGATCAGGTATAGGAGTATAGTGGGACTGGGACTGTGAGTCTTGTTTGGATAAAATAAGATACGACGACCTTGCAGAGTTGATTTCAAGATAACTTTATTCATAACTCTGTTTACAGCGTCAGCTAGATATTTGAATTGTGTGTGTGTGTGTGTGTGTGTGTGTGTGTAGGAAATGGTTCATCACAATTATGCACAAGTAAATGCATGCACTATTTTAATACTATAATAGATGCTATTATACATATATATATATATATATATATATACACATACATACATACATACATACATACATACATACATACATACATACATACACACAGCTCTATTGTATTGTTTGGGGTAGATTGGCTGCCTGTTGCTCCTAGCTGCTTTTCTGCTGTATATCTTTGCTTTTTCCACATGCACACAGAGCAACCAGAGTGCTGTGGGCGATTTTACCCATGTCCCCTTTCTCTCCTGCTTAGGAGATCTTCCACAACTTGGGCGTCTGCTACATGTATCTGAGGCATTTCAACAAGGTAATGTGTGCTATGATGTCACCGGCCCGGTGCAGTGGTTAGAGCACTGGACTAAGATCTGGGAGCCCGGCGTTGAGATCTGCTCCTTACTGTGGAAGCCCGCTGGGTGATCTTGGACCAGTCGCAGCCTCTCAGCCTAGGACTGGAAGGCCTGCTTCTGCATTTCGTAGCCATGTGAATTTAAGCCCCCTCGGGTGGGGGGAGAGTGTGCCTCAAAGTCACAAAACGGTGCCATCTTTCTGCTTGAACTCTGACCTGCAGACTCTCTGGCGGTCCCGAGGAAGCTGTTTCACCTCATGCCTTGGCTCCCCTATCTCTGGCGCTCTCCTGTGAGCGAGGAAACCAGAGGTTGAGTCACCGGCCGGGCTTCTGCAGCCCGCCCGCGGGAGCTTGTTAGCCGTTCTCGCACCGGGCACTATATTGGGAAGGCAACTTCCATTCAATTCTTGATCGCCCCTGGAAATTGCTCCTGTCCTGTCTGACGTGGGGAGCCGCTTCGTTTTCACAAGCTGTTGACTTTGCATTTTATACGGCGATCTGTGCCGATGTCTTAATGTGCCGTTAATGTCTTTGGAACGTCCTCCCCTGCCACCACTCGCCGTGCGCGTCCCTCGCTGTAAGTCACACGGACCTATAAAATATAATGAAGCCTGTAGTGTGTGCTGGCGTTTTTTTGCTCTTTCGTAATGAATATCCAAGCGCCACATAATTCCTTTTCCTTCGTCAGCTTTCCTCTCGCTTTTTAATATGCCTAAAAAAAAGTGCAACCTTTCGTTCCTGGCTCACCGGCTGGGCCCTGGGGAGGGGGAGAGAGGCCGTGGCAATCGATTTCCCTCGTTGGAGGGGATTAGCTATGTGCCCAGGAGGAGTTCTCTTCCTTTGTGCTGATCAGCAGACCGCCTGGCTCAGTGCTGGGATCAGCGTTTTGCAGAGAGAAAGAGAGGAGCTGTAAAACGTTTGGCTGCTTTTGGTCCCCTCAAAATGGCCCAAGTCAAGAATTCTGGAATGGAAGAAGAGGAAGAAGAGACAGAAGGAAGAAGAGACAGAAGGGTCAAGGAAGTAGGGTCAAGGAAGAAGAGACCGAAGGGTCAAGTGAAGGCCATTCTGACTCCACGGTAGAGCCCACCACCTTGAATCGTACAGTCATAGAGTTGGAAACTGCCTTAGAATCATAGAGTTGGAAGAGACCCCAAGGGCCATCCAGTCCAACCCCCCTGTAATGCAGGCACACACAATCAAAGCACTTCTGACAGATGGCCATCCAGCCTCTCTTTAAAAACCTCCAAAGGAGACTCCACCACCCTTCGAGGCAGTGCGTTCCACTGTCGAACAGCCTTTACCATTAGGAAATGTATTTTTCTCTCCCATTTGAACGGGGCCATTTGGCAAACTACCTGAATTGCTTAATAAACCCTGTTCAAAGGAGAGCCATAATGCTCGCCAGGTTTAATGTTATGCCTTCTGCCTTGTTACATGGCAGATTTAATAAGCAAGAAAAGGCTAAAAGATTGTGCCCATGTAACGATGGCTCAGTTGAATCTCTGGCCCACCAAGTACTACACTGTCTCAGATTCAAGGAAATCATATCCAAGTATGTGAATCTTACTCCTTTACATTTACCCCATCTCCCCGATTTAATTAGATTACACTACTTGTTGGACAACCCTGATCCTTCTCTGTAGGATAGTGGCAGACTTTCTCCTGGAAATTACTAAACGCCAGTAGATTTCCTTCGACCTGTATTGTATATGCTTTTTAATCCGTTTTTATTATTGTTGTACTGTTGTCTATGCCAATAAAGGCTTGCTTCTTCTTCTTCTTTACCATTAGGAAGTTCTTCCTAACTGATAGCTGGTTGGCCAGTGGTCAGGCGTGCTTTGATGATGTGTGCCTGCATTGCACGGGGTTGGACTGGATGGCCCTTGGGGTCTCTTCCAACTCTATGATTCTAAGGCAGTTTCATGCGTGGTCATGTGACTTGGTGAACATGGGGCCCATCCCACAAGTAGGATGCAAGTAGGAACACTTGGAATGTTGGGAAGTTGAGTCAGGTCATTGGTCCATCTCGCTCAGTACTCGCTCAGAATGGTAGCAGCTTTCCAAGGTCTGAGACAAAGGAAAGCTGTGTATCTGGAACTGAGCATAAAACCTGTGTGCAGTATAGCTAGAAGAGTTGAGATTTATACTCCACTTTCCTCAGCCATAGGGAGTCTCCAAATGCCTTTTAGCAAAGACCTTCCCTTCCTTTCCCCCCCAACAGACACCTTGTGAGGTAGGTGGGGCTGAGAGAGTTCTGAGAGAACTGAGACTGGCCCAAGGTAGCCCCCGCAGGCTTCGTATGAAGGAGTGGAGAAACAACCCTGGTTCTCCAGATTAGATTTTAAAAGGGGCTTGGACAGATTTATGGAGGAGAAGTCGATCTATGGCTCCCAATCTTGATCCTCCTTGATCTGAGATTGCAAAGGCCTTAACAGACCAGGTGCTCAGGAGCAGCAGCAGCAGCAGCAGCAGCAGCAGAAGGTGAGCTCCCAAAGGCACCTGGTGGGCCATTGAGAGTAGCAGAGTGCTGGACTAGATGGACTCTGGTCTAATCCAGCAGGCTCTTTCTGATGTTCTTATGTTCTAGATTCTGCCGCTCGTGTGGAGGAATGGGGAGCTCACTCATGCAGGTCATAGAAAAGGAGTTCCTTTTGCTCCCATGATGCAAAAAAAAATTGTCCAAAGGATGGTTGGGGTTATTATTGGCGCAGCTGTTCCCTTCTCCTCCTCCTCCTCAGAGGGCAAAGGTGCTTGGGTGCCGACAAGAAAAGGAAGATCAAGTCCAGGGAAGACGAATTCGATGCTTATTTTTCTAGCCGTTATTGAGCGTCCCTTTTAAGCTGGTCTGTGCCACTGAGAAAGCTAGAAATGCCCAATCCAGCGATTCCCAACCAGGGTTCTGTGGTACCCTGGGGTGCCGTGAGCATGTCCCAGGGATACTGCGGCAATGCTACCAGCCCCCCTCACTTTTGTGGTGTCTCGCACCGGCACCAGCAAGGACATGGAGCTGGCCCAGGGGGCAGGGCCTGCCGCAAAGTCAGCAGCCAATTCCCGCACCCTCCAGTGCTTCCCCTCACATTGGGAGGGGAAGGTGGGGGGGGGGGTGGCAAGCAGGGGCACTGGGAGGGGAAGGTGGGGGGATGGCAGGGGTACCGTGAGATATGAAGAGTGAGGTCAAGGGTACCGTGATGTCGAAAAGGTTCGGAAACAGTGGCGTAGGAGGCTAAGAGCTCATGTATCTGGAGGAACCGGGTTTGATTCCCAGCTCTGCCCCCTGAGCTGTGGAGGCTTATCTGGGGAATTCAGATTAGCCTGTACACTCCCACACATGCCAGCTGGGTGACCTTGGGCTAGTCACAGCTTCTCGGAGATCTCTCAGCCCCACCCACCTCACAGGGTGTTTGTTGTGAGGGGGGAAGGGCAAGGAGATTGTAAGCCCCTTTGAGTCTCCTGCAGGAGAGAAAGGGGGGATATAAATCCAAACTCTTCTTCTTCATCTTTAAAGGACGGAAATGGGTTTGTGGGCCACAGAAATGGGCCTGCAGATACTGGGGTCCCTTTACGCTCTTCCCATGAAGCACGCAAGGTTCAGAGTGTGGCCTGAAGCTCCATCCTGAGGCCCGCTTGCCCGTTTTCAAGGCGTGTGTCGTCCTTGCTTCATCCAGGCGAAAGATCAGCTGAATGCCGCCCTGGAGTTGAGCCGGCACGACCTGACGTACGTGACCCTGGGGAAAATCCACCTGCTGGAGGGAAACACGGAGAAGGCCGTTGAAGTCTATAAGAAGGCAGTGGAGTAAGACATTTTCTGGCTTGTTCTTTTTTGATGCGGGGGTGGCGGGGTGTGTGTGTGTGCTAATGCCCAGTAGTTGAACTCTTGAGGGCATAATTGGGACAATATCAAGAGAGCAGTTCCTCTCCGGCCCTAGCCAGTCACCCAGGGGTGTACTGCCCAGAGGGTCATATGAGGTCAAATGTCCCCAGGCTGCGGCCAATTAGTCCCGTGGGGGGTTGGAAAATCACCCCCTCCACATACCACATACTTTTCCATTGGCCATTACAAAGGGTCGCTACCAATCTATCCCTCTCCAGGATCGGGTCTGTCCACACTGTGAAAACCAAGTGGAGACTCTTGCTCACATTGTACTTGACTGTCCGAGATATGTGGGTATTAGGAATTTCTCTCCTGGGCGGGTCTTAGACAAATCTGAAAGAGACTCTGACAACTCTGTTGTGGAGCTTTTGTTAAATAACACAGAGGCCTTGCTCTTGGAAAAAGTAGCAAAATTTCTTTTACAAGTGACAGAATTTTCTAAGTAACGTCCAATGCTAGATACAGTTTATCTGTCTGTGTTTTGAATGTACTTTCGATTTGTACTTCAGAAATATCTGTAATGCTCTGGAGCCTATTTTAATATGCCTAATAAAGGTTGTTGTATTGTATTTCCCTCCCCCCCCCCCCCATGACCTGGTGCAAAAAAAGTTGTTTGGTCATGGCGGGGGAGGGCGGCCGCCCATTTGGGGTGGGAAAATGGGCTACATTTTCCCTAGATACACTTCTGGGTGAGCCAGACTATTTCCAGTGCCATGTTTCAGGGCATCATAAAAACAGCAGCAAATCGTCTCTTGATATATATTTTAAGTGTTGTAATGGGGGCCATTTGCAGAGGTGGGATCCAGCAGGTTCTCTCAGGTTCCCGAGAGTAGGTTACTAATTATTTGTGTGTGCCGAGAGGGGGTTACTAATTGGTGATTTTGCCACGTGATTTTTGCCTTAGTTACGCCCCTCCTCTCAGCAGTAGCGCGCAGAACTTGAAGCAGTCTAGCAGGAGGTGCATCGGCGTGCGTGGCAGCCTGCGCCTGCGTGCATTCGTTTCCCGCCCAAGGACCGGCGCAGCAGCTGCATCCTTGCCACAGCCCCGCCCAGGAATGCCCCGCCCCCGGAATGCCTGGCCACGCCCCATTGGCACTACGCCACAGTTTGAATGCCACCACCATGGGAACCAGTTACTAAAAATTTTGGATCCCACCACTGGCCATTTGAGGCACTCGAAATATCTCTGTCCAGGGCTGGTTTGTTTCTCTGCATAACTGTTTGACATTGCTTTGTGGCGATGACGGTTCCAGGCTGTTTAAAAACACCGAGGGTGTCTCTTGTGTTCCAGATTCTCTCCCGAAAACACAGAACTCCTGACGACCCTGGGCTTGCTTTACCTGCAGGTACAGGAGGCGTGAATTGGCTGATATTCAGTGGAATGTGGCGCAGAAGTGGTGTGTGGCGTCCACTTCTGGGTAGCCCTGTGTTAAGGTTTTCTTTCCATCTGCTTTGGCTCTGGGGAAAACGGACAGGGATTCTGTAGGGCAGGCAGGATACACGTGGTACCCTGGGGTGCCGTGAGCTCTGGGAAAAGGTTTGAAAAACAGGCTTTTGAAACACTTAGCATTTAGTCTGCTGTCCGTGGGCCAAAAAACCCACCAGATCTCATGCTTCCTGGAGATAAACAGATGGCACCGTTGCCATCCGTATCTTTCTTTCTGAACAGTCATTGCACATATCCCAAAAGCCTGTCTCTCTTCTGCTGCGGCACTGGGGTTGGTAGACCTTGGCTAGTTCTGCAGTGGCGGTACGTCACCTTTAACAGCATGATAAATCACCGGGGAAGTCACAAATTAAGAAGGAAACAATACGCTTATAAATAAGAACACGGGTAAAATGGCAATTACAAACATTTGGAGCGAATTGAAACAACATAGCAAAGAAACTCAGCCATTGCCTCCAGGATATGCCAATCTTTTGCTGTTCAGTTAGACAATCAGTGCCCACAGGTAGAGAAGCAATATCTTTGCCCTATCATAGGTGTCAAACTCGCGACCCTCCTATGGACTACAGTTCCCATCATCCCCTGCCAGCATCATGCTGGCAGGGAATGATGGGAACTGTAGTCCATAACATCTGGAGGGCCGCGAGTTTGACACCTGTGCGGGGCCTAACTCAACTATACAGCAGGCAACGGTACAAGACGTGCATTACGGATTCCTCGCAGTTCATAGCACAGATGCAATATCCTTCACGATGTGGAAGTTTTAAGGCCCTCCCCTGCTGTAAAGCAGAAGGTCAGACGTTGCCTCTTGCCAGAGGTAACGCATGGCGAAATTTGGGCTCAGCTAACAAGGGCAGATCTTTAGCTGTGGCACAGGGACTCGGGGGAGTCCCAAGAAATAGAAGGGAGCAAAATTTCTCTGCTTTGATGACTAGGGGCTGGTGCTCCAAATCAAATAGTCTTTTCTTGGTTCTACAGAATATTTCACTGGAAGGCAGCATAGCTAGCGCCTCAAGGGATAAACCCAGGTCCCCAGTTTTGGTTTCGATACAGGCCCACCAATCGGTAGAATGCACAACCGATTGTACCTGGGATATATTATTATATTTTTATTATTTATTGGGTTTATAGACCGCCCTCCCCCGAAGGGCTCAGGGCGGTGTACAGTATATAGATAGAACACAATCAAATTAAAATACAATAAATATGAATTAAGATGGCTCTAATAAAAATAAACCCTATCCATTAAAATGCAGCTTATAAAATTAATATTAATGTTAACTTAAGATGGCGCCTGCTGTCAATTCCCTCTAAAAACATACATCAGAAGAGAAGGGCGGTAGGGGCCACATGATGTTATAACAGCAAGAAAAGGGAGGGAGGGAGGGGCCCCTATCAACGGCTGGTCTCCCCAAAGGCCCGGTGGAACAATTCGGTCTTGCAGGCCCTGCGGAATTCAACAAGGTCCCGCAGGGCCCGGACAGTTGGTGGAAGAGCGTTCCACCAGGCAGGGGCCAGAGCTGTAAAGGCTCTGGCCCGGGTGGAGGCCAACCGTATTATGGAGGGGCCAGGGATCACCAGTAAATTGGCCTCTGCCGAGCGCAGAGACCGATTCGGGACATATGGGGTAAGACGGTCCCGCAGGTACGGAGGTCCCAGGCCGCGCAAGGCCTTAAAGGTTAACACCAACACCTTGAAAATGATTCGGTATTCAATGGGTAGCCAGTGAGACTCATATGCTCCTGATGGAAACAGACGAATCCAGTATCTGTAATCGTTGCATCCTCTAGAGACGATTCGTCCCTGCTAAGCGTCCCCTTCATTTTCCAGCAGCTTCAACCGTGGCCCCAGACTGTTAGAATAAGTAACATTCATTCATGCAGAGTAGCCAGGGTTAGGTCTTGCTGGTCTAGAGCGTGGGAGTTACCGTATATACTCGCGTATAAGTCGACCCGCATATAAGTCGAGGCACCTAATTTTACCACAAAAAACTGGGAAAACTTATTGACTCGCGTATAAGTCGAGGGTGGGAAATGCAGCAGCTGCTGGTAAATTTCAAAAATAAAAATAGATACCAATAAAATTACATCAATTGAGGCATCAGTAGATTAAATGTTTTTGAACATTTATTTCAAAGAAAAACAGTAAACTAGCTCTGTAAGTGGAAAAGAGGGGCAACAAGAACAATATGGTATCAACAATAACTTCAAAAGTACAAAAACCTTAGCTCAATCAGCAACCAAGCTAAAACACAAGAGTTAAAATCCTTCAAAACTGGATTCCTCATCATCATCTGTATGTCCAAATGTAACCCAACTTAGATTTTAAGAGGGATATTATCAGAAATGGAAAATCTACTATTAGCTTCCATTGTAAACAACGGGGGATGGGGCATCCCCTTTGGGGGTCAATAACTTTGGATCCCCTGACCCAAACGTCACCAAACCTGGCTGGTATCATAAAGAGACTCTCCTGATGAGACCAGCCAGGTTTGGTGAAGTTTGGTTCAGAGGGTCCAAAGTTATGGACCCTCAAAAGGGTAGCCCCAGCTACTAATAGCTCCCATTGAAAACAATGGGTAATGGAAGCACCTCCTTTGGGGGTCCATAACTTTGGACCCCCTGAACCAAACTTTACCAAACTTGGCTGGTATCATCAGGAGTGTCTTCTGAGGGTAGCCTGAAATTTTGGTGCCGCTAGCATAACAAACTGCGCCCCCTGCTGGCCGGCAAAGTAAAAGCACACAGAAATTTTTAATGACCCGCATATAAGTCGAGGGGAGCTTTTTCAGCATTAAAAATGTGCTGAAAAATTCGACTTATACATGAGTATATACGGTATGTGGGGTGAACTGGCATTCCTCCTGCTCGAGAAGAATTCTCCAGTTTGTGCGGCATGTCAGCCAGACAGATGAAGCTCAGTCCTTTATGGCTCTGCTTTTAAGGGGGGAAAAAAATCACAAGAATGGAAATGCAGCATTCTGCTAGCCTGTTTACGAGTCCAGGAGGAATTGCGCTGTCTGGAGGCCTAAAAGAAATTACCCTCTCAGGATGCGCAGAGAACGGGACAAAAAGGTAGCCCTTCCCGCTCCGTGATTTAACCTTGAGTGCCACTTCTCCTGATGGGTTTATCCTCCTTCCGTTTTGCAGCTTGGCATTTTTCAGAAGGCCTTTGAGCACCTCGGGAATGCGCTCATGTACGATCCGAGCAACTATAAGGTACCTTTGGGAACGCAAATATATTGCTTTGCCGTTGAAAGACGGGGGAAAAATGCTGGTAACTTGAGACGTCGAAAAATCGATAAATAAACTGGCAAAAGGACAGCGCAAGGAATTGATGACATGAGATAGGGAATAATGGAACGTGTGCTACCGGTATGGTCCTGTGCTGTTCTTCCCTCTCGGATATTTTGTTTATTTTGTTTTATCATACCTCTATCCCACCCTATCCTAAAGGGATCGGGGCAGGCTACAGCAATTAAAACACAATAAACATCCATCTATCCATCTATCCATCCATCCATCCATCTATCATCCATCCATCCATCCATCCATCTATCATCCATCCATCCATCCATCCATCCATCCATCCATCCATCCATCCATCATCCATCATCCATCCATCATCCATCCATCATCCATCCATCCATCCATCCATCCATCCATCCATCCTTCCATCCATCTTCCATCCATCTTCCATCCATCCATCCATCCATCCATCCATCCATCCATCCATCCATCCATCCATCCATCCATCCATCCATCCATCCATCCATCCATCCATCCATCTTTCTTCCATCTATCTTCCATCTATCTATCTATCATCTATCTATCATCTATCAATCTATCTATCATTCAGATTTTTATACCGCCCTATCCCCGAGGGGCTCCGGGCGATGTACAACAAAACTAATACAACACAAGTTCGGGAGCAAACTATACAATTAAAACAACAGCAACCCATAGAAGCTCCATCGTTAAAATATACTAAATTTCATTAAAAACAGCGGTAATACCATAGTAGAAGGCGCCCGGTAAACCCTTTTCCTTAAAACCCTCCCCGAGGGAGCAGCCGGACTCCTCCATAGGAGGATAATCTAGATGTAATCGAGCAGGGGCTATATTGAGGGGGCATACGATTTTCTTGACCGCCCTGATCTGATAGGTGATAGCCATCTGATAGCCGATTTTAGGTTTATATGGTCTGTTTTATGGTTTTAAGATTTTTATGATGTGTTTTAATTGACGTATTGGGTCATGCACCACCCAGAGCCCTTCAGGGGGCGGGCGGTATGGTCAATTTGATAGATAGATAGATAGATAGATAGATAGATAGATAGATAGATAGATAGAGAGAGAGAGAGAGAGAGAGAGAGAGAGAGAGAGGCATTAAACATGAAAACTGTAAAATGCCTACAGTATTCTCAAGCAGTACATTAATAAATAATTTAAAATTAGTTTAAAAATAGATGGCGACTTACAACATCCAACCGTCCTGCCCCCATTCCTGCCCTCTCTCCCCCCACGTTTCGGGGGCCGAGAGAAGCTGTTGGTGTCGGCTGGTTACCTGGAAAAGGCCTGGTGGAACGACCAGGTTTTATAAGCCCCGAAGAACGAAGGTAGATCCCTCAGGGCTCTAAACTCAGCTGGTAGTTTGTTCCACTGAAAAAGCTGGTAGTTTGTTCCACCGAAAAAGCTGGTAGTTTGTTCCACCGAAAAAGCCCTGGCTCCTGTCGAAGTCTGTCGGATGTCTCCCGGTCTGAGGACCGACAAAAAGGTTCCCCTCCGAAGAACGGAAGGGGCCTTGTAGGGCAATATGGGGAGATGGTCACGAAGATTCGGCTCTAGATGCCTGCCTGGCCTCTGCCGTTTTCACCATCCGGTATTGCTGGGGAAAGTCCAGCTCCTCAGCCAGTTACCATTGTTTGTTTTCAAGGCAATTTTGGCAGCCGGCAGCATGATGCAGATGCACGGAGACTTTGACGTGGCCCTCACCAAGTACCGCGTGGTCGCGTGTGCCGCTCCTGAAAGCCCCCCGCTCTGGAACAACATTGGAATGTGCTTCTTTGGCAAGAAGAAATATGTAGCGGTGGGTATCAGTTGCACGCTTCCTTCCCCCCTGTGAAGAGTTCAGGAACATTCTGAAAGTGTCAGTTGGAGGATGTGGCTCAGAACACAGGAAGGGCAGTTAGTGAGTGAGGGTTTAACTGAAGCTGAAGCCCAGTTCGTTTTTTCCTGAAGTTTTCTTTTGTTAATTCGTTAGAGCAACTTGTAAGCTTGCCTGTTATATGTAATAAACTACAAAAAAGAAGTTTCTATGAGTGTATTGAATCAATAAGCAATTCAAGTAGAAGGGGACTGTGGAGTCTTCCTTGACATGGTGGCAGCGGTGGGATTTTGAAATACACTCAGTGAGCATTTTGTTGGCAAGCAAAGAGTGTAAATTTGCTCTAGTACAAACCACAGATTTCAGTTGAATGTGCAGATGGACGAACCAGTAGTGAAACCTCGATCTAAAAAGGTGAATGAAGTGCAGGTCACACTGGAAGAGCCCAGAATATGCACACCATTTTTCTCAGCTGAGCCAGAATCAAGCAGCAGAGTGGTAGCTCAAGAGTTGGGAGCCACGGGACAGCTGTTGAATGGCAAGGAGTTGAGAGACATGGATGAGAATGACCAAGAAAGGTCTGTAGTACACCCCAGAGGACTACCCAGAGTTAATGCAACCAGACGGGATAGTATAGATACAGACGATTCCTCAGTACCAACCAGCACTGAGGGATGGATGAGGATGCTGCAAACGTTTATGCACGCACAAGAAACCACCATGAACTTGCTGATGCAGGATAGACAGAGGGAGTCGACTACAGCTTGGCAGAAGAGACAGTTCCCCAGGTATCAGCAGGGTGAGTCAGTGGAAAGTTTTTTAGCTTTGTTTGAAGCTGCCTTGAGAGAAAATGAAGTTCCCAGAAGAGAGCAAGTGAGGGCGTTATGGCCTTGCGTTGCTGGAGATTTAGCTCAGTTATTAGGTGAACTTACACTTGGGGAAGAAGCCACCTATGAGAATTTTAAAAGGCAGGCCTTAGCCAGATTTGGAAAATCCGAGATCCAGTTGAGAGAAGAACTGAGGGGAGCTTTCCCTAAGAGGAAGGAGAGCTATGTTGCTTTTATGGCTCGATTGAAACTTATAGTTCAGCAATGGTATAGAGCTGCAAAGGTTCAGTCCATAGAAGACTTTTGCAACTTGATAGCAAGAGAGCAATTTTTTCACACACTCCCCGAAGAAATCTCAGCTCTTGTTCAAGCTAAAGAGAACTTAGATTTATCTAACTTGGCTGCTTTCGCAGACCAGATGGCCGCCATAAAAAGCAAGGAAAGAAAACCAGCACGTTTTGTATCAGAGAAGAGAGAATTGTTTAAAACCAACCCGAGAAATATTGAGTTTACGGGTAAAGATGGAGAAAAAAGTTTGCTTCAGAGAAAGGACTTCTTTCCAAGGCCCAGTAAACCGGCTGAGATCTATACACCAAGGAATATAATCTGCTTTTTGTGTGGAGAAAGGGGTCACTTCAAATCACAATGTGCAAGAAATAAGAGAGAAACAAGAGTGCAACATGTTGGAAATAATCGGGTTTTGGTGCAAAATGAAGATTGGGAGGAGATTAATGATTCACCAGGTAGTTCTGCTTGTTCCAGTGAAGGAGAAGAGCCGGTCACCGTGGTGATGAAGAACTCTGCTAAGTCCTGGAGAAACTCTGCGCTGACAACTAAGAGATATGCTGGTGATGAAGAACTTGTTAAATCCACTGAACAAGAACCAAGAGTGAGAATGGGAGAGTTACAGCTGGTTGATGTAAATAGTGTGATATCTGAGGAACAGAGACAGTGGGTTGGAGATCTCAGGGCTATGAAAGTGTTACTTGGGGGGAAGTTGTGGGTGGAAGGTTCTGTTGACACAGGGGCAGATATAAGTTCTATCAACAGAAAGTTGTTAAAGCAAATAAGTCATCAGTTGGTGGGAAGGATGCAGGTTACCCCATATGAAGGACCCCCTATGTACTTAGATTTAGTACTGATTCATATCCAGACTCCCAGAATTGAAAAGGACATATATGCCATTGTACATGATGTTTCTGATATGCCTTTTATAATTGGAGCAGATGTGTTGTACCAATCTAGACAAATGAACGCAGTAGTTACTAGGTCAAAGGCTAAAACAAGCACTGAGAAAAGAGAGAAACAGAAGGCTCAAAGGGGGGAATTAGAAGATGTACATGAAAAGTTTCCAACTAGGATTCCTAAAGCTGGAAAAAAACTTAAGTCAAATATAGGTGAGCAAAAAAGAAAAAGTGGGGTGGAAGTGGAGTTGACAGCAAAAGCTGAGTTAACTAAGTCACAATTGGAGGGAAAGAAAGATGAGTCATTAAGCACTCCTAGTCCAGCTATGGAAGTTGAAACTTTCCATTTTGAGGATAAAGAAAATGTATGTCATGAAAGGTCTGAGCAGTTTAAAACTGAACAAAGATCATGTACTACTTTAAAAGAGTTATGTGAAAAGGCAGAGGTTGCTTCTGGAGAAGTATCTAAAGAAAATCCTGAGAGATTTATATGGCAATCTGGCTTATTGTATCGCCAAAAATGGAGGCAGGGCTTTTCTGAGAAGGGAAAAGTAACCTTACAGTTAGTAATTCCAAGAAAGTACAGGGAAGAAATTTTAGAACTGGCTCATAGTGTCCCATTGGCTGGACACCTAGGAATAAGAAGGACTATGGAAAGAATTCAAAGGCAGTTTTTTTGGCCAGGGTTGACTAAAGCAGTTAAGGATTTTTGCAAGACATGTGATGTATGTCAACGGGTTGGGCACGCTACTGATAGAACTAGGTGTGAGCTACGACCCTACCCAGTAATTGATGAACCCTTTGCAAGGGTCAGTTTGGACATTTTAGGTCCTTTACCTAAAAGTAGTTCGGGAAAACAGTATATTGTAGTTATAGTTGACCATGCAACCAGATTTCCTTGTGCCTTTTGTGTGAGAAACATTACATCTGTGTCAGTAGCTAAGGCCTTAATGGAATTTGTGTCCACATATGGTGTGATGAAAGTACTAATGACTGATCAAGCCCCTAATTTGATGTCACAGGTGATGAAAATTTTCTGTGAGTTGGCTGAGGTTCAGCATGCCCCTGTAGTGGCGTATAACCCTCAGTCAAATGGTTTAGTGGAGAGGGCCATTCAGAACTACGGACAATTGTTGAAGTCTTATGTACTAAAGCATTCAAATTCATGGGATCAAGCGGTACCATATTTGACGTTTGCTCTCCGTGATTCAGTCCAAGAAAGCCTAGGATTTAGTCCAAATCAGTTATTGTTTGGTAGAGATATCAGAGGTCCTTTGGGCTTAGCTAGAGCAAATTGGGAAGGCTTTACTGACAACTCTTGTCCCAAGGATGTAAATGCATATTTCTGTGAGCTGCAAAGAACTCTGCAGGAAGTAAGGACAGCTGCAGCAGAGAATTTGAAGCAGGCTCAGCAAAAGCAAAAGACCTACTTTGATGTTAAGGCTAGACCACGCAGCTTTGCAGTGGGTAATAAAGTTTTATTACTGTCAGTGGATAAGCCTGTTAAGTTGGATGTGGCTTGGAAGGGACCTTATGTGATAATACAGGTTTTACCCAATGACAATTATGTAATTCAAGAAGATGATGGGCAGAGAACTGTGCATGCGAATAGGTTGAAACCGTATTGTGAGAGATCTGTAATGACTTTTCCAGTACAAGTTGACACTAACGCAGATGAGTTTGTGGAATGGAATTTTGAGGAGTGTTCTGATGTGAGTAAAGTTCGAATTTCAGATGGTTTATCAGAAGGGCAATGTAAGCAAGTTAGACATTTGTTAAAGGACTTTGAATTGTTGTTTACTGAACAGCCCGGTTTGACTCACCTGATTTCCCACCACATTGACACTGGAAGTGTCGCACCTATTAAAACCACACCATACCCTATTAACAATCGTATGAAAGAAGTTGTGGAGAAGGAGGTTAAACAAATGTTGAAGTGGGATATTATTGAGCCTAGTAACAGTGCATGGGGAGCACCCATAGTACTAGTGAAGAAAAAGCAAGTGTCTGAGGGTGACCCTCCTGAATTCAGACTGTGTGTAGACTTTAGAAAGGTTAATCTAATGACAACTCTTGATCCTTATCCCACACCCCGTTTGGAGGAACTGGTGGAAAGATTAGCTAGTGCTAAGTTTATAAGCACCTTGGACTGTTCAAAGGGGTATTGGCAAATTCCCCTAACTAAAGAAGCCTCTGAGAAAACAGCCTTTGTATGCGGGCTTGGGCATTTTCAATTTAAGAGAATGCCTTTTGGGTTAAACGGAGCGTCCAAAACCTTCCAGAGGTTGATTGATAAGGTTCTTACTGGGTTAGATTATGCCTTTGGTTATCAGGATGATATAGCCATCATGTCTGATTCCTGGGAGACCCATTTGAAACATATACGAATGGTTTTGCAGAAGGTTCAGGAAGCTGGGTTAACTTTGAGACCTGATAAGTGTCAATTTGGATGGAAGGAGGTGATATACCTTGGTCACTGTGTCGGCAACGGTCAAATTAAGCCTCTTGAAGCTAAGGTTGCCAGTATTAAGAATTGGCCTATTCCAACCACAAAAAAGGATATTCAGTCCTTTTTAGGATTAGTTGGGTTTTATAGAAAGTTCATACCTCAACTAAGTGAACTAGCTACACCATTATCAGACTTATGTAAAAAGCGAGCTCCATTTAAAGTTGTTTGGAGCGATAGATGTCAAACTGCTTTTGACGGGGTAAAAAGGGCTGTTGTAAATGCTCCAGTATTAGTTGCTCCTGATTTTAACAAACCATTTGAAGTGTATACTGATGCTTCGGAACGAGGTTTAGGTGCTACATTAGTTCAGAAAGGCGAAGACCAATTGATGCATCCAATAGTTTTCCTTAGTAGAAAGCTGTTACCTAGAGAATGTGCATACTCAACGATCGAGAAGGAATGCCTCGCCATTTTGTGGGCAATCAAAAAATTACATCCTTACCTAATAGGGTCTAAGTTTATTGTAAGATCTGACCATAATCCTTTGGCCTTTTTGAGCAAGATGAAAAACAGCAATGCTCGTATTTTGAGATGGTCCTTAGCCCTACAAGATTATGAATTTGAGATTCGACATGTAAAGGGTAAGGACAATATTATTGCTGATGCACTAAGTCGTCAGGGTAATGGTTAATTATATATAATTGCCTGTATGATATGATTGGATCTAACTGAAATTTTGAGACATTTAGCCCCTAAATTTCAGCTGAAAAGGGGCATGTGAAGAGTTCAGGAACATTCTGAAAGTGTCAGTTGGAGGATGTGGTGGGCCAAGGGCACCCAGGAAGCGTCTGTGGCAGATTTGAACCTGCTTCTCCCAGAACTGACACTTAGTGAAATCCTAAAGATAGTTACTCCAGTGTAGGCCAATTGATTTCACTACTGTGGACTGTGATGTTTGCTTACCTCTTTCCCACCAGCTGTGTTTTTCTCGTTCTCACTGGGGGTGGAGGCGGTAGATAATCCTGCTGTTTCCCTAGATCCTTTGAGATTAGTTTCTTCAGTGCCTTTCATGGTGCTGGTAGACCAGGGGTCCCCAAACTACGGCCCGGGGGCCAAATGTGGCCCTGAAGGCGCTGTTTATCCGACCCATCCAGGCATGGCAGATAGCTCCATTCATGTGCAGTGGGGGGCTCGGTGACTAGCGGCTGTTGATTGCAATTACATGATGGCACCCCAAATCTCCATGAATTTTCTGACCCAGAGTTGGAAACTTTGCATGTAGTAGCGCCTGCTCGCCCCCTTTCCTCTCCAGCTACTCCATGTGTTGCTCTCAGGCTTTCTGTTCCGCCTCACACCCATTGTAGCATCAGCCAGGCTGGCCAGATAAACAAGCTGTCTGCTAGGGAGGAAGAACCCAGGAAGATACCTGATCCTGGAGTTAGATGGAATGCTTCATTAGGAAAATTCTGTGCTGCAGGGGAAGGTATTCCACAGCCTCCCCAACAATATTTAGACCCACCCTGTACTTGACATACTTTGGTCACTGTTCTAAAAATAGACCATGACAGAAAGGCTGAAAGGTGAAATCAAACATTTTACAATCATTTGTGCATAGGAATTGGTTCATAGTTTTTTTTAGTCTGGCCCTCCAACAGTCTGAGGGACAGTGAACTGGCCCCCTGTTTAAAAAGTTTGGGGACCCCTGTGGTAGACTAATCCACCCTGGGCTGAAATGCTCTCAGAACCACAAGGCACTCGTTCAGACCCGACTTGGGGGGGGTTGCTAAAAGTCTGACGCAAGAGCACGGTCCACAAATACAAGCGTCCATTGCCCGTGTTCCTTGCTGCAAACAATACTCTCTATTCTCTTCCCCCTGGGTATTTTTCCTGTTTGTCTAAGGAACCGGATCTGACTTCTTCAAAATCCAGTAATCATTTCCTTTTGCCACTTGCTTAATTTCTTTTTGCCTCTGGTTGAGCATCCAAAATTTGGTCCTTGTTTTTGCACAATGTTGAAGGGAGAACTGAGACGCCTTCCCACCAGTGTTCATTATAGGGTTCTGTAGCGGAATGAGCGATCCAATTCACCTGACTTGGCCCCCAGCGCCAGTTCTCGTTTAACCCTGTCCTTCCCATGTGCATTTCCTGTCTTTACTGGGACGCAGGCACAGCCCCCTGGTCAACCTGAATTACGCCATCCTGCTGTACAACCAGGGAGAGAAGAAACAGGCTGCCCTCCAGTACCAGGAGCTGGAAGGCAAAGTCACCATGTTAAAGAGGCAGCCTTGATGGAGCACAGACCGGAGGGGTACCATGGATTTACAGGGCGTGTGCAGGGGGACATATGTGGTCAAATGTTCCCAGGCTGCGGCCATTTAGTCACGTGGGGGGTGGACAACCGTTGGTGACTTTGAGATGACCTGTGCAAAAAAACTTTGTTTGGTCATGGTGGGGGAGGGTGGCCGCCCATATGGTGGGATCCAAAAATTTTAGTAATAGGTTCCCATGGTGGTGGGATTCAAACTGTGGCGTAGCGCCAGTGGGGTGGGGGCGGGGGGCACGATGGGAAGGCGTGGCCAGGCATTCCAGAGGCGGGAGCATTCCTGGGGCGGGGAGCTGTGGCAAGGGCCTTGCATGTGATCCTTAGGCTGAGGAAAGCGAATGCCCACTTGGCTGAGCTGCCATAGCAGTGCACCCCTGCTAGACAGTTCTCACTTTTCTGCTGAGGCAGGGGGGGGGTAACTAAGGCAAAAATCCGTGGCAAAATCACCCATTAACCCCTCTCAGCACACACAAACCATTGTGCTCTCTAGGGGAACCTGTGAGAACCTGCTGGATCACACGCTTGGGGGGCTCAAGATCTTGCGGGCTACATTCCCCTAGATGTCTGCTTGATTTAGACTATCTAATGAAGAGTGTGAGATCAACTCCGGAAGTACAGTTGGAGCCATTGAAGAGCCCCAGTGAAGACCCTGCAGTGCCGCATTTGCCTCTCCTGCTGGAGTTTCATGCTTGAAAGCAGCGTGGGGGAACTTTCCTTAAAACCAGTCTGTATTTCATTTCCCTAAACCTTGTAGGCATCGATGAAATACAGTATATGGAGAATCTAAAGAAGCAGTATAAAAAAAAAAAATCTGAAATGCGAAAAAGGATAGAGCAGTCCCAAACCCTTCCCAGAATTACAACTGCAACCAAAGCTCCAAGGTCTCAGTTGTGAGACAACTGTTATTTAGCGAACAAGAAACAGGCCCACATGTTAGTAGGAATTCCTTCCCGGCACGAGAGGAACGATACTATAGTAATTGTCCCAAAGAAGAAGGTCTCAAGACCATGATTCTCCTGAATACTGAGTCATATAGCAGACTTTGAGGAGACTCAATAAAATCCTGCAATGCCGATCCTTATCCAATCCCAGAATAGATCCATAGCGGTCATTTCCGAGATTTGACAAACTATGCAGAAGGTGCTAGGATGAAACTTCAAAGGTTTGGAAACCTCATGGCCGGGAAAAGTTTTCTTGGAGAATAGAAGGGAGACAAAGCCTGGGTGACTCTATCGTGGGCTAAGCTAAGAGAAGCACCTCTTGACTGGAGGTCCCCAAGAGATCCTACAAGAAGCATTCAAAGCTGGTCAATGGGACCCTTCTCTAAATGCATTTTATGTTTTATTTACCTAACTGTCTTGAACTTTAGTAAATCTTTGAGAAATCAGCTGGTCTGGAGTTTAATAGGAGAGGAAAAGGATCCGAAGGCGGAGGTGGGATAAAGAGTGGCTCTCCCAAAATACTGCAATCTCAGCCTCGGAGATGGAGTCATAGATACAGTTGGAAATCAGGTCACTGGGAAATCAAAGATATTTTAGGACAATCGATAAAATATGCAACTAATCGTCTGCCGGGGATTTACTGATGCAACAAGAGGCACCCTGTCTTTGTAATGGAATCCTCGAGAAAAGCGCCGCGCTTGAAGAAGGGCTGATGGGAAGGAATTGCACCTGGCCTGACAGTAAAGTTTTGGAGTGAATAAGGACCTTTAGGTAACAGGAATCATGTACCAGATACCTGTATATGGAAGGTGACCCTGGAATGCTGAGCTAGAGCTACCCACTCCTTTGAGACCCTCATTTCCCAGAACGTGAGAAGTTCCCTGGGCTGACATAAGAAGAACATAAGAACATAAGAACTAGCCTGCTGGATCAGACCAGAGTCCATCTAGTCCAGCACTCTGCTACTCCCAGTGGCCCACCAGGTGCCTTTGAGAGCTCACGTGCAGGATGTGAAAGCAATGGCCTTCTGCTGCTGCTGACGACTAGCGGCATCTCTCGAGGAATCTTGCCACCACCGATAGATGCGGAAGCTTGGCTTTAGAAAGGCGGTTTTATGTCCAAGTAGGCCCCTTACGGTGCTCGACCTGACGTTCTGGCCTCTCCCTCCCCCCCCTTATTTTGCACAACCAGATGGTGGACGTAGCCCAGAAGCTGGGCACCGCGTTACAGCTGGGAGAGAGCTCGGTTTGGGCCAAGCCTGCCAAAGACTCCAAGTCAAAGCAGCGAGGGGCTTCGGCCAGCAAGCCTCCCGGGACGCAGCCCTTGGGCTCCAACCAAACCCTTGGAAAAGCCATGTCTTCGGCTGCTGGGTATGGGAAGACGATTCAGTTTCTACCAGGTAGGCAGAACCCTGTGTTTTATTTTAGTAGTGCACGCACACCCTATCCCTTGTCCAAGTGTAACCTCTAACTGTGGGTTCTGTGGGGCAGAACTTGGAATGAGTTTGCAACCACAATTTTTAAAAACAAAATGGTTTACTTTCTTAACATATAACATCAAACATCAACATTTAACGTCACACTTCAAGGTCCTGCTCAGGTTTCATTTCAAGTCCTTCTAGTTACGGCCTTCTGATATTGCCAAGTCCAATTCTTTCTGCAAGTGGGTTGGCTCCTGAAGACTCCAAGGGCTTGGTGAACAGGATTCAACAGGATGAAGGTTTCCAGGAGAACTCTCACCCATTACAAACACAAAAAACCCTTAGCAAGGTGTTAAGGGCGTACCAGTGGTGGCGAACCTTTGGCACTCCAGATGTTATGGACTACAATTCCCATCAACCCCTGCCAGAATGGCCAATTGGCCATGCTGGCAGGGGCTGATGAGAGTATGATCCTGCTATCTGAAGTGCCAAAATTACACTCCTGGCTTTCCTCTAAATCAAAGGTCCAAGTCTGGTAGCCTCATCTCCTCCAAACTACATGAGCTCTGTAGCCTCTTGCTGCTTTTAGTCTCCACCCCTTTCTGGGCATGGGGGTTACACAAACACTCAGTCTTCTGCTGGCTGTCACCTTTCCTGGCGCCAACTATCTTAAGAAAGTGGGGGGGGATTTTGAGGGGCCTTTGGAGATTTGACTGGCAGGGTTCTTCATTGTGTGACTGAATGTAGGTTCGAGCAGCCCTTTCGTGGCAGCTGTTTTGCGACTCCACCCCGCCATGCTGTGTCAACGTGGCGTCGTGGTTCAGAGCAGGTGCAGTCTAATCTGGAGAACAAGGGTTGATTCCCCCGCTCTGCTCCTTGAGCTGTGGAGGCTTAACTGGGGAACCGGGTTAGCTTGTGCGCTCCCACACGTGCCAGCTGGGTGACCTTGGGCTAGTCACAGTTCTTCGGAGCTCTCTCCGCCCCACCCACCTCACAGGGTGTTTGTTGTGGGTGGGGGGAGGGAAAGGAGATTGTAAGCCCCTTTGAGTCTCTTTACAGGAGAGAAAAGGGGGGGGGGAGAGAATATAAATCCAAACTCCTCCTCCTTCAAAATCCCAAAAGTACCCACAAGCCCGAAAAGCTTGGGGTCTCCTGGGGCCCTGACAGCCTCTTGCTTCAGAGTAGCAATTCAGGGTCTTCTGTGGGGAGCACCTGCATTTCACTGCCTCTGGTGTTGGTTACCTTCTTCAGGTGCTGGGATTTCGGCTCAGCAGGCAAAGCCCCCCTCCCTCCCGCTGGAGCCTGATCTCGACTCGGAGCCTGGTCCAGAGGAGGCAGAGATGCCGGAGCGGAGGCTCAAAAGCCAGCCGGCCGGACAAGAAGAGGGATCCGGAGGGGACGCCTGACCAAGGGAGCTTGTGAGCTCTGAAACCCACCCACCCCCCGCTAGCAGCAAAGGAGGCCGAGGTGCGTCGTGTTGCCTGACAGCCAGTTCTCCCTTGAGCCAACACGGTATTTGGGAGCTGTGACTATAATCTCTTTCCTTCCGCATTCCAGAGCAGGCTTTCTTGGAGGTAGCCAGCCGATCCCATCGCATGTGAACAACCGACAACAACACTGCCTTTCCCGTGACATGTCCGGCAAATTGAGGGCCCGGCCTTCCTCTCAGGTTTCTGTTTGGTTGGACTTGCCTTCTGGAAACAGATCTCCCAGGCTCTGCCAGAAGACAGCCAGCCCCTCATGCCCCTTTGCTGGAGCCCCTAAATCAGTCATTTCTCAAATTTGGGTTGGAGGTTCTCCTTCCGTAGAGAAAAACTGCAACAGAGAAGCAGGGACAGCTCTTCCTTTCGATTGCTAGCTGATAGAAGCTGTCCCTATCAAAGCCAGCGCGAGAAACTAATTCTGTTTGCAGGAACTGTAAGATATGTATAGGATTTGTAACTTATAGTAAAGGAATAAATTGTATTGGAACTTCACCCAAAGCTTCCCTCTCAAAACCCCCACCCCCACCCCCCCTCGGCCAGGTCTGCTACTGGAATTTGTTGGGATTATTACGAGAGGGTTTGTGCCAACGCAATACCGGCTCAGTGATTTCCAAGCTTGACTATTTATCACTTTCAGAGCAATACTCACAGTCATGTACGAGAGGGTATGAAAACAAATCTCGAAAGACAACAAATCTTCTCGGGAAACAAAGTAATAGAATGACACTATCTCTGGGTGTGTGTGGGTGTGTGTGTGTGTGTGTGAGAGAGAGAGAGAGAGAGAGAGAGAGATGTCAGGGGGATGTCAGAAGTTTATTAAAAGTCGTCATGAAAATAAAGACTGACAAAGCCCACTTAAAACTAAGCAGTGTGAAAAAGCCCAAAATATTCTGAGACACCCGTCTCATCCAGCACTCTCTCTTTTTGAACTGTTACCATCCGGCAGACGATACAGGTCTATCAAAACTAGGACAAAGAGGCTTAGAGGCAGCTTCTACTCTAGAGCTGTGGCTATGCTAAACTCCGCGGCTTCGTGTTGATGTGTTTGGGGCTGTGTAGGGATGGGTGGAGGAAGGGGAAAGTGAGGATGGGGTATGAGTCTGAAATTGTGTGCATTGAGGAATGCTGCTGTAAATTTCATTGTGCGTGCACAATGACAATAAAATGCTTATGAACAAAACCCTGCCATCCCCAGATCTTACGAGTCAAGTCTAAGACACCTGCCCCACCAGCTGCCAGAAGTCAAGGAGCTTTTTGTGCTGAAGTTCTTCCCAAACCCTCTGTAAAACGGAGATGGGGGCGTGAATTACAGGCAGAGACGCTTGTGGTGTTGGACATGATCCAATGGTTTGCCTTCTGACCTAGCCAGAGACTGAAGAGAAAACCAGCTGCAAGGAGGAATGAGAGGCATGTCAGCATCCATTGGCTTCCTTTCCCCTACGCAGCAGTGGCGTAGGAGGTTAAGAGCTCGTGTATCTAATCTGGAGGAACCGGGTTTGATTCCCCGCTCTGCCGCCTGAGCTGTGGAGGCTTATCTGGGGAATTCAGATTAGCCTGTACACTCCCACACACGCCAGCTGGGTGACCTTGGGCTAGTCACAGTTCTTCGGAGCTCTCTCAGCCCCACCTACCCTCACAGGGGGGAAGGGCAAGGAGATTGTAAGCCCCTTTGAGTCTCCTGCAGGAGAGAAAGGGGGGATATAAATCCAAACTCTTCTTCTTCTACTGCCTTGATGTATGTTCAGTGGTATATAGAGAAACCGTTTTACCACGATAACTAGTTTGGCCCTTAGCCTGGGCCCTAACAAAACAAACAAAAAAAGTTCTTCAGCTCAGGCAAGATAGACCCTTGTGCTGAGTAGCAGAACTACCAGGGAGTTGCGAACTATATCCAGCTGAAATAAACATCCTCCTGGTGTAGTGGTTAAGAGCAGGCGCACTTTAATCTGGAGAACCGGGTTTGATTCCCTGCTCTGCCACATGAGCTGTGGTGAACCAGATTAGCCTGTGCGCTCCAACATGTACCAGCTGGGTGACCTTGGGCTAGCCACAGTTCTTCGGAGCTCTCTCAGCCCCACCCACCTCACAGGGTGTTTGTTGTGGGGGGGGGGGGAGGAAGGGAAAGGAGATTGTAAGCCCCTTTGAGTCTCCTTACAGGAGAGAAAGGGGGGAAGGTATAAATCCAAACTCTTCTTATGTTTGTAATCAGGGCCGTTTGGAAGAACCCTAGGGGTAATTGGTGATGGAAATCAGTACTTGGGATGTTGTCGTCTTGCACACCTGAGTCACCACAAGGTTCCTGCCAGTCCAACCATGAGCTTTCGGGAATTCGTGACTGGTGCCTGGTGATTCATTGGAGCAGAATGACCAATGGGAAGCAAACAGAAGAGCTATCTGAGTGCCAAATAGAGCATGTTTGGACTCAATAAAACCTGCTCTGCCTTTGATCCTACATAGAAGAAGAATAAGAGGAAGAGGAGTTGTTGTTTGGATTTATAACCCCCCTTTCTCTCCTGCAGGAGACTCAAAGGGGCTTACAATCTTCTTGCCCTTCCCCCCCTCACAACAAACACTCTGTGAAGTGGGCGGGGCTGAGAGAGCTCCGAGAAGCTGTGACTAGCTCAAGGGCACCCAGCTGGCATGTGTGGGAGTGTACAGGCTAATCTGAATTCCCCAGATAAGCCTCCACAGCTCAGGCGGCAGAGCGGGGAATCAAACCCGGTTCCTCCAGATTAGATACACGAGCTCTTAACCTCCTACGCCACTGCTGCTCACATAATCCTGAATGGCCACAGTTGTCTACATCAGGTTCCTTCGAATACTCTTCCCCAAGGAACTTGGCCTCAGACACAAGAGAGGGAAACAGCTGATTTATTTATTAGGCTCTCAGTGCAAAACATTTGGTTCTTCCAGCTCACGAGAGAGAACGTCCCACACATTTTGAAAAACAGGAGTCCACAATAAGTTTCTGCCATTCCTTGATTCTGAAGGAGTTTGAGGTAAGGAAGGAGCTAAATATTTCAGCCGTTCTAGCTGAAGGGACTGTCTTCAAACCCAAGAACGTTAATCTCCTCCTGATCTCTTCCCGCCGCGATCGCTTAGCGCTCTGTCTCACTGTTCGCATAGGTGTCAAACTCGCGGCCCTCCAGATGTTATGGACTACAGTTCCCATCATCCCCTGGCAGCATGATGTTGGCAGGGGATTGTAAAGGCTGTATGATCCACCTAACGAGCAAATAGTTGACTACAATACACTGTTGGGTTTCATTTATGCCATTAAAGGTTTTTTGAAGCTGAATGATTGAGTTTAAATTTCACCCTCCCTTTCTAGGACTCAGGGCAGAGCTTAGAAAGCTAAGCGCATGAGGTAGGACGGGGTTGAGCGAAAGACAACTTCCCTGCGAGGCCCAACAGCGAGCATCTTGACTGAATGGGGATCTGTCGCTGGGAACCCATTGCTCAAGCTATCGGGGGGCACATCTCAGGCCCTGCAGAGTTCTGTGTACATCTGCACCTTTGCAACAAGAAAGAAAGAGGAGTGGAATGGAAGAGACAGAATACACACACACAAGTACACAACGATCTGTACACAACGGCCAGAGGCAATTTCCTGAGCTCTGGAGAAATGCTTGCCTGCAGGCCATGTGATCCCTGTAATCGAATGCCAGGAGAGGAAAGTCCGGAATGGAAGCGCACGTCTTTTATCTCATTTTCCCCTTGGCCGGAAAAGCTGACATTCATCGGGAACAAACGAGGAGTCCTGGCCGTGTTTTTGGAGTGCGTTGAGGTTCTTTGGCACTTGCCCCAGGTTAGGTGCCCCTGCCGTTAGCCCCACCTTCTACAAGCTGCTGAGTAAAAGGATCAGATAGCTCTGCCTTCGTTCGTGTCGGTCTTGACAGCCTCCAGTTACTGCCTTGCAGCAATGCAGCAGCTTCCCAGCAAACAGGTATGTCCGCCAGTAGTGATGAAACAAAGCAACAGCAGAATACCGCCAGCCGGGGTAGTACAGTCAATCAAGTCACTCAGTCAAAGCTTAATTTTCTTAGCTTGCTTTGTGGGTGTCACCACTGACCTTCCTTGCAGGGAATGGCACTTCCTGTCTCCCTGAAACTTTCAAAGTGCCTTCCCTCTTGTCCACGGCTGACAGGATGTATCCGAGGACCGTCCGTGTGGTGGAATGCTGGCCAAAAGGGTGCAGGGGACGAAGTGATTGTACCGCCACAGGAACGAGGAGGCCGGCGCTGGCCATTTTAGGAACGTCGCAACACAAAGCAGGAACGCAACCGCCTTCTGCCTTCCCTGAAACAAGACAGCTGTGACGTGCTGACGCGTTGACAGACTCCCTGGGATAACTAGGCGTCACACACGCACGTCGTCTCAGTGTGGTGCGCAGCTCTTAAGCGAACGACTGGCTTAAAGCAGTAGCTGCTTTGGTTTTAAGTGGCCATTCTGGGGTGAGGGTGGGGGGGAGGTGGTCCTGTGACATGAGCGCCTTCCTGTTAAGCACCCCCGTGATCCCACCGGGCCACTAGGCTGGGCCCGACTTAATCTTTGGTTCTTCCACAGAGCGCCCGAACGGCGCCGTTCAAGACTGTCACAGGGAGATCCGTGCAGGCTACTGAGAAGGGAGTTCCGAATAAAGGAGGCCTTCGGCAGAAATGGCATCACCGAGGCCAACAGTCCGCAGGGGGTCTTTGCACACCAGCACCGGAGTGTAGTGGAACGAGATGCCGTCTTTGTGCCACTCTGACACCGGTTCGCTAGGATTGAAGGAGACGGTGAAAGACTCCCCCGTTTGGGAAGTGGCAAACTCCCGGGGGGCTTTCAGGAAGACCCTGCTCGCGTCAATCGTTTCCGTGCCACAAGCTTGCGTGCTGGCCGCCCGGGCCCCCGCGGCGACAGCCGCAACCTGGTTGGCCCAGTAGCCGTCCACGGTAGCCAGGATGTGGTAGGCCAACGTGTGGAAGTGGATCCGAGTGAGATCGGATGCTCTCTTCGGAGTCCTCCCGTGCTCCTTCAGGATCCAGAAGAGGATGTCGCCGACGGCTCCCACGTCCGGGGTTCCGTTCCAGGATGCCAGCGAGGCGTGAGGTCCAGCGGCGGCCTGCGAGAGGAAGAGCAGCTCCTGCTCGTTCAAGCCGATGGAGTCCACAAGAGGGAAGACCTGCTAACAGACGGAGAGAGTGATAGGTTGGCTCTCTGAGGAAGGCCTCCTTTCAGAAGGTCAAGATATGGACTGCAGTCATGGGAGAAGATTTTGGATTTATATCTCCCCCTTTCTCTCCTGTAAGGAGACTCAAGGTGGCTTACGAGCTCCTTTCCTTTCCCCCCCCCCCCAACAGACACCCTGTGAGGTGGGTGGGGCTGAGAGAGCTCCGAAGAACCATGACTAGCCCAAGGTCACCCAGCTGGCGTGTGTTGGAGTGCACAAGCTAATCTGGTTCACCAGATAAGCCTCCACAGCTCAAGTGGCAGAGCGGGGAATCAGCCCCAGTTCTCCAGATTAAAGTGCACTTGCTCTTAACCACGCTGGCTCCTTGAACATAATCTGATGAATACCGAAGCTAACAGTAGATTCCCTGTAAATTCCTAATCATTGTGCCTCAGCAGGACAGATGTGTATCTAAAGTCTCCAGGGGTAGAACTCCAATCGCATCATTAAGAGAATCTAAGCATTCTGCTCCCCCAACTGGGAACCTCAAAGATATAATACCAGATACTGGCTTCAGTATTACTGGATCCCTCAAATGTATATAGAAGAATAAGAGTTTGGATTTATATCCCCCTCCTCTTTCTCTCCTGTAAGGAGATTCAAGGTGGCTGACAAGCTCCTTTCCCTTCCTCTCCCCACAACAGGCACCTTGTGAGGCAGGTGGGGCTGAGAGAGGTCTGAGAGAACTGCGACTAGCCCAAGGTCACCCAGCAGGAATGTAGGAGTGCGGAAACACATCTGGTTCACCGGATAAGCCTCTGCCGCTGAGGTGGAGGAGTGGGGAATCAAACCCGGTTCTCCAGCTTAGAATCCACCTGCTCTTAACCCTGTGTCTCCCTACCCTTGTGCTGTTCAGCGCAGCCAGGAAGAAAAAGGGCAAGTCAGCTCTCCCTTGGGGGAGCATGCAAGGAAGAGGTTCCATTCCCGGGAAGTCCGGGCCATGGAGCACACTTTGCCGTTTTGATTACCTGATGGATTATCTCGCTCATAAGGTCCGGGTCTGTCATGCTGGCCAGCTCCAAGTGCACGGGGACGTCTGTCGGAATGTCAGAGATGGCGGCCGCCACCTGCGGAAAGCGCAAGAAGACCTTAACGGGAGCGGCGCAGGTAAAGAACGTACCACCGCATTCTCTGCTGCATCGGAGACGGGGTTGGAAGTATTCCGCATGCCCTGGCTAGCAAGCACAACCTACTAGAATAGTGATGGCTGACCTTTTTGGGACCGAGTGCCCAAATTGCAACCCAAACCCCACTTATTTATCGCAAAGTGCCAACCCGGCAATTTAACCTGAATGCTGAGGTTTAAGTTTAGAAAAAAACCGGTTGGCTCCCTCTTCCTCTGCCACACCCGCTCGAGCAGGGGCCAGCCTGCTCTAGCCTCCAGCAAGTCCTGTGCGCACCGCTCTGTGCCTCTCTAGCATCTCTGCCTGCTCTGCGCCCCCCCCCCCCCCGGCAGCAGCCACCCGGAGCACAGGCACCAAGCCCGCCAGCCGAGTCCTTCCTCACCGCAATGCACGCATGTCGTGATCAGTAGCCCAGGCCGGCCTAGATGTGTGTGTGGGTGTGTGTGATTTTCCACATGACGAACTCTGTGTGTGCATGCCCACAGAGAGGGCTCCAAGTGCCACCTCTGGCACCCGTGCCATAGGTTCGCCATCACTGTACTAGAACAGCAGTCCCAACATGGTGCCATCAGCATTTTTCCTGGTGCCCATGCAGGTAGGTGGGACTTTTTCCTACCCTGTCATGCCCAGTAAAAAACTCTTCCTTATTTATCCATCTGCCAATCACTGGGCAGCGGAGGCAGCCTGCTGCCGCCCAGCTGATGGCAGCACCCACCACGCTCTCTCACCATCCCCAAAGTGCTCTGAGGATCGACGGGGTTAAGAACATAAGAACTAGCCTGCTGGATCAGACCAGAGTCCATCTAGTCCAGCATTCTGCTACTCGCAGTGGCCCACCAGGTGCCTTTGGGAGCTCACCTGCAGGATGTGAAAGCAATGGCCTTCTGCTGCTGCTGCTCCTGAGCACCTGGTCTGCTAAGGCATTTGCAATCTCAGATCAAGGAGGATCAAGATTGGTAGCCATAGATCGACTTCTCCTCCCCAAATCTGTCCAAGCCCCTTTTAAAGCTATCCAGGTTAGTGGCCATCACCACCTCCTGTGGCAGCATCTTTCAAACACCAATCACACGTCGCGTGAAGAAGTGTTTCCTTTTATTAGTCCTAATTCTTCCCCCCAGCATTTTCAATGGATGCCCCCTGGTTCTAGTATTGTGAGAAAGAGAGAAAAATTTCTCTCTGTCGACATTTTCTACCCCATGCACAATTTTATAGACTTCAATCATATCCCCCCTCAGCCGTCTCCTCTCCAAACTAAAGAGTCCCAAACGCTGCAGCTTCTCCTCATAGGGAAGGTGCTCCAGTCCCTCAATCATCCTCGTTGCCCTTCTCTGCACTTTTTCTATCTCTTCGATATCCTTTTGGAGATGTGGCGACCAGAACCGAACACAGTGCTCCAAGTGCGGTCGCACCACGGCTTTATATAAGGGGACCCCTCAGCCAAAGAGCAATTGTCGAGGAACCCTGGTGGAAAGGCATACTTTTGGATCGGGGAAAAAGCCCACTTGCAATGTATAGGCGGAGTTGCTGACTCCCCCTTCCAGCTCCCCAAAATATATCCCTCCCCCCCCAACCGAGCTACTGTTCAGAAAAAAAAAGTTCCGGCTCTTACCTCCAGGAGCCTTTTCTCGCGTTCTTCCTTGCTCTGGCCCTCCATCATGTGAAGGCCAGAAAGCACCACCAGGTCTGGCCGAAACTCCTCCAGGCTGGACACAAAGATCTCCAGCATGTTCATGGCCCCATTCGACAAGTCGTGGGAGAAGATGAAGCGGTTGGCGTTCGGGGCTCTCAGCTGCCCCCACTCTTCACCTGAGGAGACGCCCCACGGGCCATTAAAACAGAACGGCCTGGACTCAAACAGGATCGTTACAAAGAGGCTTCGCTGTCAACGTGCAGCCTTTTGACCGTCTTGTGGTCTTAAGAGCAACAAGAGTAGGCCCGGGCGCTCTTCCGGGCTCCGTTTTTCTTTCAACGCCAGCTGAAAGCGCTTCGCTTTTGTTTGCCGAAAGGAAAAACACAGCTGGCCGCAGCTGGCGTCTCAAATAAAATCTAGCAGCCTGTCTTCTAAAGGAGAAGCGATGGGACAGCGAGTTTCCCTGAGTTCCAGTGGGGTAGATGGGCTAGTCCAAGGGTCAGCAACCTTTAACACCCAAAGAGCCAATTGGACCCATCAAAAAGTATTTGCGGCTCCAAGTGTTTTCTTTTCCGTGGAAAACACTTGGAGCCGCAAATACTTTTTGACATTTAAAATGAGCCTTGAGGCTCCATCCTCCCCCCCCCCCCTGCAGTTAGGGGGGACCCGCGGCTCTCCAGAGGGAGAGGAGGAGGAGGAAAGGCGAGGATGAGTCCCGGAGCCGCCTGCGAGGGCAGAAGGGAAGGAAGGAAGGCTCCCCTCGTCGTCCCCCGATCCCTCACCTTTTCGGCCGCTAACCAGCCACGCGGAGCCACAGTACAAGGACGAAAGAGCCGCATGCGGCTCTGGAGCCACGGGTTGCAGACCGTCGCTGCAAACACACAAAGAGCCTTGCTGCGCTTAAAAAGACTAGTAGATTTATCGTGGCGTCAGCTTTCACGGGCTAGAGGCCGCCATCAGCAACATGCCGCGAAACTGATGAAGTGGACTCCGGCTCACAAAAGTTTCCGCCGCCATAAATCTGTTGGTCTTTAAGCTGCCGCAAGGCTCCTTTGAGTTGTTCCAACAAAGGCCGGTTTCACAGCGCGTTTCAGTAGGGCCTTTCGAGCAACGTAAATGTTCCAAAGCCTCTCTCAGGAGGGCGTGGGTTCGCTGCCAGAAGTCGTTGCGACGGCGGCTCCGGGCTTTGGCCTCGAACAGCCGCAGCTAAACAACTCGGCTAAACAGTCTCCAAGATCAGCTCCCCAATTGATAAACATTACAGACGTCAACAATAACAGAAAAAGGAATGTCACTGACCCTTCAGTTTTGTGCAAGTTCTCACTGCTGAATGCTTAATAATGCCAGAGATGCCTTTCTGTTTGGTCAGCGTGGCGTAGCGGTTAAGAGCAGGGGGGATTCTAAGCTGGAGAACCGGGTTTGATTCCCCACTCCTCCACCCAAGCAGCAGAGGCATGATGCTGGCAGGGGATTATGGGAACTGTAGTCCATAACATCTGGAGGGCCGTGAGTTTGACACCTATGGTTTAGATTATATGAGAGCCAGCGTGGTGTACTGATTAAGAGCAGGTGGATTCTAATCAGGAGAACCGGGTTTGATTCCCCGCTCCCCCACCCAAGCGGCAGAGGCTTATCTGGTGAACCAGATGTGTTTCCGCACTCCTACATTCGTGCTGGGTGCCCTTGAGCTGGTCACAGTTCTCTAAGAACTCTCTCAGCCCCACCTCCCTCACAAGGTGTCTGTTGTGGGGAGAGGAAGGGAAAGGAGCTTGTCGGCCACCTTGGGTCTCCTTACGGGAGAGAAAGGTGGGGTATAAATCCAAACTCTTCTAAACAGACAAGCAACACATAATCTTAAACAGAGGTACACCTTTCTACGTCCATTGAATTTAAGTATGCTTAGAAGGGTGTGACTCTGTTTTGGATTGCACTGGAAATGAACTGTGTTCACATACAGTGGTGTTCTCAACTGACAGCATACGTACAGTTCCCCGAGTCTTCTTCCGAAAAAAAGGGGAGCAGAACCCTCATCTTTTCCCCATTGCTGCTTCCACTCACAACAAAAAGAATCTCAATCGCTTAAAAGGTTAAAAGGACCAGCAGTGGCGTAGGAGGTTAAGAGCTCGTGTATCTAATCTGGAGGAACCGGGTTTGATTCCCCGCTCTGCCACCTGAGCTGTGGAGGCTTATCTGGGGAATTCAGATTAGCCTGTACACTCCCGCACACGCCAGCTGGGTGACCTTGGGCTAGTCACAGCTTCTCGGAGCTCTCTCAGCCCCACCTACCTCACAGGGTGTTTGTTGTGAGGGGGGAAGGGCAAGGAGATTGTAAGCCCCTTTGAGTCTCCTGCAGGAGAGAAAGGGGGGATATAAATCCAAATTCTTCTTCTTCTTCTTCTAAAAGCACGCTTGCTGTTCCCGCTTATCCTATTCTGCACATATTGTCTGCTTCAAGGCCTCAAACGCTTCTTATTATGATGATCATATTACAGAAACTGAGCTGGGAATTAAACGATATATTCACACGGTCCTGTTTACGAACTGGTTGAAAACTGTACACTCCACAGAATACATCACCTTTAGGACCATGATGTAAAAGAGGCCAGGATTCTTCTTTCTGTATTACAAATAGGGAGCTGCTGCCAAGTGCTACCGGACACCCAGACTTCCCATAACGGGGCTCTCAAGTCTGTTCTTGCAATAACTGATCGCTGACATGCCACCAAAGAAATGCTGGAACAAACACAGAAACAGGTCCTTTGTGCCTTCCAACAAAAGCGTACCTGCTCGATACTCCAGAATAAGATGAAATTCATCCAACTCTTGCATGGATTCCGGAGGGACAACGATGTTTTCATCCAGCAGCTCGTGAAGTTTAGGTCCAATCGGGCCACACAACAGAACCTACAGAACCCACAAGGGAGGCAAATTAGTTTTCCTCTTTAAAGCCCTTATAATGCGCCGATAAAAGGATGAATCACAGGGGCCAGTACTTGGCAAACCAGTGAAGATTCTTACCTTCAGGTCTGGATTCATTGCAATTTTCTGACCAATCAGAGCAGCGTTTCCTCCCATGTACAGCTGTAAAACAGTTCAAGCACATTTTTAGGGTGGTGTACCGCTTTGAATGCCAGACTAGAGCAGGGGGTAGCCTTTTTCGAATCCTCACTCAGCCACAATCACTGAATGGCTTTCGGCCAGTCCCTGCCTCTCTCAAAACATACTTCGCGAGGTTGTTGCACGGATAAAACGGCAGCGAACCGCAAAGACAACCCTGTCAAAAAGTTGTTTCGGGGCCGCCGACGCAGTCAGATTACTCGTTACAGAAACATGAACGTGTCTTGAACCGGATAACATACCTGTGCTTCAGGATACTCTAAAGCAGTCCGTGCGACGTGGTGGAAAGACTGCGCATCGCTGAAAAACCGCTCCGCGGCAGCGCCCTTCCCCATGAAGTGGGCAAAGGCTTCTTTCAAATCTGTCGTGGAATGTAAGACCGAGTGGTCTCGTCCCTCTCCGGAATCGAGACCGAGGGCTTGCAACAACCTCACACCCGAAAGGACAACATCGACGCAGGCGTTAACCCTGGGAAGGGAGAACGGAAGCGAGGAAAAATTGACCAAACTGTGAGGTATGCTTCCGCGAGGCAAGAATTCAGTACATCTTTTATGATCACTGGCATGGAAAATGGCAAGGGACTGAGTTGTGACTACATACTGCGCTGATCTATCAGAGGTTGAATGTTGCATGCTGTATGTATTTTGAAGACTTATAGAGCTTTTCCACACCTGTATACGTTCAGGGCATTCAAATGGTAGAGCTAACCCTCTTGACTCCACCCAATTCATTATCCTCCTCTGCCATGATTGTATCAGCTCCAGCAGAAGAAAGGCAAGTTGGAGCAAGTGAAAGCTGCCCAACTCTTGAGCATCATGAAATACAAGAAAGACTGGGCCATCCTAGTTACGTGAACAACACACACCTTCTGACCTAGAATCATCTCCCCCCAAGCAATTCTGGGAACAGTTCTCTTCACCCTACTATTTTTATTTATTTTATTAATAATGGTGTTTGGAATATGTTGCCACAGGAGGTAGTGATGGCCACTCACCAGGATAGCTTTAAAAAGGGCTTGGACAGATTTATGGAGGAGAAGTCGATCTATGGCTACCAATCTTGATCCTCCTTGATCTGAGATTGCAAATGCCTTAGCAGACCAGGTGCTCGGGAGCAGCAGCAGCAGCAGCAGAAGGCTACTGCTTTCACCTCCTGCATGTGAGCTCCCAAAGGTACCTGGTGGGCCACTGCGAGAAACAGAGTGCTGGACTAGATGGACTCTGGTCTGATCCAGCAGGCTCTTTCTTATGTTCTTATAAGGGGCTTGGACAGATTCATGGAGGAGAAGTCGATCTATGGCTACCAATCTTGATCCTCCTTGATCTGAGATGGCAAATGCCTGAGCAGACTAGGTGCTCAGGAGCAGCAGCAGCAGAAGGCCATTGCTTTTACATCCTGCATGTGAGCTCCCAAAGGCATCTGGTGGGCAACTTTGAGTAGCAGAGTGCTGGACTAGATGGACTCTGGTCTGATCCAGCAGGCTCTTTCTTATGTTCTTATAAGGGGCTTGGACAGATGTATGGAGAAGTCGATCTATGGCTCCCAATCTTGATCCTCCTTGATCTGAGATTGCAAATGCCTTAGCAGACCAGGTGCTCAGGAGCAGCAGCAGCAGAAGGCCATTGCTTTCACATCCTGCATGTGAGCTCCCAAAGGCTACTGGTGGACCACTGTGAGTAGCAGACTGCTGGACTAGATGGACTCTGGTCTGATCCAGCAGGCTAGTTCTTTTGTTCTTATTTTTGTTTTGCATCTTTAAATGGAATTTAAAATTTGTTCAGAATACACATTTTGTCATCGTTTTGTCAAAGAACCTGGGCCCCACGATAGAAACAGAAAAGCCCTCGGTTTCCAAGAAGACATGTCTTATCTACCTTCACAGGCTTTCTGATATGACTACCAGCACACCAAGAAGTCGCAGATAGGTAATTTGGGGTAGGCAGTGATGGCATGTCCCACTTAACAGGTGCCTGTGGACTGAGCGAGTGTGAATTCCTAGCAACTATTATGAAAACCCTGAGTCCCAATAAGAATACTTCTGTGTCCCACCAAAGGTAGGCCGGTCGAGAACCACTGTTCTAGAGCACAGTGTTGGTTGACAAGCCACCAGTCCGCAGCAAGTCCATATTAGCCAACAGCCCATCTCCACTGCAATTGCAAAATTCAAGTCCCCACGTTCACTCACCCAACAGCAACTTTGCTCCATTGCTTAGTCGGCTGAACGATAAGCGAGTCCCAGGCAGTGGCGATGCTGCTCTCGGGGGATGTGAGATCCCCCCGCAGTTGGTACATGAAGGAGGCTGAGAAGTACTCCACCACCGAGTCCGGCAGATCGGGATCCAGCAGGAAGACGTAGCCCGTTGCCAGGGCCACCAAAGCCACGCACACGGACTTGTGCCACATGGCTGCTGCTCTGAAGCCAAAGCAAAGGCTGCAAGATGTGTGTTATCTGTATGGTCCAAAGGGTCTCTTCTCATTGGTGAAAGGTGG
Source organism: Sphaerodactylus townsendi (assembly GCF_021028975.2). NCBI lineage: Eukaryota > Metazoa > Chordata > Lepidosauria > Squamata > Sphaerodactylidae > Sphaerodactylus > Sphaerodactylus townsendi. The sequence continues at coordinate 1,857,354 of NC_059441.1, forward strand.
GGATTGAGGAAGAAGTAGATCCAGACAGATTCTGTGTAAGGAAAGAAGGGAGGCCCTAGTCTTTCAGACTGGGTTTTAGAGTCCAAAGATAATCAGGGACCCTCCAAAGCTATTTTTCACACAATCTCCATGGGGGACCCCATAAGAGGATCTTCTAAACATCACTGTGAAACTGTAAATTATCTCCCTACTTCCACCGGCGCCAAAAATCTCCAGAGATCGCTGGAAGCAAAGGGAAAAGAAATTAAATTGAGAATCAAGGTAAATTCTAAATCGAGAATCAAGGTAAAAAGAAATCTAATCAAGGTAAAAGAAATCTAAATAAAGAATCAAGGTGAATTCTAAATCGAGAATCAAGGTAAAAGACATCTAATCCAGGTAAAAGGTAAAAAGAAATCTAATCAAGGTAAAAAATCAAATCCAGAATCAAGGTGAATTCTAAATCGAGAATCAAGGTAAAAGAAATCTAATCAAGGTAAAAGGTAAAAAGAAATCTAATCAAGGTAAAAGAAATCAAATCCAGAATCAAGGTGAATTCTAAATCGAGAATCAAGGTACAAGAAATCTAATCCAGGTAAAGGGTAAAAAGATATCTAATCAAGGTAAAAGAAATCTAAATGAAGAATCAAGGTAAAAAAAAAATCTAAATCAAGAATCCTGGTAAAAGAAATTTCAATTCTTTCCAAGCAGAATGTGGTCAATTTCCTGGGTCAATTTCTTCCTCTTTGCAAGGGCGTGTTTTAATCCTTTATTATTATTATTGTAGATTTCACAGCTGCCCGATCTTTAGCTGGCTGTTGGCCTTCATTACAATTCGAGCCTCACCCAGAGGCCTAGGAAGTTTTATTATTATTATTATTATTATTATTATTATTATTATTATTATTATTATTATTATTATTATTATTATTTCACAGGCTTTCTGATATGACTACCAGCCCACCAAGAAGTCGCAGATAGGTAAAACAGTGATTAAAAGGGGATTATTATTATTAAACACTTATTAAAAAGGGGATTAAAGCAAAAGGTCACTGAAGACCCCCTCCCCAAATTATTTTCCTGGGACCCTCCAAAGATGACTAAGGAGCCCCCCACAATTGTCAATCTAGGGATTTTCAGGAATTCCCAGACCCCCTTTACTTTAATTTAACCCCCCCCCCCCCCAATTCTTGGTGGGAAGTTCAAAGACCACCCGGAAGGTTCCAAGGAGCTTCTCGGGGGGGGGGTCGCAGCGCCCCCTCCCCAGGAGTGAGTCCGTCCAGCCCCGCCCCCCGAGGAGGAGGAAAGGTCCGCCTGTCCGTAGGGAGGCTTGTTGAGGGGATGGAGGATTTGAGGAGGGGGGGGGGGGGCAGAGGAAATTTGACGCGCCTTTACTTGAGAGTAAGCGCCATTGGCCGCAGCGAGGCTTGATTCCGAGTAGGGAGAGGGGAGGGAGCCGAGAGAGAGAGGGGGAAAGGACCCCTTCCCCCTTGAAATTTACCTCAGCCGCCGGAAAGGCCCGGACGGCAGTTTCGTCCTCTCCCGCCCTCTCCGTGGAGGCTCAAGGCGGGCGCGGATCCCTCCCTCCGAGCCCAGGCGGAGCGCCTCTCCTCCCGCCACCGTCCCGACTCAATCCCGGCTAACGTGGGACAAAAAGGCCGTCCCTGAGAGAACAGGGAAAGAGGCCACCCCTTTGCGCTGTTTCCGTAACGCAGGCTGCATGGCCGAGCGTTTCGCTTCACGGTAGCGTATGCGCGTTGCGGAATAGCGCCGGCATCTACGGAAACGGCGTAGCCTACGTTAGCGTAGCTGGCGGCTGCCTACGGCGGCGGCCGCATGACCCGGCGCGCGGCGGCCTTTCCAGAATCAGGATGTGCGCAGAGAGGGAAGCCGCCAACTCGACGGGAATGTACCAAGTGCGAGGGAGGGGCGGCGGGGAGGGAGACGGGGAAAGAAAGGGACCCCCCTGAAAAGGATGTGCCATTAGAATGTGCCGGGGAATAAAGCAGGGAAGGGGCTTGGAATAAACCATATGAAGGGGGAAAGGAGGGGAGGAATGTCCCAACGAAGAAACGCAGTCCAGGGCGACGGACTGCAGCCTACCTCAATCTGATATTATTGCATTGCGAAAGATGGAGGGGGATCTGCCCTCCCCAAACCTTTGCCCTCCCCAACCTCCACATCTCCAGGAATTTCCTAACTCTAAACTGGTAGCAATTCTTGCATACTTTCTTGGGAATAACACCCCCCCCCTCCAGCATTTGCCCCTACATTTTTGCCTTTCCCCCCCTAGCTATTTGACCCTCTGCTTGCACCACCTGCACAAGGCAGTGCACAAAGATTGATTCCTAGGGTCACCATGTATATCGAGAGACTTGGCGGCTATTAAACCACACAGAGGCCTGTTACGTGCATGGTCTCCTCCACTTTGAGCATACATTTCCTTCAAGCTTGATTTTTGGTTACAAGGATTTCCCTTGTTGGCAGTCACTCTTCCCACAGATCAGAGAATCCCGGTGGTTTTGGAACCCCTTGAAGTGCAACTTTTTTTCTCTCCCTTTGCAGGGAAAGCAAAGGAAATCACTATGCATTAAGATTTCTTCAGGTTTTCTCACTCTTCCCTGCCTTTCCCCAACTCCACCGCCCACCTCCCCGCCCCCCCCCCCCGCCTCCTCCATGAATGGCAGGATTGTAGCTTTGTAAAGGTTTCCTATTAGACTTCTTTTTTTTAAAAAAAAAAATCAGTGCTGTCTTGCAAGAGTGTGGTGAATCCAGTGAAACTGACAAAGCTTGAGGGAAACATTTTAAACCAGATGGGCCCGGAGGGTGTGGGAACACTTTATGCAGAAAACAAGGGAGAGCCCTGCTAGCCACTCCACCTCCACCTCCACCCCTGCCATCAGAAGACTTCAGAGGGTACCTGCAGGGGAATCTGAAATCAGGAAGATGTAATAAGTGAACTATCAATAAATCAGATGCCAAAAAGTCGGGCAGCCATTGGACACACATGGTGGCGAAAAGGCGGGCCAAATGGCAGAATGGGATGATGAGCACCCTAAACCCCCACGTCGAAGCAAAGATAGCAAAACAATTGCTTCTCAGCCACACAGTAAATGTTATGTCTGCTAATGCACACACGCGCACACACACAGCGCCAGTTGACCACCCAACTTCTAAAAACTTATAGCCATTTTAAAAGGCTCCGGGCCCAGGTTTTAATCCTACTCGTCGCAATGGGAGAGCAGTGCGCTGTCAACCAACCATATCACCTTCCCGCTAAAATCAACAGCGCAATCCTCACGCATTATGACTCAGAAGTCCCCCCAAAATCAATGGTTTTCAGTTTGCAGAAAGCTTGCTCAGGATGGCACTCCATTGAATTCAATGAGTCTGAAAGCTTGTCTGCTCTGTCCGATGGGCATTGACTTGCCAGGTTATCCAGAAGAGAAACTCTAGTACTATTCCTATGTGCTGTTTGTTGGCCACTGTGTGAAATAGGAAGGCGACTTGGATTTTGGCTCTTTTGCTTGCAAAATGTGTGCTTTACCACTGGGCACAAGCCTCCATTATGGTTTTAGAGCTACATTCGAGTCCAGTAGCACCCAAGAGACCAATAAGATGGGGGGAGGGGGAAGTATAAAATTGGGGGGTATAAAATAAGATTGGGGTGTATAAAATTTCAAGTGTCAGAGCTCCCTTAAAGAGAAATGGGAGTTGTACCTTAAGTATTATATGAGAGACTTATTTAGCCAAATACAGGATTATTTACAATGTCACTGCTTATGTACTTAAGAATATTCTTTCATCAATAGATAGATAAGATCAACATACATAATAACCTGACTACAGTAAGAACATCTTGAGTTATCGTAATATCTTTTTTCTTATGAACACACAGTTATGTGTATTTGTTTATTAATTCCTTTTACAAATATAAATAGCGAGAATGCAGCAAAAATAATTAGATTGTTTAAATGATTAATGATTAAGATTGGTTCTGTTCGGTGTGCTATACTCTTTCTCACTGGAAGATGGCAGGAGATTTGTGAATGAAGCTGCCATTTCCTGGCGCTTCTTTGTTCTAGAATGCTCCAATTGGGTCCTAGTGCTTACCTAGTTCTGTCCCCAAGGTTCTAGGACCCAAGCGGAGCATTCTAGAACAAAGAAGGGCCAGGAAACGGCAGCTTCATTCACAAATCTCCTGTCACCTTCCAGTGAGAAAAAGTATAGTCAGAGTAAGCTTATCTTTATTAATAAGATTATGAAGTTTACAAGATTTTAAATGCAGATCCACTTTTATTTGTTTGTTTGTTTGATTGATTTTATAGGCCGCCTCATCCCCGAAGGGCTCTAGGCGGTTCACAATACAATACTTAATATTTAATATTGATATAGATTATATTTGATTATGAATATATAGGTCAATATATACGTTTATTAAAATTAGTTTTTTACAATGGTGAGAACCGCTCTTGTTACATTTGCTTATGTTTACTTCTTTTTTTTCTTAAATTTTGGCTGTTCGTTTTCTGTATTTCTCTGTTGATAAAATTTTAAAAATCTGCATGAAAAAAAGAGTCAAATCTCCCTTGACTCTCAGAAGCTTATAGCCCAGGGGCTACTGGCCTCGAATCTAGCTCTTCTACCACTGAGCAACATGGCTCCCCTTCTAAAGCCATCCTTATACTACTAGATTTGTTGAGGAGGGTTCTCCGGTGCCTAAAACTACAGTCAAAACCATCTTTTAAAAAGCCAGCTTCTGCCCCTTCTGCGTGGAGGAAAACGCTCAAAAACACCCCAAAAAGTTTAATTCAAACAGCCGGGCTGCCATTTTGTTCAAAGATCTGTCTTTTTGAGGGCAGCTTTGTGCTTTCTTCTCCACTCTTGAATTCATGTATTTGTCCTTCGGTAGGCTATAAAGAAAAAGCATTCTTTAAAAAAAAATCCCTTGTATTTTTATTGGCTTTCCCTCTTACTATCTTCTCCCTTTGCAGCTTCTGAAATCAACAAGATATAACTCCGGGGAAGAAAAACCGCCTCAGAGAAGCTCTTAATAAAGCTCGCCAGCATCTTTAGTATCATCCACAGTAAATCTCACTGAAGTGCCCGCTGAGCCGAAAAGCAGAGCGCGGCTGCTAAAGAAGAAATTGACACACAGTCTACCTGGTTAGTGCAGAATGCAAACATCTTCTGATTACTGCTTCAACTTCACACCGATGATTGGGACTTCCTACCTCTCTGCTCCCTCCCCGCCACCCCATTTGTTTCCAGCTTGTTACATATAGTCAAATACCCTCCTCTGAGGCTGTGCTTCAGCTGGGGACGTTCAGCCGTCTAATTCTGAATCAGTCAATTCACAGGTGTTTTTTTAAAAAAGCCTTTCCCAGCAAGGATTAGTTGAGGTTCTTTAAAGGCAGATGTTAGGGACTGAACCCGGTGCCTTTGGTGCGCTGAACACGTGTTCTACCACTGAGCCAAAGCGGTTTTTTATGCCCTGTCGGACCTCCAGAGGAACTGATTGGCCACTTGTGAGGCAGGATGCTGGACTCGATGGACCACTGATCTGATCCAGTAGGGCTCTGCTTATCACAGGAAAGGCCTTGGCCTCAGTGCCCTGCTGTTGGACCTCTAGAGCAGCGGTTCTCAACCTGTGGGTCGGGACCCCTTTGGGGGTCGAACGACCCTTTCACAGGGGTCGCCTAAGACTCTCTGCATCAGTGTTCTCCATCTGTAAAATGGATAAATGTTAGGGTTGGGGGTCACCACAACATGAGGAACTGTATTAAAGGGTCGCAGCCAGTGGTGGGATCCAAAAATTTTAGTAACAGGTTCCCATGGTGGTGGGATTCAAACAGTGGCGTAGCACCAATGGGGATGGGCGGGGCATTCCGGGGGCGGGGGCGGGCATTCCGGGGGCGGGGCATTAACAATTTCTCTGTTACTGTAAAAACTCTTACTGTAAAAAAAGTTCTTAATTTCCAGCTGGTATCTTTCTGTCCATAATTTAAACTCATTATAGCAAGTCCTATCGTCTACTGCCAACAGAAACAACTACTTCTCCTCCAATTGACTGCCTGTCAAATACTTAATACTTTCAAATACATAATTTTGTTTCTAGAAAACAAAAGAAGGATAATTTCCTTAAACAAGGAACTTTACCATATTTCTAAAGCATGTTTTAAAAACAGCCCAACAGGGAGAATTATCCCGTTTTCTATCTTTGCTAACCAGCCACACAGGAAACAACAGGACTTTATTATTTTTGAACCTAATGGAATTTCTAACGGAAAAGCAGATTAGTTACCCCCTCTCGGCAGACACAAATAATTAGTAACCCACTCTCGGGAACTGGTGAGAACCTGCTGGATCCCACCTCTGGTTGGGACCCCTTTGGGGGTCAAACGACCCTTTCACAGGGGTCTCCTAAGACTCTCTGTATCAGTGTTCTCCATCTGTAAAATGGATAAATGTTAGGGTTGGGGGTCACCACAACATGAGGAACTGTATTAAAGGGTCGCAGCATTAGGAAGGTTGAGAACCACTGCTCTAGAGGAACCGATTGGCCACTTGTGAGGCAGGAAGCTGGACTCGATGGACCACTGGTTCGTTCCAGCAGGGCTCTTTGGACGTTCTGTTGAAGGAGAACTGTTGGGTCCAAGTCTTGTAATACCTTAGAGGGCGGCGAGAATGTCAAGAGATAATCTTTTGAGAATCAAAGCTCCCTCCATCCAGCACAAGTAAGAGTGGGGATCTCTGAGTCTTTTTATCACAAGCAGAAGGCGTGGAGGGTGTTGCAAAGAATGCTTAGAAAGGATGCCGAGGTACAGCACATGCTGTAATTAACGTGCTTAACGTGTGCGCGTTAAGTGCTGTCAAGTGGCTTCTGACCTATGACTTGATTAGAACAGAGCAGATATGCCTGGGGGCGTCGAAGGAGAGCGTGTGTTCTTGCATCTCTGACACCTTCCAAAGCAGGGGGCAGAAAACAGGGAAATTTTCTGGTGAGCCACTGGTGGCCAGGAGCAACCACAGCCAAGCCTCAAGGGCTTCTTGGCCCAGTCTCTGTCTGCATTGTTAGCTGTATTGTTGTATGTGCAATGGAAGCAAACTGCCAAAACTCAGCAACACTTAAGAAGATCTCAGCCCCAGGGAAAGCCCATTTCCTTGACACTCCATGTCATAATTCCAGATGCCTCTTAAGACAGTCACGAGCAATACCATTGTCACAGTTCAAGGACTCCTTTATTGGCGGGGCTTTATCAGGAGGCGGAATTACAGGCAGATTCCTCACAAGCTCCGCACACAGGTTATTAGTCGAGATCCCAGTTTGGGGCATTTTTTAATTACCGTGTAATCTGTTGCTAATGAAGGCAGGATGTTCTGCAGAGCAGGCGCCACGAGCCGCCTCTGTGATTTTTCCGCAGCAAGCATAGCGGAAATAGACATAACCATCCAATGATCCTGAAGGGCCAGAGGGGCAGTCGCCCTTTTCAGATCCTGCCTTAGTTCCGCCATTCTTTTTTTTTTTCTGGAGAGCTTCCAAAGAATGCAAATTAATAGAGGAGGAGCAGGAGCAGGAGCAGGAGCAGGAGCAGGAGCAGGAGCAGGAGCAGGAGCAGGAGCAGGAGGAGATTGGATTTATATCCCCCTTTCTCTCTTGTAAGGGGACTCAAAGGGGCTTACAATCTCCTTGCCCTTCCCTCCTCACAACAAACACCCTGGTGTTTGTTTTGCCGGCATGGCTTCCTTCCTAGGACTAAGCGTTGCGTGGGGGGCAGAGCGATAAGGGAATCAGGGTTAGGAATAAGAAAATAGAAACGGCAAGTTCAGTTCAGAGTAAGCTCCGCTGTAAGCAGCTGGACCCTCCTCCTACTAAGGGGCACCACCACGAAGGCACATGATGGGAGCCAAGGACTGGAACGAGAACAGGATACTGCTCCCCACAAAACGGATGCCTCTCAGAGAGTTTTGGGATCCATCTTGAGTGTCAAGCCTGGCTAGGAAGGCATTTGACCACCAAACATTTCCCCTGGCCCAAATCCCAGTCCATGATTTTAACCACTGCACCTCACTGACCAAAGTGACTAAGTTCCCTTCAGCTGTGGCACCCTGAATCCTGTAGTCATGGTATGGGCTTAATAACAGTCATAGAATCATAGAGTTGGAAGAGACCACAAGGGCCAGCAAGGCCAACCCCCTGCAGTGCAGGAACACGTAATCAAAGCATAGATAGAGATAGCAATCTATCTTATAGGGCAGCAGTGGCGTAGTGGTTAACAGCAGGTGTACTTTAATCTGGAGGAACCGGGTTTGATTCCCTGCTCTGCCGCCTGAGCTGTGGAGGCTTATCTGAGGAATTCAGATTAGCTTGTGCACCCCAACATACGCCAGCTGGGTAACCTTGGGCTAGTCACAGTTCTTCTGAGCTCTCTCAGCCCCACCTACCTCACAGGGTGTTTGTTGTGAGGGGGGAAGGAGTTTTGAGTCTCCTTTCAGCTGAGAAAGGGGGGTATAAATCCAACTCTTCTTCTTCTTATAGGTTTATAACAAATTCCTGTAAGTGAAGAAGCATCTTGAACATTATTTTCTTTCAAATTTGTCCTGGGCTCTTTAAATCCCTCAGTACGTGAATTTCAGAGGGGGAGTCCAGATTACTAACGTGGCATATACAAATAAATCTGCTCTGCTCTGCAGGATACAAAGGTCTGCTGGTATATCCTGTACTGGATCTAGTCCCCCCCCCCCCCCCGGGTATTCTCTCCCTGGCCTTCTGCTGAGCCGATAATAGCAGCTACACGGAACTGTGCTAGTCGAAATGCAAAATTCATTTTCACTGGTGTCACCTGACAGGATATATAAGAGGGCTTTCTGCAAACAGATTGTCAGCAACAGAGGAAAAACCCCTTTCCTTCCCACTGAGCATCCTAATTATGCAGCTGCGTGTTAATGACAGAACCCTTTCAAGTTTTGACAGTTGCAAAATGCGTGTCAGCCCCGCAGTCGCTCAAATGGGGATCACACAGGACAAGGTGTGTGTCTTGTTTCAAATTAGTTTATTAAGTGACTTAACGCTCACGCCGTCAGGAGCCCGGACAGAAATTCGGGCGAGCCTCTCTCTTCTAAACTGCTACGGTGCTGGCTCCTGAAATGGGCTCCAGCCTCAGTTTGGGATGTCCCCCCAACTGAGCTGTAATTAGATCACCCCCCACTCTTCTATTCTCCACAGATGGAGATATAGGCTGTACTCAGATTATGCTTTTTTAAAAATCCAATTTGTTCATGACGCAGAGCCCAAGTTGAAGATCGCCCTATCCGAAAGAAACCGCCAACGTCTGAAATGTCTGAACTGGGGTGTACTGACAAATGCTGGTTCATTTCTTACCCACAAATCAGAATTCTAACCCAAGATGTAACATCTTGGTTTGTACTCCAGCTGTACCTTCTCCCAGTGTGATCCTAACCAGAGTTGACCCTTCTAAGTACACTGAGTTCCGTGGATTTCCAACCCTGCCAGCGTGGTGTAGTGGTTAAGAGCAGGCGCACTCTAATCTGGAGAATCGGGTTTGATTCCCCGCTCTGCCACTTGAGCTGTGGAGGCACCATAGTACTATGTTGGGGATCTCTGACCCTAGAACAGTGAAAGCAAACCTTTTCGAGACCCAGTGCCCAAACTGCAACCCAAAACCCACTTATTTATCGCAAAGTGCCAACACGGCAACTTAACCTGAATACTGAGGTTTTAGTTTAGAAAAAACGGTTGGCTCTGAGGCGCGCATTACTCGGGAGTAAGCTTGGTGGTAGTCGGTGGCTTTGCTTTGAAGCAACTGTGCAACTCTTCCAACGGGTGAATCACAACCCTAGGAGGGTTTACTCCAAAGCAAGCCCCGTTGCCAGCAACTGAGCTTACTCCCAGGTAAAGGATTGTGCTTTAGTTCGCATGAAAATCAGTAGGGTTTAACAGCGCTTAACAGGGCTATTTACACTGCTTCCCCAAAACTAGGTCTTAGGTTTAATGCTATTAATCGAGCCCAACGGCCCAGGCCAGCCTAGTTGTGTGGGGTGGGGGGTTGGGGACTCTGTTTGCGTGTACCCTCAGAGAGGGCTCTGAGTGCCACCTCTGGCACCCGTGCCATAGGTTCGCCACCACTGCCCTAGAATGTACCTACTGTTCTTCCAAATTATTCCAGGAAAGAATGAGTAATGGCATACAAAACTACTGGATAGCTTGCAAAGCATTCCTTGAAACCCAAAACCGCCCAGGGATATCATTGCGTATCACTGCCCTACGCATGTATGTGCAGAGAAGGGAGAAAGGGATGGAGAGAAAGTGTTTCACAGATACTGACTTGTAAGATCCTGGACCACATGGGGGGTCCTATTCCAGCAGAGTTCAGGGCTTCCACTAGAGGGCGCTCTGCCCTTTCGGATTTTTATTTTTTATTTTTTTTATTTTTTGCTCCTGCCTCTCTTTTCACAACAGGGCGAGCCTTTCCGTTTTCCGACCAGATTTATTGCCACTGCACATATTTTATGGATTAGGGACAACATGCAGTATAAACCAGGCAGTAATAGGCAGAAAATAGGAGTGAAAGATTTGCCGTGAAGTTCAGTGATTCCGGAGCTTGGGGTGGAGGGGATGATAATAGGGTTAGGGGAGAAAAAAGGTCCCCTCCAGGCTACAGAGGGTGGCAGGGAATGCTTGTAGAAATAAATGGAGTCTCTGTTCATCAGAGGACTACACCTGGTGAATGCAGTGGAGTGTTACATTGGCGAAAGGAAAAGGTCATTATAACCCTGTATAAATAAGGAACCTGTTAATTTGCTTCTCATAACTGAAGAATAGGATGTTTATTCTCTGTCTGTCTAGCCTATTTTTTTTCATCCTTCCTCATCCTCCCGTGTGCTCAAAGCAGCATACGCGGCTCTTCATGGTTAAATGGTTAAGAACAACGTGGATTCTAATCTGGAGAACCGGGTTTGATTCCCCACTCCTCCACCCGAGTGGCAGAGGCTTATCTGGTGAACCAGGTTTGATTCCCCACTTGTCCATCTAGTCACAGTTCTCTCAGAACGCTCTCAATCCGTCCTATCTAACAAGGTTTCTGTATTGGGGAGAGGAAGGGAAAGGAGTTTGTAAGCCTTGAGGATCTCCCGTATGGAAAGGTGGGATATAAATCCAAACTCCTCCTCCTCCTCCTCCCCCTTCGTTGCCGCTGCTGCCGCTGCTGCTGCTGGCCGCTGCTGCCGCTGCCTTCTTCTTCTTCTCTTCTTCTTCTTCTTCTTCTTCTTCTTCTTCTTCTTCTTCTTCTTCTTCTTCGTCTTCTTTCTTCTTCTTCTTTCTTCTTTCTTTTCTTCCTCTTTCCTCTTTCCTCTCTTCCTCTGCACGCTCTTCCTCTTTCCTCTCTTCCTCTGCACGCTCTTCCTCTTTCCTCTCTTCCTCTGCACGCTCTTCCTCTTTCCTCTCTTCCTCTGCACGCTCTTCCTCTTTCCTCTTCCTCTTCCTCCTCCTCCTCCTCCTCCTCCTCCTCCTCCTCTTCCTCCTCCTCCTCCTCCTCCTCCTCCTCCTCCTCCTGGTACTCTGCCATCGTGGCCTTCTGCAATGTGGGATGGGTACCACTAGCCTATGTTATCTGCCTGTTGTAGAAATTGCTGTGATCATGTGTGCTGTGAACACTTAAACTGCCGTTCCAACATGAAGCATTGTACAGGAAGCCAATTGCATCTCTGAAAATGCCCAAACGACGTGTCATTATTTGGGTTGCCAACTTGCAAGCAGGGCCTGGGGATCTCCTGGAATTACCGTGTTTCCTTGAAAATAAGGCAGGGTCTTATATTAATTTTTGCACCAAAAGATGCATTAGGGCTTATTTTCGGGGTAGGTCTTATTTTAGGGGAAATATGGTACCTTCACATTTCATTAAGGCGGGCTCTCTGTCACGTGTGACACAAGCTGCATCCTCATCGGCAGGGAACACAGGGCATTGTCCGCAATTCGTGATCTGTAACTACCGGTGGAGGAGGGCTAATATTTTAAGCCTCCTCCAAAAATCATGAAAAATCTTGATAGGGCTTATTTTCGGGGTAGGGCTTATTTTAGGGGAAACACGGTACAACGGATCTCCAGATGACAGAGATATGTTCCCCTAAGGAAAAAGGGCCGCTGTGACAGGTGGACTCTAAGGCCTGATACCATCCTGAGCTCCCTCCCCTCCCCAAACGCCACCATCCCTGGGTCTGCCTGCAAATTTCTTACCTTGGAGCTGGAACCCTATACAAACAAAAGAACATTTCATTGCCAATAGGACCACCAAGTGCAGTATTAGAAATCATTGATGTCTAGCAGAGTCCTGGGACGGGAAGGAGTTTGGGGGGGGCACTAACTGGGGTCTCAGTGAGGCACAATACCATAGAGCCCACCCTTCAGAGCAGCCATTTCCTTTAGGGCACAGGTGTCAAATTCACGGCCCTCCAGATGTTATGGATGACAGTTCCCATCATCCCCTTTCAACATCATGCATCATGCTGGCAGGGGATGATGGGAACTGTAGTCCATAACATCTGGAGGGCCGCAAGTTTGACACTCCATGTTTTTTAATAGAAAATAACTCAGGGTTCTCCAGAAGCAGGGACTACAATTCCCATCATCCCCTGCCAGCATGATACTGGCAGGGGATGATGGGAATTGTAGTCCATAACATCTGGAGGGCCGCGAGTTTGACACCTATGCATTAGGGGAACGGATATCTGTAGTCTGGAGGGTGGTCATAATTCTGGGTCATCGCCAGGCTGGCCTTGCCTGGAGTTGGCAACCCGAAATGCAACAGTGAGACCGCTTTTTCCGGGAGGAAGCCCCACCTGGTAGACTTCAGTAGGATCTTGAGCAGAACCGCTTCGAGGGAAGCATTCTGCTTGCGATTGCTTTTCCGCCAGCCCCTCCGTCCCCCCCTTTTCTTTCCTCTGCCTTATCCGGAACCGGCATAAGCCATACGGTGCGGCGTTTCATTTCTCTGGGCTGGGGTAGACACGGCTTATGGCAACTTCTTTTTTTTTTAAATTGGCACCGGGCCTTCTATTAGCCCCCTGCTAGATCGCTCCCACCGCCTCCGACGCCCATCTCCTTGTGCCCGCTGTGCCAGTGATGAGTATCTGTCCAACGGCGGGTCTGCCTCCAGAGATTAGGGGGAATCCCCGTGGGCAGGAAGCGGTGGGCCGGCTGCCTTGCGCAGGGAGAATTGCGAGCGAAAGGCCTGCCTTTACAGTGCCCTTGCCTCTGGGGTGGGCATTTCCTCTTCCCCCTGCAGCGAGGATGGGGGATACGGCTGCTATCTCCAAACGAGACTGCTAAGTCCCTCTCAACCCCCCCCCCATTTCAAATGACAGATTTCTTCTCTCTTTCTTTCCACCCTATTGGATTCCTTCCAGGCTATACTTACAGGGGAGGGGCACGGAAAGGGGGCTGATGATGAGATGCAGCCAGCCGCCGGGTTTAATGCAAAGGCCGCTCCCCACCCTCCTGAATGCTCCAGTGTTTCGTGGTTTTCTTTTGGCACATATTTATCGAACAGCAAAAGACAGCAAAACAAAGCCAAAAATCAAGGCAGGCGCGGTGTTTGTTTCAGCCTGACCCTGTCGGCCAGATTCTCCTCTTAAACGAAGGGCTGTGGTTCTGAAACCTATTCATGCTCAAAGCTTGGCCATCTCATCCGCTGGAAATCCCAGGATTATGGTCAGTCCATTTCCTTTGCCGCTCAGTTGCTTGGCAATTGCGAGTCACACACACAAAACAAATCGCATCCCCGCGTACAGCGTCCAGCGAGCTCCCAGGCTTCCTCTCTGCCCTTCCACGTTCCCAGCATCAACTATAATTTCACCACATCGCTCCAGCACACAGTTGAACAACCTGTCCCCCCCCCACACCCCCGCCCCCTTGCCTCCACCCACCCACTGGATCAATGCACTGGTTTGACAGCCGTGATTAATTAAACCTGATCCTGCTCTGGGGAAATTGATTCATATCACCCTCGGAACAGCCTACTATGTATTATAATCCAATAATGCCCTCGAGTGAGGAGAGGGAAAGATGACTGACACATCAAAAACAAATTAATTAAGAATCTAACGGATAGGACAAGTTGCCTCTCAAGGAAAGCGGAAAAGTGCACAGAGAGGCGCCGGATTTGGCTGTCTGGGGCTTGCGCGTCTTGCTCCGTAAGTAGCCTTTCAAAAGCCGAAAGGAACACGCAGGGATGCGCCCTAAGCAAAGAGATAGCACTGCAAATCACTCCAAAAATAGTTTCTCCAGGTCTGCTGGAGCTCTACTGTAACATTTCTTGTTTCTGTCAAGTTCGTTGAAAGTGGAAGGCTTAAGGTTTTGCTTCGTGTGGCACGATTGACAGAGAAAGGCTAAGCTAACTTCCTAGCTCTTCAGTTTCTAGATCATAGAATCATAGAGTTGGAAGATACCCCCAAGGGCCATCCAGTCCAACCCCCTGCCATGCAGGAACACACAATCAAAGCACTCCTGACAGATGGCCATCCAGCCTCTCTTAAAAAACCTCCAAAGAAGGAGACTCCACCACACTCCGAGGTCGTGAATTCCACTGTTGAACAGCTCCTACTGTCAGGAAGTTTTTCCTGATGTTTAGGTGGAATCTCTTTTCCTTCACCTTGAACCCATGACTCCTGGTCCTAGCCTCTGGAGCAGCAGGAAACAAGCTTGCTCCCTCCCCAACATGACATCCCTTCAAATCTCTAAACGTGGCTATCCTGTCACCTCTTAACCTTCTCTTCACCAGACTAAACATCCCCAGCTCCCTAAGTCTCTCCTCATAGGGCATGGATTCCAGACCTTTTACTATTTTGGTTGCCCTCCTCTGGACCCCTTCCAGATGTCTGTGTAGGGATTTTTTTTTTAAATGGGGGACCCTCATGTATTCTGCTGTGGTATAGACCTGATGTGCTTTCTAATATTATTATTTTATTTATTTACAACGGGAAATCTTACTGTGATCAGATTTTTCTGGGATGGGAGTTTTAAATGGAAATAGCACCCACACCGAGCTTCAGATTTTGGATGAGACCATAAGAACATAAGAAAGAGCCTTGCTGGATCAGACCAGAGTCCATCTAGTCCAGCACTCTGCTTCTCGCAGTGGCCCACCAGGTGCCTTTGGGAGTTCACATGCAGGATGTGAAAGCAATGGCCTTCTGCTGCTGCTGCTGTTCCTGAGCACCTGGTCTGCTAAGGCATTTGCAATCTCAGATCAAGGAGGATTGAGATTGGTAGCCATACATCGACTTCTCCTCCATAAATCTGTCCAAGCCCCTTTGAAGCTATCCAGGGAGCAGCAGTGGAGGAACCGGGTTTGATTCCCCGCTCTGCTGCCTGAGCTGTGGAGGCTGATCTGGGGAATTCAGATTAGCCTGTACACTCCCACACATGCCAGCTGGGTGACCTTGGGCTAGTCACAGCTTCTCGGAGCTCTCTCAGCCCCACCTACCTCACAGGGTGTTTGTTGTGAGGGGGGAAGGGCAAGGAGATTGTAAGCCCCTTTGAGTCTCCTGCAGGAGAGAAAGGGGGGATATAAATCCAAACTCTTCTTCTTCTTAGTGGCCATCACCACCTCCTGTGGCAGCATATTCCAAACACCAATCACAAGCTGCGTGAAGAAACGTTTCCTTTTATTAGTCCTAATTTAATCCTATTTATTAGTCCTAATTCTTCCCCCCAGCATCAAAGCACTCCTGTCAGACGGCCATCCAGCCTCTGTTTAAAAACCTCCAAAGAAGGAGACTCCGCCACACTCCAAGGTAGTGCATTCCACTGTTGAACAGCCCCTACTGTCAGGAAGACTGGGGCTCTTACTACTTACACCGTCGGCTTGAGTTCCAGTGTCCACGCAGAGGATCAGAGAAAGCAAATTTGACATGCTGAAACACCCACAACTCGACGCTGGGCAACTGCTGTGAAACAGACTTGTGTGCAGCCGTGTCAGAATTTACAAGTGGCAGCCCGGGAACGGCAGATCCGGGCAACCTTTAGCTTTTCTAATGGGGCCGATGCCTGAATTCTCCAGCGTAGTCAGCAGGGAGAGTCGGCGAGGCCCGCTCCGTCTTCCTAACGATCTTGGAGAGCATTTCATGCCCTGGTAGAACAAATGAGTCTGTCATCTCATTGACAAGAGACACTCCGGCTGTCTGGGTTCACTCAAGGCTGAGATTCTCTGGTTGCAGAAACAAGTGTGGGGGTTGTTGTTGTTTTTTTTGCATCTAAAGGAAAGCTGGTCTGAGCTAAGGGGCAAAGGGGAGGGGTAGAGTTGACCAGGATGAAAGTTTGGAAGTCAAGCGACACTGGCCATGTGAGGATCCTGGCCTGTTTTACATGGCAGTGGCCTGGCTCTCTAGCTCATATTTTTGCTTTGTGGGCACCTTGGCACCATGGCACCTTCTGGCATCTTTTCTGGAATGCACCAAGTGTTTTTAGAAAATGGGTGGGGCAGAGGCCAGGGGGATATATGGGGTCAAATGTCCCCGTGCTTTGGCCATTTAGTCACATGGGGTGTGGAAAATCGCCCCCACCCCCCTCCTCCTCCCCCCTGGGACCATATACCAGTGATGGCGAACCTTTTCGAGACCGAGTGCCCAAATTGCAACCCAAACCCCACTTATTTATTGCAAAGTGCCAACATGGCAATTTAACCTGAATGCTGAGGTTTTGAAAAAAACGGTTGGTTCCCTGTTCCCCTCTTCCACCATTTCGAGCAGTAGGCCAGCCTCCGTTTAGCCTCCAATGTAAAGTCTCCTTAGCATCAGCTTCATCAATGTGCTCCTCTTTCTAGCATCTCTGCACTCCTTTGCACTCTGCCCCGCTCAGGCAGCAGCCACCCGGAGCACAGGCATCAGGCCCGCCAGCCGAGTCCTCCCTGCTCACTGCAGTGCACGCATGTTGTGCTCAGTGGCCCAGGCCAGCCTAGATGTGTGTGTGTGTGGGGGGGTGTGTGTGATTTTCCACCCCCACATGACAAACTCTGTGTGCACGTGCCTACAGAGAGAGCTCCGAGTGCCACCTCTGGCACCCGTGCCATAGGTTCACCATCACTGCCATATACGGACTTCAAGACCTGGTGAAAAAAAAAGTTGTTTGGTCATGGTAGGGGAAGGCGGCAGGGGAAGGTGCCCCCGGAAAGCTCAGATTTTGCACTGGGCTACATTTGCCCTAGATACACCTGTGGGGTGGGGCCAGGTGGGACTTTTGAAGCAAAAAAAAAAGGCTGTCAAAAGACCCTGATAGAAGGAGGCAGACAAATCTCCCTAGGGAGGGAATTCCAAAGGTTTGCGACTCAGTGATACAAGACACCTGTTACGTAGGTAGAAGATCCCAGTTTGCTCTCCAGTCAAAGAGTATCAGTTAGTCGATACTAGGAAAGGCCCCTCCGTAGTAACAGTCTAGGAATCACCCCATGTTTCCATGGTATTTACCACAGAGATTAGGAGAAATCCCTAACACATCACTCAGAAATGAAGTCGAATTGTCCCCAAATTCCACCCTCCCCACATACCTCCAGCAAAATCTCCTGTCGTGTGTCAAAACAGTACTGGCAACCCTAGTGTGGCTAGTGTGCAGCCAGGCTCTGGGGGACCTTGGTTCGAATTCCCACACTCGCTGGGTGACTTTGGTCTGCTGCGAGGTTAAAATAACCAAGGAAAATCAATGCGCGCCACTCCAAAGTTACCTACAGGAGGGGTGGGATAAAAATGTACTTTGCTTGTATGTGGGAGGTATAAATATATCACTGCTCCCCGCACGCATATATGCAAGTTAAGCGTTTAATTGAAAAGCTCGCCGCAAGATGTCTGGGAAAATGAGAACACTTAAACTCATCAAGGGAATTCTGAGCTGGATTCTTTTTCCGACTTCTCTTCTCGTCTGCCCAGGAGCCTTCGGGTCACCAAGATCAAAAATAGATCTCCTTCCTTGTGGTAAATTACATTCCTGGGCGGCTGTAGCTTCCACAATTTCACGAAGCTTTTTTTTTTTTAAATAGCCCCACAACCATTCCTATCAGTGGCTGCTAGTGGTTTATTCTAGGTTGTAAATGACCCCCCAAATTGACCCCCTAAATTATAGGTCTCTTTCTCATTTGCCTGATGAGAGAGAGCGGCAGGGCGAAGGCGAAGATGGTGCTCTCTAAAATGAACATTTCTCGTCTCGCAGTCTCTCCAAACACAGGAACAAAAGCCGCCACTGGGAGGCAAATCCTTCCCTATAGGTGAGCTCTGCTGATGAAGATGTCTATCTACCATCAGATAATAATATAAAATTACATATATACACACAAAAGAAAGGGAGGGAACGGGGAATTTGGATCTTTGCCTCTCTCTGTTGTTCCAGGTATGACATCACTGGCAGCCAATCAGCAAATTCCCTTTGTGTCGACATTCTAATGAACGTGGATCAGAATAATATAGTAATAAGTCTATGAAGAGGGTTGGACTTCAGAGAGATATAATTGCCTTAGAGTCCATCTTCCAAAGTGGCCGTTTTCTCCAGGGGAGCAGACCTCTGTTGCCTGGGAATCAGTTGCAATCCCAGGAGATCTCCAGATACCCCCTGGAGGTTGGCATTCCTAATTGCTCCAGAGGGGGCAAAAGAGTACATCTGAACTTCTGTCCATCAGTCCTGATTTCTCCAGTTTTTGTGAACAACAACAAGAAGAAGAGTTTGGATTTATATCCCCCCTTTCTCTCCTGTTAGGGGACTCAAAGCGGGCTTAAAATCTCCTTTCCCTCCCCCCCCCCCCACAACAAACACCCTGTGAGGTGGGTGGGACTAAGAAAACTCCGAAGAACTGTGACTAGCCCAAGGTCACCCAGCCGGTCTGTGTTGGAGTGCACAAGCTAATCCAGTTCACCAGATAAGCCTCCACAGCACAAGCGGCAGAGCGGGGAATCGAACCCGGTTCCTCCAGATTAGAGCGCACCTGCTCGTAACCACTACGCCAAAATTCCAAAGTGGGTCTCCCCAAAGATTTCAAAATATGAACGTGCAAATTAAAAAAATAAATCAAGAAAATTCATGCCACAGAAACATGAAAGAGAAAACAGCCCAAACACACAACACACCTAATGACATATGACAAACGTAACAAGATAACATTGGAGGGGGAGGAAACACAAGGCGCGAGTGTGTGTTTCCCCAGGTTGCCAGTAACTTGAAGGTCTCCTGTAATGATTTTTGTTTTCTCCCCAGGATGATTGCAGGATGATTGCAGTGCTCAGATTTCTTCAGCCGCATTCTTCCAGAATGCAGCCGAGGAGGAAGTTGGATTCCTTGAAGGTAACCAAATATTCTGTGAACTGTTTGTGACCTAACCCACGGTTCCCTCCGTTGTGCTGAGTCGGTTGTCAGCTGGTCGCAGTTCATCTTCTTTAGAAGGCTGGTACAAAATAGGCCTTGGGATCTCGAACCCCACCCTCCCGCCGCCAACAGTATCCCTGCCTTATTGGTCAGCGGGTCCAGTTTTATTTTGCCCTAATTAATCGTGCCTCTGATTCATAAATCTTTCCTGCTACATTCAAGGGGATTTTGTGTTCCCGGGTATTGTGTTTGGCCACCGTCCTAAACGAAAGTTCACCACAATTAAGCCTGACTGAGCTCAGCGGGCTCTTAGCTCTTGTGTTGACTTTGCGCGTGTGTGTTTCTCCCCTGGAAAAAAAGAGAAATCCCTTCCAGCTTGAACAGTTTGCCAGAAGAGTGAAAGAGACCGAAAAAGGGTTGTTGGAGCATGCGCCTACTGAACGATGACCTCAAAGTGAAGCGGGTAGAAAAGAACTGCAGTTCAACAAAGTAAATGTCTATAACCAAGTAAATGAAGGAAGTGTAACCGAATGGCAGTCAGCAATTGCCAAATAAACGAGACTTAAAACTGCCAAGAAACTGCCAACTGTTCTAGAAAAATCTAGTGTTGCTAGCCGATGGCACCCTGAAATAATATTACTTCATTGGCATAACATTCTGGGATTCACCAGATACGTTATGGTATTTCTGAAGAGTTTCCAAGTGAATCCTAGAATATTGTGCCAATGCAGCGACATCACTTTGCACCAGAAGTGATGTCGAGGTGTTGGCGTGGTGCCAATCAGGTATGACCCTACCCCCTGCAGTCTCCTGTAAGAGGCCAGCACTGGGCTGGCAACGCTGTGCCAAGGTCTTTTCCGTTATCTGCTAACTTCTCATTTGAACTAGAGCTGCGAGGAATTGAACCTGGGTTTTCCTGCACGCACAGCTCGTACGTTACTGCCAAGCCACAGGTAGAACCGAGATGATGATGAAGAAGAGTTTGGATTTATATCCCCCCTTTCTCTCCTGTAGGAGACTCAAAGGGGCTTACAATCTCCTTGCCCTCCCCCCTCACAACAAACACCCTGTGAGGTGGGTGGGGCTGAGAGAGCTCCGAAGAACTGTGACTAGTCCAAGGTCACCCAGCTGGCGTGTGTGGGAGTGTACAGGCTAATCTGAATTCCCCAGTTAAGCCTCCACAGCTCAGGTGGCAGAGCAGGGAATCAAACCTGGTTCCTCCAGATCAGAGTGCACCTGCTCTTAGCCACTGCTCTTAGCCACTACGCCACTGCTGCTCCTAGAGCTGACAACTGTATTACAAACCAAACAACTCATGGATATAGGGAACTGTGATTGGATCCCTGCAGGTATAATCAATCAGTCAGTCAGTCAGTCAGTTGTATAATGTATCCACTCCACAAAAAAATATTCCTTCTCAGAAGATGGAGGGGATTGTGGACGTAGCTGCAGTTCTGGGGAAAGGTTTCTTCTTGGTCCTGTTCCTCCAGATTAGAACGCACCTGCTCTTAACCACTACACCACTGCAGCGCCACTGAGATGATGCAATTACTCAACAGTTACCCCATGTAATCTTCTGGTCAGAATGATCAAGTGAGGATGTTCTTTGCTCTCATTTGTGGAATCTCAGGGCAATTGGCAGACAGAGCCGGGGCTAGCAGAGAGCATGGAAGCAAATCGGGTTCAAGAAGAAGAAGAGTTTGGATTTATGCCCCTCCTTTGTCTCCTGTAAGGAGACTCAAAGGGGTTTACAAACTCCTTTCCCTTCCTCTTTCCACAACAGGTACATTGTGAGGTAGGTGGGGCTGAGAGAGTTCTGGGAGAACTATAACTAGTCCAAGGTCACCCAGCAGGAATGTAGGAATGCGGAAACAAATCCAGTTCACCAGATAAGAGTCTGCTGCTCAGGTGGAGGAGGGAGAATCAAACCTGTTCTCTAGATCATCCATCTGCTCTTAACTACTACAGAAGAAGAAGAGAAGAGTTTGGATTTATACCCCCTTTCTCACCAGTATAAGACTCAAAGGGGCCTACAATCTCCTTGCCCTTCCCCCCTCACAACAAACACCCTGTGAGGTGGGTGGGGCTGAGAGAGCTCCGAGAAGCTGTGACTATCCCAAGGTCACCCAGCTGGCGTGTGTGGGAGTGCACAGGCTAATCTGAATTCCCCAGATAAGCCTCCACAGCTCAGGCGGCAGAGCGGGGAATCAAACCCGGTTCCTCCAGGTTAGATACACGAGCTCTTAACCTCCTACACCACTGCTGTTCCTACACCACACTGGCTCTCCATAATACCATAGACTTCATTTCCCAGAGCAGCCATTTTATCTAGGAAACTTATCTACGCTGTCTTAAGATCCATTATAATTCCAGGGGGTTGCTGGGCCCCACCCGGAGGTTGTCAGCCTCACGTGACCCAAGGTTACCCAGCTAATGGGGTCTGCGTAAGTAGGCATTGTCTTGTGTGAATTGGCCCCAAGAATCTAATCCTCCGCACATGCTTCAGTTTACATCCTGCCGTTCCTGATTGATTCTGTGTTGCACCGAACCCATCGTCCAAAGAGCTTATTTGCTGGTGAAACATGTCTAAAATTCCAGCTGTTGCTGCTTTGATGGCTTTTGAAGAACAAATATTCACGGCAAAGAGTCGGGCTGCCAAAAAAACATCCCTGCGCGCGAAACCTCGCCAAGCTCGCTGGAGGAAATTTTAGCCCTTCCACTCAATGGGTTGCATTGATCCTCAAGTGTGCAGAACTGCCCCACAGGATAAACAGTCTGTGTTTCAACAATTCCTTAATGAAGTATTTAGCCAACAGTCCCCTAGTTCGAAAAGAGTCTATCAGAGCTTTGTCTCCGAGGAGTCTGTACCACAAGGCCTTCTCTCTTCGGGGCACAGAGAGGGTGATCTGAACGCTTGCAGAACATCTGGCTCTTGAGAGAGCTTTCTGCAAAGAAGTCCGGAGACTTCAATCTCAAGGCCAGGCTTGTGTGCGCGCCAAGGGCCAAACTGAAGCAAACCATCTTCGGCAGTAGTGAGCAGTGCCTTCACATTGCAGCAAACTTATGGCAACCCGGTAGGGTTCAAAAACACGCGTGGCACACTGGCAGGCTGTCACACACTTCTATTGTAGAAATCAACTGTTTCAATACAGTACAGCATCTGCATCTGCATCTGCAACCTTAATATACATAGCTTTCTATATTTTCACAGAATGAGTTCTTATTTGCACATAAATGTCCAGATCATCACTCATTAATTTACAATTTCAGTTCATGCTGTACAAACCCACAGTCCGACTTGCACAGAGGAAAAGCGCTGAACTTGGAGTGGAAATTTCCGTGAAAATATAGAAAGCTATGTATATTAAGGTTGCAGATGCTGTACTGTATTGAAACTGGTAAACAAAGAATAGATAAAAACTTATAAGATAATCAAGCACCAGGCTTAAGGGCCGGCCAAACAGTTGATTTCTAAAATAGAAGTGTGTGACAGCCTGCCAGTGTGCCACGCGTGTTTTTCATTACATTGTTGAAACTTCACTGTGGGCCACCAGTATATACCATCCGCATTGAAGGTGTTCAATGCTAAATGCGGCTCTCAGCTCCTCTATGGAGCACCTATTTGGATCGGAGCTATAAACAAAAATATAAACACAGCCCAGTCCCGTTTCTTCCACAAAATTATGGGCTTACCAAATTGTGCTTCATATGCAGCCCTATGTTTAGAACTCGGGCAAATATCATATGCCACGATGGCCTGGCTGAGAACTGTCAGATACTGGCTACGTATCCACTATTTGCAGGATCACTCCAGTTTGTTACACCTCATGCTTTCCGACTATGCAAATTCTAGGTGGCTGAAACTGGTTAGGGGAGAAAATCAACACTCTTGGCTTTTTTTCATTTAAATTCGTTAGTCCCTCTTTCCCTATCAAGAGCATATAAAAACAGCTTGAAAACTAAGCTATTAGAACAAGAGTATCGGGATATGATAACGGCTGCGAGGAAAGCGTGTTCCCCCCCTGACCCTGCTTATTCCAATTGAACAAGGACACATGGCCAATTATTTACAGTGGATCACAAACCCTAATTAAAGAAGAGCTTTAACACTGGCCAGATTCAATCTAATGCCTTCTATGCTGCTAATGGCAGATATCAACAAAATTGATAAGCAGAGGAGGCTATGTCCATGCAATACTATGGGTCAGGTGGGAGACACTTTCGATCATACCCTCTTTCATTGTAATATGGGTTTGCAAAAAATCAGAATGTCACAATCTGCACTTATCCCATTTCTGTATAACAATCTAACTGATGCTCACTTAAGATACCTATGCTTTTGAACAACATGGATCCCACAGTGTGTGAGAATGTAGCAAAATTTCTGCTAACAATAATAGACGTAAGTCTAGATGAATACCAACCAATGTCTATGTATTATGACCACATATAGCCAGCAGTAATTTTTCTAGCTTCTGTCAGTATCCGATGACGTTTAAGTGAGTTAACTTAGCTGAAGGAGTGTCCTATAGTTACAGAAGGACCATGTATATATTTTAGTATTTAGTATTTCAGTACCAGTGTCTATAATTGTGAGCAATAATGGGCAAATTTTGTATGCTGATTTTGTATGTTTATTTTATGCCAATAAAGGCTTGTGACTGACATTGTTGAAACGTGACACACACACCCCTTTGTTTTCAACCCAGAAGAAGAAGAAGAAGAGTTTGGATTTATATCCCCCTTTTCTCTCCTGTAGGAGACTCAAAGGGGCTGACAATCTCCTTTCCCTTCCCCCTCCTCCACAACAAACACCCTGTGAGGTAGGTGGGGCTGAGAGAGCTCCGAGAAGCTGTGACTAGCCCAAGGTCACCCAGCTGGCGTGTGTGGGAGTGTACAGGCTAACCTGAATTCCCCAGATAAGCCTCCACAGCTCAGGCGGCAGAGCTGGGAATCAAACCCAGTTCCTCCAGATTAGCTACACGAGCTCTTAACCTCCTACGCCACTGCTGCTCCTGCTCCCAGTAGGGTTTGCAAGGCCAAGAAAGGTGATTTGCCCGTGGCCTGCGTCTGTGTCGCGACCGAGGACTTCTTTGGACTCCTGTCCAAGTACTAACCAGGACTGACCCTGCTTAAGCTTCTGAGATCTGAAGAGGTTAGGTTAGCCAGAGCCATCAAGGTCAGAACAATCTAATATTTTGTCCACATTTATATGTTGGTTTTTAAAAAGTCAGGAAGAGTCAGCCATCACGGATCCCGTGCTCTCTTGTCTGGCTCAAAGAACCTGAGGAAGAAGGTTTGAGGGCTGGTTAGGGTGGCCAACTTCCAGACAGCATGAACTGGGGTTCTCCTAGAACAGGGGTCAGCAACCTTTACCACCCAAAGAGCCATTTGGACCCATTTTCCATGGCCCCGAAGATCGACCGAGCCGGAGAGGTGGCTCCGCACAGAGCCGCCTCCAGTTTGGTCCCTCCACTCACCTTTCCTTCCAGCACTGCTCTGGAAGGCTGGAGGGACACACCCATGCTACCCTCTGACCTCCAGGCCACGCGGAGCCGCAGTATAAGGCTGAAAGAGCCGCATGTGGCTCTGGAGCCGCAGGTTGCAGACCCCTGTCCTAGAATTACAACCGATTGCCAGACTACAGAGCCCACTCCCCCGGAGGAAATGGCAGCTTTGCACGGCGAACTCTATGGCTCGTTCCGCACATGCAGAATAATGCACTTTCAAACTGCTTTCAGTGCTCTTTGAAGCTGTGCGGATGGCAACATCCACTTGCAAACAGTTGTGAAAGTGGTTTGAAAACGCATTATTTTGCTTGCGCTGAAGGGGCCTATGATTCTAGGTAACTCCCCAAATGCTACCCTGTACAGCCATTGCCCCCAAATCTCCAAGGATTTAACTGGCTGGAGTTGGCAAACTTAGGCTAACCCTATCTTTCTTCAAAACTGGCTGTTTTATATTCCCAGTTGCTGTAATCTCTTTTAAAATCGTTCAAAAAGTTTTGCAAACTGGGCCCACCAGCCCGAATCTTATGTACAGCCAGCCAGCGTGGTGTAGCGGTTAAGAGCAGGTGCACTCTAATCTGGAGAACCGGGGTTGATTCCCCGCTCTGCCGCTTGAGCTGTGGAGGCTTATCTGGGGAACCAGATTAGCTTGTTCACTCCAGCTGGGCAACCTTGGGAGCTCTCTCAGCCCCACCCACCTCATAGGGTGTTTGTTGTGGGCATGGGGGACGGAGATTGTAAGCCCCTTTGAGTCTCCTTACAGGAGAGAAAGGGGGGATATAAACCCAAACTCATTCTTATTCTTTGGAGGAAACAGGACCTGGAAACGCTGCCTCTGAACTTCTCCCTGTCTCAAAAAGGAGGAGCATCGAACAGAGCCATCTTTGTCTGGGCGCTTCTTTTTCTGTCTCGGCTGCCAGTCGCTGCTAAAGGTTGTTTATTGATTTACCCTGAAACTGCCTCCTTCACCTCGGCTGAGTGCAGCAATCAGAGGAAACGGAGGGCCAGCCTGGAGGAGGTTGCATCTCATGCTCCTTAGGAATCGGTTGTCATCTTTGGAGGGGAAATTGGAGGGTAGCTCATCAGCTCGGAGAAAGAGCAACAGCCAGCTACTAATGGCCCTCAGAGTCCCTAATACAAAGGACGGTGCCTGTCGATGTGGCGCAATTCAATAAAGTCACGAGAACTAGGGCAAGATGTAGCCAGAGCTCTGCTTCCTTTGCATTGGATGCCGCACGATGGCTTCTTGGTCTGTCCTTTGCTCTTTCGTTTTTGTTGTGGAACGTGTGGAACGTGACCTGTGTGCTCCAGTCCTGGTTTTTTAGGTATGTTTGTGGTGTGCAATGTTAACCTAGTCATTACGTTGTGGATTCCAACACTGAGTTGAGTGAGCTGGTTTGCAAATCAATCTAAACATCTCCCCGCAGCCTAAAAGAGGGGGGGTTTGGAGGTGAGGCCATAGAGCAGAGGTTTGGGGGCACTGCCCTCTTGGTTCCATAAACCCATCCCCAGTGCTCCCCTATCCTGCCTCTACTGCATGCTTCCCCCTCCCCCTCCTCCCTATTGCTGACTCCTTCCTGCATCTCTAAATGCCTGTATAGATACATTGATATAGTAATAATACAAAGGGGTTTTTTTTGCAAAGGAACAGCACAAGCAGGATCTCTTTCTGGCTCCACCCAACCTCCCCCACTCTGCTTCTGCTCTGTCTGGTGACTGGGAGGGCATTTTTTAAACTTTCTTTCAGACAAGCTTCTATTTTAAAAACAAGCCTCTCTTTTGCAACAGCAGCAGCAGAAAGAGAGAGGGAGAGAGGGAGTGTGTGTATGTAGGGGAAGGGAGGGGAAGAGAATATCACCAAGTGGCACATGGGGAGAGAGAACCCCCTTCCTGCCCCGCTCCCAAGATCCACCTCTGGGTCCATGCGCACTGGACGGGTCTTTCTAACACCTGAAATGAATTGATCCTCTTTAGAGCATCTAGGGCAGTGGTTCTCAACCTGGGGGTCGGGACCCCTTTGGGGGTCGAACGACCCTCTCACAGGGGTCACCTAAGACTCTCTGCATCAGTGTTCTGTAAAATCTGTAAAATGGATAAATGTTAGGGGTTGAGGGTCACCACAACATGAGGAACTGTATTAAAGGGTCACGGCATTAGGAAGGTTGAGAACCACTGGTCTAGGGATAGACTCTAAACCAGCATTGCCTGAAGTTGGCTCAGCTGGTGCAAATAAGGGGGCAGTCAAACAGCTGCCCCGATTCTAATTTTGGGGACCTAAAAAATCAGGCCCTGCAAGGCTGAAGTCAAGCCACCCATACACTAGCCAATAGGTGCTTGCACTAGGCACATCTATACAGTGGGTCTTTTGTTTCTTTCTACGCGGAGGAATTGGGAGTTTCCAGATTGCGTCTTGAAGTATACGCCGAAACCTTCCAAAGTGGCATGACCCGTGGTTGCACTCGACAAAAAAAGTTACGTATCGTAGGTAGCAAGGCACTGTTAAACTCCGAAAACGTTACGTCTGCATGTAGTCTGCGTGACATGTGCTTCCCACACGTTGGGAGTGCTTCGATCTGGGAGGTTTTTTTTTAAGCAGCACAAAAGCCTGTAGTCTGCTGGACGTTTTCTGTTTGTTTAACAACCTGCTTCAAAAATCTTTGATTTTTTACCTTCCCTGATCGGACGGTGCCAGGAAACGTGTAACCTCCCAAGCCATTACTGGTTACACACAGAAGCATTAAAGCTACCTAAGGTTAGCAAGATGAGGGATTTTTTTTCTCCCCCCTGCGCCGGAATGGTGGGCAAACTATATCCACAAATCCATATTTGTATAGGCAGCAGATGTCATTATTCCGTCCAATTATAATACAAAACTTTAAAATTGCTTGCGGTGCAGAGTGAACCCGGCAGCTTTGGCCTGAACAAATATTTTCCATTCTGAAACCTAATCTCCCTTCTTAATAATTGGAGCCGTTTTTTATTTTATTTTATTTTATTTGGTCGGGGAGGATGACTGCTGGTGGGGGTGAGGGTGGGGGGTGGGAGAAGAAGAAGAAAACCTCTTTCATTCGGTTCCATTGCTGGGACGTTTACCCCCCCCCCTTTTAAGATTCAGCTCAAAGGAAATTTATTCTTACCGTGGGGTTTAACGACTCTTAGCCAGAGTTGCTTGCTGGGCTGCAATTGGTCTGTAATAAAAAATACTATTGGCTTTTGTTAGCCGTGTGCATTCCTGGCTGCCAATAATGATTAATCTTGCTTCTTCCCTGAGATCATCTCATCCCTCATCCAGCGAGGCCTGATTCTCCCTTTCTCCTTACGCTGGTGTTCCCTCCCTCCCACGGACTCATCTGCTGCTTTCCCCCCGGTTTTCCCATCTGCAGGTGAGGGATTCCAACCTCTTGGCGGGGTCTGGATATTTTTCAGGAAATCACAACTGACCTACAGACAATAAGGATTATTTCCCACGAAAATGGTTTCCATGGCTGAAGTTCCTCCCCAAACCCTATTCCCCCCCAGGCTTCATTCCTCCAGGTTTCCAGGAATTTCACAACCTAGAGCTGGCAACTGTATTACAAACCAAACAACTCATGGATATAGGGAACTGTGATTGGATCCCTGCAGGTATAGTCAGTCAGTCAGTCAGTCAGTCAGATGTATAATGTATCCACCCCATAAAAAATATTCCTTCTCAGAAGATGGAGGGGATTGTGGACGTAGCTGCAATTCTGGGGGAAGGTTTCTTCTTGGTCCTGTTCCGCTACGCTCTCCTCCAGTAGCTTTTTTTGATGTCGGGAAGATAACAATCCATAATGCAGACCGGCGGGATTTCCACTGTGGAAAATCAGCACACGTCCTACCTAGTGTCTATTCAACAGAACATTTTAATTCCCATTAGTGTCGAAGGCTTTCACGTCCAGATTCAACTGGTTCTGGTGGGTTTTCCAGGCAGCGTGGCCGTGGTCTGGTGGATCTTGTTCCTAACGTTTCGCCTGCATCTGTGGCTGGCATCTTCAGAGGTGTATCACAGAGAATCACAGAGGTATATCACTTCTCTGTGATACACCTCTGAAGACGCCGGTCACAGATGCAGGCGAACAAGGCTAAAGATCCCTGAGCACGGCTCTGACTTTCTTCGGGAAAACCCACCAGAACCAATTTCCATTAGAGTTACGCATAAATTCTCTCATTGTTGTTTTGTGGTTGGCTCCGCCTTCTCTGGCAGCCATTTTTGTGACTGTGCTCACCATCCCGCATCAGGCTTCGAAAGGTGCCTGCCGGCTCAAAAAGGTTGGGGACTCCTAGTTTGTCGCATAGCTCAGCACAGGAATATTTTACAAATAATAATACACCGAGCAAAGGCACCTTCCCTACCACTACTGTGCCTGAGTTCAAGTTGCTTGCTTTTTTATCAAGAAAAAAAAATTTAAGCAAGGGGACATCTGAGGAGAAAGTTGCAGCTGCTCCAGTTCCGTCATTCTCTTTCTGGGCGAGGTAAACAGTTTACGAGAGGTTTATAAATGGCGCGTCTTGTTTAGGACCTCTCCTCCTTGCCAGCCGCAACAGTCTCCCAAAAACCCAGTGGAAACTCTGACATGCCTTGTGTGTGTCTGCATCTGGTGTGTGTGGGATGGGGAGAAGATGCGGTGGTAAACATCTGGGGTCCAGCGGACTATCGAAGGCATTGGGATCCTCGTTTGGATTGACCCCGAGGCATGGATTGGGAGAAGGTCTGTGCACATGGACAGCCTGAGTCCCACCAGAGATCCTGCGACAGGAAGAAGCTGTGTAAATAAGACAGCTCTGCTGGAAACGTGGCGAGATTGCAAGATCATGTCGGGGTCGCACGTAGACACCACTCTGGATGGGAGCCTTTCTTGCAAGGATGGGAGAGGAGGATTGTGAAAACTCGCGTCTTCCTTTCAAAGCAAAGCCATCTTTCAGTCAAAAATTCACTTGGATGCTTTGAAGCTAGCTCAAATTAACCAAGAAGAAGAAGAAGAAGAAGAGGAAGAAGAGGAAGAAGAGGAGGAGGAGGAGGGGAGGAGGAGGAGGAGGAGGAGAAGGAGAAGAAGAAGAAGAAGAAGAAGAAGAAGAAGAAGAAGAAGAAGAAGAAGAAGAAGAAGATGATGATGATAGAGGGTTCACCTGAACCCTTCCCCACTCCCATTCTCCTCCTCCTGGTGAGGCCTCAGAGGTAGAAATAATAACATTTGTGGGGAGAAAGTGAGTTTTGGGGGAAAATTGCTACCTTGGAGAGTACCACAAGAGTGTGTGTGTTGTCAGTTTTTGTCAGAGACTTGGAATTCCCTCATTCCTGTAGACTCATTGTGTGTGGCTCTACTGTTTCTCCCTAGCTTCGACCAGGGGTTCCCTCCTGGTTGTGGGCTACTTTTTCGAATTTTGAGAACAAACAATTAGCTGCTTTGGTCAACTGAGGACCAGTCCTCAGTGCTGAAAGGTTCAAGAGGCCTCTTAGGAAGGAAGCAGCTGTTTCCAAATGGATGCCCCCTGCAGGCCGACAAATAACGTCCACTGGGTTCTTCTGAAGTACCTCCTGCTCTAATGAGGTGACAAAAAGCCAGAGTTGGCTCTTTGCCTCGGGAACGAAACACGTCGGCACCCAGGAGATGCGGACATGACACTTAGGTGGACTTTGCAATGCGTTTCAAAGTTGGAAACCCTTTGCAAACGGAGGGTTAGGCTCATAATTGTTAGTAAGGCGTTAGACTTGGAAGTCAAAGGCCAAATCGCACCATGCGCCGTCCGCTTGTAGCAGACAAAATGTCTCCTCTGGAACTCTGGGCGTGGAGATCACTTTGATGCACAGAGCTTGGATTTGTGTCTTTGACTGAGGCCTCTGGAGTCTCGCTGCTGAACGCCAACCGGAGTGTGTGTGTGTGTGTGTGTGTGTGTGTGTGTGTGTGCGTGTGTGTGTGTGTGTGTGTGTGTGTGAGAAGCCCCATCAAGTTGCAGCCAACTTATAGCGACCCCAGAGGAAGCTTAAAGGCTCACAACGACCTCAAAAAGCTCTCGCTTAAGATCTCCCAGTCCCGGCTGCTAAGAGAAGCAAGCAAATGGCTCGTCCCCAAAGCTCAGTGAAGCTTCTCTGCTTGCAACTTGGCCTCAGATCGATGTTTTCCAAAGGATTTGCCCTGGGTGGTCTTCATCATGGTTTCTGGATCCCCTTTGCTCAAAGATGAGGTCTCTGACACACAGCAGGCTGGCTCCCTCGCTGTAAGGCTGTGGAGCCCGCAATCCCTTCCAGCTTTGGGATGACCTGAAGGACCAACGAGAGCGACAGCTTTGGCCGTCTCTCGGGAATCGCTAGGTATTCCTTTAAGCAGGACGTCTCCCGTCCGGAGAAGAACGGATATTTGAACCCCCTGACTGGGGCACTGGCTGTAAACCTACACCAAACTGGCCGGGCTTGGTTTGTTTCTTTCCCCGCGGTGCCAAAACCCAAAAAGTCGGGCGGGTGGTTTCAGTCTCTCATCGCTTGCGGTGTTTTCGTTGTCGCAGAGAAGGCCCTTTAATTAATTGCAGCTGTGTTTCTCTGCGCTCTTCCTCGCGCAGGGCTGGATCCAGCCGGCTTTTTCATTCCAAATTGGCCCATTCCCGTCCTTGTTACAGCCCTCGTACCAAATGGTTTTGTCTATCTCCCCCTCCCCTTGTTCTTTCTGATGCCTGTTGAAGCACATGCAACACGTGAAGCCTCCTGATACTGAGCCATAAGACTGGTCCATCAATATCAGAACTGTCTATTCAGACTGGGGTCCAGGGCAGAGGCGTAGCTGGGCCAAACTGCTCCTGGTGCACATTCTGTGTTTTCCGCCCCCCTGTGCCCCTCCCCGGCACCCCCCCTTCCCACACTTACCTTAGTTCAGTGGTGGCGAACCTATGGCACGGGTGCCAGAGGTGGCACTCAGAACCCTCTCTGTTGGCACGCGCAAACAGAGTGCCCCCCCCACACATCTAGGCTGGACTGGGCCGCTGGGCTCGATTATTAGCATTAAGCCTAAGACCTAGTTTTGAGGAAGCAGTATAGGTAACCCTGTTAAGCGCTGTTAAACCCCACCAATTTTCATGCAAAGAACTAAAGTGCAGTCCTTTACCTGGGAGTAAGCTCGTTTGTTGGCAATAGGGCTTGCTTCTGAGTAAACCCTCCTAGGGTCGTGATTCACCCGTTGGAAGAGTTGCACGGTTGCTTCAAAGCAAAGCCACCGAATATCACCAAGCTTACTCCTGAGTAATGCACGCCTCAGAGCCAACTGCTTTTTCTAAACTAAAACCTCAGCATTCAGGTTAAATTGCCGTGTTGGCACTTTGCAATAAATAAGCGGATTTGGGGTTGCAATTTGGGCACTCGGTCTCAAAAAGGTTCGCCATCGCTGCCTTAGTTCTTTTTCTTTTTCTTGAACTTTTTCAGGCTGCAAAAGGCCTGTTCACAGTAAAAACGGCCTGATGGGAACTATACTTCCCAGGAGACCTTGTGAGCCTTTTGCAGCCTGAAAAAGTTCAAGAAAAAGAAAAAGAACTAAGTGTGGCTGTGGGGGGGGGGGTGCGCCACGAGGGGGTGGGGGAAAGGGGGAGGGGCCTGGGGGCGATTTTCTGCACCCCCAGGCATGCGCCCAGTGCACGGTGCACCCTCTGTCCCCTTGTAGCTCCGCCACTGGTCCAGGATCTCAGGCAGAGGTCTGCCTGGTCCTTTTAAGTGGAGATGCGGAGGATTGAACCCGGGAGTCCAGGGCCTTCCGCACGCCAAGCAGATGCCCTGCCACTCAGCCACAGCCCCTACCCTTCTCATGCCCAAGTTCAGACAGGGGTGTATGAGGACGTGTTCATTCATTCCTTTTGGAATGTTCTCCTTTTTGAGTTCAAGCGAACAACATTCTGGATTTTCCCCTCCTGGAAGCAACCAAAGACATCTATGTATTGTTGAAGGCTTTCACGGCCGGATTCAACTGGTTCTGGTGGGTTTTGCGGGCTGTATGGCCGTGGTCTGGTGGATCTTGTTCCTAACGTTTCGCCTGCATCTGTGGCTGGCATCTTCTGAGGTGTATCACAGAGGGAAGTCTGTGACACACTGTGTCCAGTGAGAAGGGAATGTTTTACCCCTCTGTTATACACCTCTGAAGATGCAGATCCTCTGAAGATGCCAGCCACAGATGCAGGCGAAACGTTAGGAACAAGATCTACCAGACCACGGCCCACAGCCTGCAAAACCCACCAGAACCAAAGACATCTATTTTTGAGCAAGCTCTTCCGACTTTGAAAGAGTCATGGGTACACTTTGGTGGCTGATGTGTTTGGGCCTTGGTGCATTCTGACTTGACACCATTATCAACAACCCCGAATCTTCTTTACTGGTGACCAAGTCAGGTTTTGGGGTGTGAGACCATGTGTGAATGAATAATAATGCAATAGACTTGGCTTGCTTTGATGCATTTGGACCTCCATGGGTCAGGAGTCTGCTTGCATTAATCTCTTGCTTCTTTCTTTTGCAAGTAAACTCATACAGCTGCTTTATATCGTGCCACGCCATTGTGCTATTGATGTCTGCCCCGAATGGCAGCAGATCTTTGGACTCTTAGAAAAGCAGTGAGTTTCAATTCCAACCTGCATTTTTGCGAGCAGACCCCCCTGAAGTCAGATGGCCGTTTGATCTGCGCCCGTGTTTAGAGTTGTCACTCTCCAGATGGCTCCTGGAAATTTCCTGCTAATTACAATTGATCTCCAAATGACCAAGATCAATTCCCCTGAAGAAAACAATGGCTTTGGAGGCTGTGCACTAGGGCATTATCCCTTCCTGAGGTCCCTCCCCTCCCTAAATCCCACGGTCCTCAGGTTCCACTTTCCCCAAAATCTACAGGAATTTTCCAACCAAGAGCTGGTCGCCCTGTCGACCATGTTGCAGGGAGCTCCTCATTGGCTGGAACTCCACGCAGCCTGTTCCTCACCTCGGAAGATCCCTTGCCTTCGAGCTGCCTGGTGTTCACCTCTCTTCCGGGAACGCTGCCTGCCACCTGGCTCACGCCGCTCACAGTGGTATTTCAAGATGCCAACTGGTGGCTGACCCCTGAACACCATCCATCTAATGAGCACAATCTGCGGGGGAGGGACAGAGCTCAACAGCACAGAGCTGGCTCGGCCTGGCAGACGCTCAAGAGGCTGTTTTATTGCAGAGCGCAGAAAGGGATCGATATTTATTAGTGGCCAGAAAGCCATGATTTTGCATGAGGCTCATTGATCGTCCCGTCAGCAGAAACGAGGGCTGTATATCTTCTTTGTGATTTTCGGGGTCCTAAAAGCAAAAGGAACCGGCTCAAGGGCGGGGGGAGATCAGTCTCCATCTCAGACTCCGGCACAGCATGGGGACCAGAAAGAACTAATTGCAGCAAATAAACTTCACTTAGCGCCGGGAGGATGTGGACAGAGGGATACTGCAGGAAGATAATATCATCTCTTCCTGCTTTCTCCATAGTATGCATAATATCGGTAGAATTCTCTTTTGCTTACCACATTAAAATGAGAGAAAGTGAGAGATCTTGTTCACAAAACTGGGCTCTTTTTGTATTGCAGGATTTCAAGCCAGGGATACCAGCAGGGCAGTGGTGGGATCCAAAAATTTTAGTAACAGGTTCCCATGGTAATGGGATTCAAACAGTGGCGTAGCTCCAATGGGGCTGGGTGGGACATGACGGGGGCGTGGCTGGGCATTCGGGGGCGGGGCATGAATAATTTCTCTGTGACTGTAAAAAAACTCTTACTGTAAAAAAAAGTTCCTAATTTCCAGCTGGGATCTTTCTGTCCATAATTTAAACTCATTATAGCAAGTCCTATCGTCTACTGCCAACAGAAACAACTACTTCTCCTCCAATTGACTGCCTGTCGAATACTTAATACTTTCAAATACTTAGTTTTGTTTCTAGAAATCAAAAGAAGGAGACTTTCCTTAAACAAGGAACTTTACCATATTTCTAAAACATGTTTTCGAAACAGCCCAATAGAGAGAATTATCCCGTTTTCTACCTTCGCTAACCAGCCACATAGGAAACAACAGGACTTCATGATTTTTGGACCTAATGGAATTTCTAACGGAAAAGCAGACCCAATTAGTAACCCCCTCTTGGCACACACAAATAATTAGTAACCCACTCTCGGGAACTGGTGAGAACCTGCTGGATCCCACCTCTGCAGCAGGGTCACCTGTAGGTCGTTGACCTCTCCTTCCTACCCTTGCTGCTTCAAGGGATGGGGGCAAAGATCCGGGCCAGAAATATCCAACAACACGGGACGTCACATTCACTCCAAAACCAGAGATGACATAAATGCATTGGGAGATGCTCTGGCTGTCCCCAAAAACGTCATGTGATGGATGTATCTATGTCACAGCCGGGGTTTCAGGCGGCTGTGACATCATGCATTGCCAGCCGCCATTTCTCAAATTACGGAATCAAGTGGAACATTTCTGCTAGTGAATAATTATAACGCAGAGGAATTGAAATGTGCATAATGTGCATTTTCCAGAATGCTCTGTCAAAGCGAGATGCAAAATCCCCCCTGCGTGTCCCAGTTCGGCCCCTGCGCTTGGCAGAGACCAATATCCTGGTGGTCCCCGGCCCCTCAATGATGCGGCTGGTCCCTGCCTGGTGGAACACTCTCCCTCCAACTGTCTGGGCCCTGTGGGATCTTGGAGAGTTCAGCAGGGCCTGTAAGACTGAGCTGTTCCACCGGGCTTTTGGAGAAGCTGGCCGCTGATGGCGCCCCCCCCCCCCTCCCTTTTTACCTTCTGCGGCCCTTATTAATCTCTGGGCCTTTTCGTCTCCCTCTCAAGAGGGGCTTTTTAGATCGTCTGGATGCTATATTTTGTACGCTGGTGTTTTAAATGGCCTTAATAAACACAATATTTATATTGTGTTTATATTTAAATTATGAGAGTGCTCTTTTGTTAAGTTATGTTATGTTGTTTATGTTGTACACCGCTCAGAGCCCTTTGAGGGTGAGTGGTATAAAAATTTAATTAATAAATCAATTAATAAATCTATCTATCCATCTATCCATCTATCATCCATCTATCCATCTACCCATCCACCCATCCACCCATCCACCCACCCACCCACCCACCCATCTATCCATCTATCCATCTATCATCTATCATCCATCTACCCACCCACCCACCCACCCACCCATCTCTCTCTCTCTCTCTCTCTCTCTCTCTCTCTTTCTATCTTCTATCCCTCCATCCCTCCATCCCTCCATCCCTCCATCCCTCCATCCCTCCATCCCTCCATCCCTCCTTCCTTCCTTCCTTCCTTCCTTCCTTCCTTCCTTCCTTCCTTCCTTCCTTCCTTCCTTCCTTCCTTCCTTCCTTCCTTCCTTCCTTCCTTCCTTCCTTCCTTCCTTCCTTCC
Source organism: Sphaerodactylus townsendi (assembly GCF_021028975.2). NCBI lineage: Eukaryota > Metazoa > Chordata > Lepidosauria > Squamata > Sphaerodactylidae > Sphaerodactylus > Sphaerodactylus townsendi. The sequence continues at coordinate 1,893,609 of NC_059441.1, forward strand.
TTCCTTCCTTCCTTCCTTCCTTCCTTCCTTCCTTCCTTCCTTCCTTTCTTCCTCTGGGAAATGGGGTTGCTAGCCCTCAGGGCCTGGAGATCCCCTGGAATTACCACTCATCTCCAAACAACAGAGATGAGTTCCCAGGGAAGAGAATGGCTATTTTTGAGGGTGGACTCTATGGAATTATACTCCCTGTGAAGTTCTCTCCCCTGCTCCCTAAATCCTGCCCTTTCATGGCCCCACCCCCAAATCCCCAGATATTTCTCAATCCAGAGCTGGCAACCCCAAGATGGGGGAACCTGGAAATCAAGGGCGATTTCCCACTGGCGATTAATCCTGGGATAGTCACCCGAAATATCTAGGTTTCCTCACAATCTCCCCACTGCCGAACCGCATAATACAGATCAATCCTGTTTCTGGCACTTCCCCTTATCTGTACCGGATTTTTCTGTACCTGCTTGTATATGCACCTTTTAGAAAAAAACACTCCAATGGGAGCTAATAGGAGATGGGGGCTGCACATTTGAGGGTCCATACCTTTGGCCCCCGTGAACCAAACTTCACCAAACCTGGGTGGTATCATAAGGAGGGTCTCCTACTGATACCACCCAGGTTTTGTGAAGTTTGGTCCCGGGGATCCAAAGCTATGGACTCCCAAAGGGGGTGCCCCCATCCCCCATTGTTTCCAACGGGAGCTAATAGGAGATGGAGGCTACAAATTTGAGGGTACATAACTGTGGCCCCCATGAACCAAACTTCACCAAACCTGGGTGGTATCATCAGGAGGGTCTCCTAAAGATACTCTGAAATGTTGGTGCTACTAGCTTAACAATTGCACCCCTGAAGACAGGCACCCCCCTTCATGAAAAGGTGCCAATTCTTTTGAAACTTGGTTGCATCTAGATTAAATTTTCAGTGGGAATTCGGCCTTGGGTCAGAAAAACTCTGGATTGGATTTTGCCTTCCTGTCCGGGCCTCCGTTGGCCATCTTTCTCTTCCTGTTCAAGAGCACGTGGCAGAATTGGAACGTCTCTTATTTATTGTTTGAAAGGCCTCCTCTGAAGGAGCGTAGTCCCAGAAGAACTCCCGCCGCGCAGTTTTTCCTCTCTGCTAAACATCTTGCTCCGCCCACAACTTGCCGGATCAAAAAGACATCAAAGAGACTGGCTGTGCAGAGCGTCCTTTGGAGAGTTATAAATTTTGAATTAGAACATAAAACCCGGCCGCCGGAGGTTGAGGTAGACCAGCGTTCCCACCTAGCCCAGACTTTACCTGTCTCAGAGCTGCCAAGCCCGATGCAGGAGAATGGCAGAGGGAAAGCAGAAAGTCCCTAATAGAAGCTCGCACTAACTGTACAATCCTGATAGCGTCGGGGTATGTGTGTGTGTGTGTGAAGCGGGAGGGGGTGGATTTCCGCTTTGCTCTGGCTGGCAACCTGCTCGGGCCTCGAAGCAGGGGGATCGATAGCCTGTTACTATTCTCAGAGCATCGGATGTCAGCACGGATGCCACTCCTGTTCACATAAATGTCAGGTCTTGTGAACTTCACTTTAGCTGCAGAAGCTCTGGGCTCTCTGGGCAGAAAGCATTATGGGTGCATTGTGAATCTTGGGGCCAACTGGGGGGGGGGGACCGTCTCTCTTTTCCTTATCTCAGGCTCTAAATTAGGATACACTTCGCATGCACAAGAGCTGAATTCCTAATGAAAATTTAATCTAGATTCAACCAAGTTTCAAAAGAATCGGCACCTTTTCATCCAGGTTCCAACATCCTCACTGCAGCATGTTTCTAGTGAAGACGTCTAGGCCTGTCCCTTAAGAACATAAGAACAAGCCTGCTGGATCAGACCAGAGTCCATCTGGTCCAGCACTCTGCTACTCGCAGTGGCCCACCAGGTGCCTTTGGGAGCTCTCATGCAGGATGTGAAAGCAATGGCCTTCTGCTGCTGCTGCTGCTCCTGAGCACCTGGTCTGCTAAGGCATTTGCAATCTCAGATCAAGATTGGTAGCCATAACCCTTGGGGAGGTGCCTGATGTCAAGGGTGCAATTGTTAAGCTAGCAGCACCAAAATTTCAGAATATCTTTAGGAGACCCTCCTGATGATACCACCCTGGTTTGGTGAAGTTTGGTTCATGGGGGCCAAAGTTATGGACCCTCAACTGTGTAGCTCCCATCTCCTACTAGCTCCAATTTGAGTGTTTTTTCAAAAAGGTGCATATACAAGCAGGTCCTGGGAAATCTCGTGATAAGTGGGGGGGGCGGGGGGGACCAGAAACGGGACAGATCTGTGTTCCGTGGTTCGGCAGTGGGGAGATCACAAGGAAATCTGGATATTTCGGGTGACTATCCCAGGATTAATCGCCAGTGGGAAATCAGCCAAGGTGGAAGGCTGTGGCCAGCTTTCCTCCTTTGGTTAGGCAGCTGCGTTTCCAGGTGGGCTTGAAAGAAATGAAGGGAGAAGGTGGGATTTTCTCACCCACACCTGACACTCCTCCATGCCAGTTGGCAATCGTTAGTCGGCAATGGTTGCTTCCGTATGTAGTTTTGTCTGGCTTTGTGTCTAAACTGGGGTGGGGAGGGGAAGGAATCTATATTCTTCTTCCTTATATGGAATCAGACTCTTGGTCCATGTAGATCAATCTTGTCCACTCAGAAGGAGAAGAAAAAGAAGAATTTGGATTTATATCCCCCCTTTCTCTTCCTGCAAGGAGACTCAAAGGGGTTTACAATCTCCTTTCCCTTCCCCCCTCACAACAACCACCCTGTGAGATAAGTAGGGCTGAGAGAACTCCAAAGAACTATGACTAGCCCAAGGTCACCCTGCTGACATCTGTTGGGAGTGCACAAGCTAATCTGCTTCCCCAGATAAACCTCTGCCACTCAGGTGGAGGAGCGGGGAATCAAACCCAGTTCTCCAGATTAGAATCCACCTGCTCTTAACCACTAAACCTGCTGGCTCTCACTTAGTGGGGGGCCTTAGACCAGTCCCTCCCTTTTCACCTAGCCTACCCCGTAAGATAGTTGTAACGACAACGTGGGCGGAGGGGAGGAGATGAGCCACGTACCCAAGCTGCTGGGCAGGTGTGTTAAAAGCCAGACTCAGTCAAATAGCACTTGAAGCTTACTCTTGAGCAAGTGTGCCTCACCTAAAGCACTGTTAGAGTCAGTTGCATTCATTCAGGTGTGGGAATGGAACGAGGGTGGGGAAATCACCGAAGGTTCATCCCGAGGAGCATAAGCCGTGCTCTCCCATTCCTGCTAGAAACACTGGCTCCGAGGAGTCCTTGGGCTACGGAGCAAGTCTCAGCCGGCGCTCTGGGGAGAACTCCTCGCCAGCCAGCCCTCATTAGACTTATTAGACCTGGCAATGATGCAGACTATTACACAGCGCGGTTCAGAGGCGCTGGCCGCCCCTGGCAAGAACTCTGTGGCCGCATTCATAACTCCGGCAGTCGCTTGGCTTTTCAGAAGGCCCTTTCTGCGGCCTCCGTGAAAATCCCCCATTGATCCGTGCAGAGCTGTGCTGATTAAACCAAGTGTTGTTTCAGACGGAAAGCCCTTTTTCCTGGAGATATTTGCTTTGTTTTGCTAGCGTTTAACCTAGCCAGAGTAAGCGAGATCCCTTCATCACAGCTTAATTGCAGGGGCAGTGGACTGTTTTGGCTACGCCGTGTGCTAGGGGGTGGCTAGCATTCCCCCCCCCACCCCATATCGCCAGAGGGTTGTTTGTGCTGTATACGAAGGCCAGGCGGAAGCGACGGGCAACCTCTGGCGCAGCTGCCAGCAGTGTGCTTGATAGTGGCTTCCCTGGCGTTTTGCAGCATGGCTGCGTTCAAGGCGGAGTTGGTTGCTGCTTTGGTAAGGTTGCCACCCCCCAGGGGGTGGCTGGAGATCTTATGGAAGTACCACTGATCTCCAGATGACACAAATCACTTGTTATTTATTTAAAACATTAGTTCCACTTGTGGGTTGGGAAACCCCTTGATATTTGAGGCTGGAGCCTGCAGGGGGCGGTGTCTGGGGAGGGCCTTAGCAGGGTACAAGGCCATAGAGTTCACACTCCAAAGCAATCATATTCTCCGGGAGAACTGAGTTCATCCTCCAAAGCAATCATATTCTCTGGGAGAACTGATCTCTGTTTGCCTGGAGATCAGTTGTAATCCTGCGAGATCGCCGTGTCCCACCTGGCTGGAGATTGGCAACGTTCTTTCCAGCTCACACCTAATTCGAAGTGAGCATCCAGGCTCTGCCTTAAAGTTCAGTTCCAGTCTGAAGGAATGTTAGGAGTGGTATAATTGTGTTGTCGAAGGCTTTTACGGCCGGAATCACTGGGGTGCTGTGTGGTTTCCGGGCTGTATGGCTGTGTTCTAGCACCTCACCTATTGACCTTGCTATCTTCATTGTTACTCACGGGCTAATGGGTGGATCCCACTCAACACATGTAAATCTAGCTTGCTAATTGCACCCTTTACTTGTTAACAGACAATGGTTCTTTCCCCCACCCTGGATACTCCAACAGGTACATATATACTCCACTTGCTTTCCTACTATCAGGTCCTCTGAAGATGCCAGCCACAGATCCAGGCGAAACATCAGGAGAGAATGCTGCTAGAACACGGCCATACAGCCCGGAAACCACACAGTACCCCAGTGATATAATTGTTAGGGTTTTTCTCACGGCGTACTGGGATTTTGGCTCGTTTCGCCTTTTGCAATATAATCAGAGCCTTGATGCCGTTTAGAAACGCATTGGCCGTAGCAGCCGTGCTAGTGCTGTCCTGAAGACACCTTTGTGACAGGATTTACCTGTTCAGGGCAGAAGAGTGAGACCTGGGGAGAGGACAGTTCATTGCAGACACTGGTCGAATCCCCACTACCGTCTTAGCCAGGTTTCAGAACACAAACTAACCAGGTTTGAGGGACGACCTCCCCATTGCTTGCATGGCAGATTCCGTTTCTGGAGCTCGTTCTCCCCATTAATCCGTGTTCCGGCAGGACCTGGTTGCAAGTGGCATAGACCCCATTGACACGGTTCAGAGCTGATCCGAGGGGAGGGATGAGGGTTGCAACCCTGACTCGTTTCCCGCCCTGGAGTGTGATGCGGAATTCGGGCAACCAATCAGCGCTGCGATGTGCACGCAGCCTTTCCTTGGTTTCGTTTCCGCTTTTGCGATCGGCCAGCAGAAGGGGACACAAACGTTAAACAGTCAAACATGTAACATTGAATCGTTAATGGTTCACACAGGTAATGATTAACTGGTTACACAGTTAAACAGTTAAACGTTAAGCTTTTACACGCTGGGTTTTTTTGATCATGCCCCTACAATGTACATTTTCGCAGTGGGAAAAGGTCCCACCCCATCAAGGAACGCCAGCCAATCAGGGGAGACCGGCGAAGCGAGTTCGCCTGGTAGTGGGGATTGCTAAGAGTTCTGCAACCGGGTGTGTCTGCTGTGTGCTCGCTGCAGTGGGGAGGGAGAAACTCCGAAGAAGAGGACACTGTTTCACAATGAACAGGTTTGGATCTGCGTGCAAATTTCAAGTGGGGATTCGACCACTGTGTCTCCCGATGCAAGCAGGCTTTGCCCATGCAACTGTTGGGAGCGGCAAAAGGGAAAACCCGCATCAAGGCATTTCTGGACTGTAGGAATTTAAGGTCAGGGAAGTTCACGCAATGAAATTGGAACCTGTGTGCAGTCCCCTTCCTCTTTCCCAAGCCCTTCGTGGACAACCGCTATCTCTTATTTCGTCCTCATCGCTGACAACTGTGAATTTCAGCAAAAAGTCAAAGGACAAGGAGAAACTAGTTCTTCCTTTCATCACCTGCCGAGAAGCGCACTCTAGGAGGCTCATGAAGTGACACGACATTGTGAAGCCCATAAAAGCGACACCATTCGAATTAGAAACAACGACCGAGCTTAAACAGCACCGGAGGCCTCCGATTCAGATCGTAGTGACATAGGGTTGCTAACCTCCAGGTGGGGCCTGGAGATCTCCCAGACTTACAGCTATCCTCCAAAGATCGTTCCCCTGGAGAAAATGACAGCTTTCAAGGATAGGTGCTATGGCATTATACCCTGCAGGGTTCATTCTCTCCCCAAACCCTAACCTCTGCAGGCTCCGCCCCCAAATCTGCAAGAATTTCACAACCCAGAGTTGGCAAACCTACATGCAATGGGCATCTAATTCTTCCTTCCTTCCTTCCTTCCTTCCTTCCTTCCTTCCTTCCTTCCTTCCTTCCTTCCTTCCTTCCTTCCTTCCTTCCTTCCTTCCTTCCTTCCTTCCTTCCTTCCTTCCTTCCTTCCTTCCTTCCTTCCTTCCTTCCTTCCTTCCTTCCTTCCTTCCTACAACAACCCTATTAGTGGATCCAGTTGAAAGAAGAAGAGTTTGGATTTATATCCCCCCTTTTTCTCCTGTAAGGAGACTCAAAGGGGGCTTACCATCTCCTTTCCCTTCCCCCCCCCCCCACAACAGACACCCTGTGAGGCAGGTGGGGCTGAGGAGCTCTGAAGAACTGTGACTAGCCCAAGGTCACCCAGCTGGCATGTGTTGGAGTGCACCAGCTTAATCTGGTTCACCAGATAAGCCTCCGCAGCTCAAGTGGCTGAGCGGGGAATCAAACCCGGTTCTCCAGATTAGAGTGCACCTGCTCTTAACCACTACGCCACGCTGGCCTACATGGCCTGCATTCACCCAGGAATCATTGCGGCAGAATGAGGATTTGAACACAGGTCTTCCAGTCCAGGGCTCTATCTACTATCTTCTCCCAATTCCTCATCTACTTGGACTATTAAGAAAAATCCGTCCTGTGTTTTTGGACTGTTTTTATCATGACAGCCTTTTAAAAAAAGCATAGAAATGGACGAAGCAGGGTAAAGAAACATTGTGGAAGTCTACACAGGAGAGGAATCAATGAAATAACGCGCTGGCAAGGCCGGCCGACTCCTGAGCCTTTCTGTTGCCTCGGCTGGCAGCTGGCCCGGGAGCTGGAAACAGAGCCAGGTGGTACACGGCAGCCAGGAGGCAACCCAAGCTACGTGCCAAGACGAAGGGCCGCTTTCCCTGCATTAATCATTCTTTCCGTGTTTGGTTACAGATCCTTCTCCAGCCAGGCTCCAGATATGTCAGATTATTTCATTCTGTTTCTGGGAATGACACATTTCTTAACCCCTTCCTCCCCGAGCCCCCTTCAGTGCTAACTTTGAAGGATACAAAAGGAGTGTAGGATCTGGCAGGGTTTTGTGTGTCTGTGTGATCTGCTACACAGGGGCAGGTGATGGTACACTACCTGGGCTGTTAGCCCGTTGCCCTGAAAACCCCCTGAAAGGTCGCCGTGACAGCACTTTTACATATACTGGGCTAGTCTGATCTTAGGTTAAACAGGGTTGCCCTTGGTTAGTACTTGACTGGAGATCACCAAGGGCAGTGATGGCGAACCTATGGCACGGGTGCCAGAGGTTGCACTCAGAGCCCTTTCTGTGGGCACATGTGCACAGAGTTCATGGGGGGGGGCAGAAAATCACCCCACCACACACATCTAGGCTAGTCTGGGCACGATCTTTTACCTGGGAGTAAGCTCGGTTGCTGGCAATGGGGCTTGCTTCTGAGTAAACCCTCCTAGGGTCGTTCTTCACCCATTCAAAGTGTTGCACAGTTGCTTCACCAAGCTTACTCCTGAGTAATGCGCGCCTCGGAGCCAACCATTTTTTCTAAACTAAAACCTCAGCATTCAGGTTAAATTGCTGTATTGGCACTTTGTGATAAATAAGTGGGTTTTGGGTTGCAATTTGGGCACTCGGTCTCAAAAAGGTTCGCCATCACTGACTAAGGGAGTCCAGGGTAGTTATGCAGAACCAGGCAATGGGCAAACCAATTCTGTCTCTTGCCTTGAAAACCCTACAGCAGTGGTTCTCAACCTTCCTAATGCCACGACCCTTTAATACAGTTCCTCACGTTGTAGTGACCCCCAACCCTCACATTTATCCATTTTACAGATGGAGAACACTGATGCAGAGAGTCTTAGGAGACCCCTCTGAAAGAGTCGTTCGACCCCCAAAGGGGTCCCAACCGCCAGATTGAGAACCACTTCCCTACAGGGTTGCCATGAAGAAGAAGAGTTTGGATTTATATCCCACCTTTCTCTCCTGTAAGGAGACTCAAGAGGGTTTACAAGCTCCTTTCCCTTCGTCTCCACAACAAACACTTTGTGAGACAGGTGGGGCTGAGAAAGTCCTGAGAGAGCTGTGACTAGCCCAAGGCCACCCAGCAGGAATGTAGGGGTGCGGAAATGCACCTGGTTCACCAGATAAGCCACTATCACTTAGGTGGAGGAGTGGGGAATCAAACCTGGTTCTTCAGATTAGAATACACCTGCTCTTAACCACGACACCACGCTGGCTGCTACTTGACATGCCTTTGTGCTCACAGGATCTGTTATGTAGTACAGTCTATGATTGTAGCCGGGGAGGACCAGGGGATATTGAAGCATCTCTCTCTCCTCCCCAAACCCCACCTCCTCTGGCTCCACCTACCAAATCTGCAGGTATTTCCTAACCTGGAGCTGGTAACTGTATCCCCTCCTCTTCCTTTTGTTCCCCTGTGGAAAACTGCATCCAATATGTCAGGCTGCATGAAAACATCTAGGCATGCTTCGCACTTGAATGCAGTTGCCCACATTTAGCATTTATTATGGGGGGTGGGGAAAAGACAAAATGAAATAAAATGCTCAGCCTGCAGTTCTGCAGAAGAGGACGCGGCAAACGCTCTAGCAAGCGAGTGTACGTGGTTTGCATTTCTGCTCTCTTCGCAATGCCCAAAGGGGAGCTCGCGGTGGAGAGAGATGAGTTGGACTCGTGTCTAAAACTCACACATCTTCTCTGGGAAGGCTCCTTTTGGGACGCTGCTGTGGGATTGCAGAAAGCAGAAGCGCACGGCACTTTATGTAATAGCAAAATGGAGTTTTAGCCAAAAGAAGAGCAAGTTGAAAAGCATTCTCGGTGTCTCTGCCTCCCCTCCCCTCGGACTATGTTGACTGGATCACGTCATGCTCCATCTCAGTGTTTTATCATCTCAGTTTTGTAACACGTTGCTAATGCAGCAGGCCTCTCAGAGGACCACTCTCTTGGGTTTGTTAAGGCTCAGCATGCATCTCCACAATGGTGTACAGACCCAACATTTCACAAATGTAAACACAAGCAGGAGTGTAGAAATTGACCAGCCCTGATTCCCATTTCTTCTTCTTCTTCTTCTTCTTCTTCTTCTTCTTCTTCTTCTTCTTCTTCTTCTTCTTCTTCTTCTTCTTCTTCTTCTTCTTCTTCTTCTTCTTCTTCTTCTTCTTCTTCTTCTTCTTCTTCTTCTTCTTCTTCTTCTTCTTCTTCTTCTTCTTCTTCTTCTTCTTCTTCTTCTTCTTCTTCTTCTTCTTCTTCTTCTTCTTCTTCTTCTTCTTCTTCTTCTTCTTCTTCTTCTTCTTCTTCTCGAAGATGGTTCAGGCTGGGCGAAACACGGTGGCAATTGCCCCTAGGCGATTTTGGCATACATCTATCTCACCTTGTTGACTGGTGGCTTGATTCCCCACTCTGTCGCTTGAGCTGTGGAGGCTTTTCTGGTGAACCAGATATGTTTCCGCACTCCTACATTCCTGCTGGATGACCTTGGGCTAGTCACAATTCTCTCTGAACTCTCTCAGTCCCACCTGCCTCACAAGGTGTCTGCTATGGGGAGAGGGAAAGGAGCTTGTAAGCCACCTTGGGTCTCCTTAAAGGAGAGAAAGGGGAGATATAAACCCTCCTCCTCCTCCTCCTCTTCTTCTTCTTCTTCTTCTTTTTCTTTTTCTTCCTCTTCTTCTTCTTCTTCCTCCTCCTCCTCCTCCTCCTCTTTTTCTTCTTCTTCTTCTTCTTCTTCTTCTTCTTCTTCTTCTTCTTCTTCTTCTTCTTCTTCTTCTTCTTCTTCTTCTTCTTCTTCTTCTTCTTCTTCTTCTTCTTCTTCTTCTTCTTCTGGGGAACCAATCTGGATCGGTGCTGGCCCCTACCAAATCTCACCCCTTGGAGAAGTGCGATGCACATAGCAGCACTCTATCATGTATTTGAAAATATATTTTTTTTTCATTTGTCTAGGATTCCAGTTCCTCTCAAAAGCTCTAGCACGGTTGCTCTAACCATTGATCTGGTTGCCCCAAATCTGCAGTTGCTGCTGTTCCTGTCTGCCCAGCAATATTTATTACCTAATTAGTGTGCTCTAGATGTGTTTATGCCCGCACTTTTACATTCCCTTTTGGACGGTGTTAAAGGCACCTCCCCCCCAACCCCGGTCCAAATCTTCCCATACAAAAAATAATAATGATGATGATAGAGCACTCAATAATTAGTCAGGGATGGGTACCAGAAAATACAGACAGTTGGCACGCATTGAGCGGTGCAGGTGCCATATGTGCGTTTAGGCGGACCCTCATGCCTCCCCCATTGGTAACATAGCTGCAGATTTGGGTGAGACAGATGGAGAGACGCTGGTGTGTTTGTAAGAACAGCAGCTGCCCTGCCTTTGCTCTGCTACCTGTCTTGCAGCTAGGTAAGCAGAAAGGAGCGCAGAGGAAAAGAGGCAAGCGATACGCCTGGCCCCAGAGAAACAGCTCCGTTTTGACTAATGGCGTCTGCATAGCTGGAAACGGGGGCGGAGGGGCGAGAGCCCAATCGCTTCGTTTTCCCGACACGCCGCCTGCTGGGTCATAAAATCGTATGACCGTCCAAACAGTCCAGTGGCTCTGTCGGGGGGTGAATTTCCAGAAGGCCTTCATGTGCTGGTCTCGATAAGCTCCAGGAACTTCCTTCCACCTGGAGCCACCTGATTGTAAACAGTGGGGATTTCTATGGATGACGCACTTGTGGCAAGCACAGACAGTGGGGGTTCGGCCCTTGCAGTGGGGCACAGGAATTAGCTGCTCCTGTCTGTGTATTGAACCAGATGACCTCCCTTGATGGATTTTATTGTCATTGCGTTTTCTCTGTCCCTGAGCCTCTGGCAGAGGCAGAGCAGAAATAATTTAAGAAGAGGAGGAGGAGTTTGGATTTATACCCCACCTTTCTCTCCTGTAAGGAGACTCAAGGGGGCTTACAAGCTCCTTTCCCTTCCCCTCCCCACAACAGACCTCTTGGGTGGTAGGTGAGGCTGAAAGAGTTCTGAAAAAACTGTGATTAGCCCAAGGTCAGCCAGCAGGAATGTTAGGAGTGCAGAAACACATCTGGTTCACTAGATAAGCCTCAGCCACTCAGGTGGAGGAGTGGGGGATCAAATCTGGTTCTCCAGGTTAGAATCTACCTGCTCTTAACCACGACACCACGCTGGCTCTCAAATGCCCCTTTCCCTGACTTTAGTCTCACCATCTCCTAACTGTGCTGAAGTTCCATAGGTGGGGGGCACACAGCTCTCTCCTTTCTATGTTTTCCAGGGTGGCCAACCTCCAGGGGGTGACTGGAGATCTTCTGGGCGTACAACTGATCTCCAGGTGACAGAAATCAGTTCCCCCTGAGAAAGTGGCTGCTTTGGAAATGGGTCTCTGACACTGTGCTCCAGTGAAGACCCTCCCCTTGCCGAACCCTGAGGCCCCACCCTCAAAATCTCCAGGAATTTCCCAACCTAGAGAAGAAGAAGAAGAAGAAGAAGAAGAAGAAGAAGAAGAAGAAGAAGAAGAAGAAGAAGAAGAAGTCGCCGCTGCCGCCGCCGCCGCCGCAGCAGCGGAGGAGTAGTTTGGATTTATATCCCCCCTTTCTCTCCTGTAGGAGACTCAAAGGGGCTTACAATCTCCTTGCCCTTCCCCCGTCACAACAAACACCCTGTGAGGTAGGTGGGGCTGAGAGAGCTCCGAGAAGCTGTGACTAGCCCAAGGTCACCCAGCTGGCGTGTGTGGGAGTGTACAGGCTAATCTGAATTCCCCAGATAAGCCTCCACAGCTCAGGGGGCAGAGCTGGGAATCAAACCCGGTTCCTCCAGATTAGATACACAAGCTCTTAACCTCCTACGCCACTGCTGCTAGAGGTGGCAACTCTACAGTGAGCCAATTTGCATGACTAGTTGAGTCTGTCGTGGTGGTAGGAAAAGCGTTTGCCGTGGCTGCGCCATCCTCTTAGGTAAGGCTTGTGTGAAGAATTGGCATGACGGGGGAGCTGCGTAGACCCCTTGTTCGGAAAAGGAGTCCTGCCTTTCCCTTGCGGAGATATAAGAGGAAAGGCCTATCTCTACAAAGGAATTGAATAGAGACTTGCTTTTTAAAATGAAAATGGAGAATTCCAATAACCTGATGAGCCTGCCGCTACAACACTCTTTTAGTCCTTTTTTTTTAAAGGGAGGGGAGCTGTGACACCACCAATGGTGCCACCGTTGATGACAGCACTGAAAAGTCAGAGGGAAGACAGACACGTGGAGGGACTGGGCCCAAACCAATTCCGATGATTGTGGAATGCAAATGGACTCCCACAGAAAACAGGAGTAAGGTCGAATCCCCACTACCTTCTTAGCCAGGTTTCAGAACACAAAGTAACCAGGTTTCAGGGACAACCTCCCCATTGCTTGCGCCACAGGTGTGGATTCTTCCTGTTCCTGGCGTTCGTTCTCCCCCATATCCCGCTTCCCGGCAGAACCTTCTTGCAAGTGGGACAAACCACATTGGCACAGTTCAGAGACATATCCGAGGGGAGGGACAGGGTTTCATTTCCCGCCGCAGAGTGTGATGCAAAAGTTGGGCAACCAATAATGTTCACCCATTAAGCCGCATAAACGTCTGTCCCAGTGAACACTAAACTTAAAAACGTTAACTTTTTTTGCGGTTCTGCCCCAACACGGCACGTTTTCATGGGGGAAAAGGTCCCACCCCAACAAGGCATGCCAGCCAATCAGGGGAGACGAAGCAAGATTGTCTGGTAGTGGGGATGGCTATGTTTCTGGAACCCGGGATAGAAGAAGAAGAAGAGTTTGGATTGATATCCCCCCTTTCTCTCCTGTAGGAGACTCAAAGGGGCTTACAGTCTCCTTGCCCTTCCCCCCTTACAACAAACACCCTGTGAGGTAGGTGGGGCTGAGAGAGCTCCGGACTAGCCCAAGGTCACCCAGCTGGCATGTGTGGGAGTGTACAGGCTAATCTGAATTCCCCAGATAAGCCTCCACAGCTCAGGCAGCAGAGCTGGGAATCAAACCTGGTTCCTCCAGATCAGAGTGCACCTGCTCTTAGCCACTGCTCTTAGCCACTACGCCACTGCTGCTCATGGATAGGCCTCCGTGTGTCTGCTGTGTGCATGCTGCGGCGGGGAGGTTGAAACTCCGATGAAGAAGTGCGGTTTCACTACGAACTGGTTTCGACCTGCTTGGAATTTTCAAGTGGGGATTCGACCTCAGTGTCTTCATTCTGTGGCTGGGGTGGGCGGGTATCTGGCTGTAAGATTTGCCACCCAACGGTTATTGATGTTTTTGAAGCCACACGACGGCATGGAGCTGGAGAGACCAGCAAGGGAAACGGGTTCCCCGGGGCCACCGCAGCCCTTTTCTCGCTTGCGAGCCGAAACTGATCCATCACCCTAGGCCCAGGAGCAGGAGAGACAGGAAATCACTTCCGATCCCAATCGCGGGCAGCAGCGGATTGAATGGAGCCAGTGTGTGGAGCTGAAAGAGCTAATCTGTGAATTACGGGCAGGGTGCGTTGCCCTCTTTTTATGCATGCCAGAGAGGTTTGCTGTAACTAGAGGGCCTGGCCAGGATAAATAGTTTCTGTCGATGTGTTTTATTGGAGTACATCAAAGCGGAGATCAATATGGAGATTTTTTTTTTTCCTCAGAAAGGCCAACTGCCTTTCTGGAGCAAACTGAACAAACAAACAAACAAACAAAGACGGAGCGGAATCAGATGTGCAAAAGAGGGGGAGCGCAGGAGGGCCATTGGGGTGGTGGGAGAAGGTGGGGGAGCGACTGGAAGGCTGCAGCTATCGTGCTGGTAATGTTGAGAAGCCCCCGGCTGCATTCAGGAATGGTATAAATACAGAGCAGAACAAAATGCAAGTATGTTTTCTGTACATCCAGGCTCCCTAGGTGTGCAGAAGGATGACTGTAGGCACTTTGAACCGTTTGAGAGGGTGACCTGTGCTCTCTCTGTTCTGCCAAGTTGGAGGGCCTTCTTCTAGCCTAGGGAGCTTTCCACTCGCTGAAGTAGCTCTTCTGTTTGGTGGAACAACCACTTCTCTCAGCAGAAGTTTTTGGAGGGAGGGGCACTCCAAACTTGGCTCAGGGGCGTGGAGGGGGGGTACAGGCCAGAGTTCTGAATTTGGAGGAGATGAAGGGTTGTCGGCTCTGGGTTGGGAAATTCCTGGAGATTTGTGTGTGTGTGTGTGTGCGTGCGTGCGTGCGTGCGTGCGTGTGTAAGGAACCAGTAAAGTCCAGGCCAAAAGTAACTTTTCAAGTTCTTTATTGAGCTGGCATTCTAAGTTGATCACAAGCAATGCGGGAACTGACCCCCCAATGTTCAAACAGCCTCTTTTACGGGCTCCCCACCAGTTCCTGCCAAAGTTAGATAAACACCTTTCGTTCCCATCCAAAAACCTCCTTGAAACAGTTTCACACAGACAGGCAAAAGAAACAGGAGATACAGATAATAGAAACATTCCCCGTTCTGGGCGTCCCACCAACCTTGTTAGAAGAGAACCTTCCAAGGTTAAGCAGCAACTTTACAGTGTGTGTGTGTGTGGGAAGCGGGGTGGAATCCCAGGAGAGCAGGGTCTTTCACAGGATATGATGTCATATAATCCACCTTCCAAAGCAGCCATTTCCCCCAAAGGAATTGGTCTTGGTTGTCTGGAGCCCAGCTGTAATAGCGGGAGATCTCCAGTTGCGAACTGGAGGTTGGGAACTCTAGGGAGATGGTTCTGGTGGTTTTTTCTAGGCTGTGCGGCCATGGTCTGGTGGATCTTGTTCCTAACGTTTTGCCTGCATCTGCATTCTGATACAACTCTGAAGATGCCAGCCGCAGATGCAGGCGAAACGTTAGGAACAAGATCCACCAGACCACAACCACACAGCCCGGAAAACCCACCAGAACCAGTTGAATCCGGCCATGGAAGCCTTCTAGGGAGATGGGTGCCTCACCTGATTCCACCCACTTTCCAAAACACTTCACAAGCACCACTGGTGTGGTGGTTTATAGTGTCACGTTGGGATCTGAGAGATCTCGTCCTCCCTTGAAGACTGCCGAGTCGTCCGGAAACTAGCAGGGATGCGGTGAAATGTTAGTGCACCAGCGATGTGATATCACTTCTGGCCAATATCGAAAGCGATGCCTTGTTGCTTGCATGAGATCAATGCGACACTCTAGTATTTGGGCAAGACAACGGAAAATCCTAGAGTGTCCCATCAACCTCATATCAGTGATATGACAACTCAGTACTGGCAAACAGTAGTGCGCCATTTAATTTATTCCTCCGGCCAGTCCTCAGCTGTCCAGCGGGCAAGGAACACAGCCATCAAGAAGACCTTTTTGCAGAGAGGGGATCAGAGCCTGGGTAAATAAGATGTATTCTTATTAGCAGAAAAGAGTGCCCTGGACTCGTTCTCCTGTGATTTATATGCCACGCAGCGCAAACGCTCTTTGTTTAGTTTCGTCTTCAGAAAGAGGAAGAAGAAGAAGGAAAGATTAGGCACGTTCCCAGTTGCGGGAATGTTTTATGCAAATAGCTAATGAGGCGATTTGCATATTTGTAGATGGCATTGTGCATATTTGTGGCTGATTTGCATGAGGCCATAAACTTGGCGGTGGCTGTTGCTGTATTTTTAATGCGGGGGTTTTTAGTGCTGTCGCACTGGCAGGCATAGTGAATTAGATCTCGGAGCTGCTCTGCGGGGCAGAAGTCAAGACTGCTCCCGCCCCACCCCCCCACCCCACAGCCCCCATATGTTCAACTGAACCCTCATTCACCAGAGACAACCTCCCATTTTCTGGTATGTATCCCTGGGGAACTGTGGTCTGCGTTTTGCCTTTTAAGGACATTTTTAGAGACATTTTATAGCTGCTCCCACCAACAGAATTTGAAAGTTTTCAGGATTGTCAGTTTTAAGAGTGCCAGTGTTGGGGAACTCGATTGGAGAGACTTCCTTTTTTCCTAGTTGCTGTGGATCCAACTCTTCCTTTCTCTCTGATCTCTGTCGTCATTGAACAAAATAGAATCATAGAATCATAGAGTTGGGAGAGACCCCAAGGGCCATCCAGTCCAACCCCCTGCAATGCAGGAACACACAATCAAAGCACTCCTGACATATGATAATCCAGTAAAAACCTCCAAGAAGGAGACTCTACCACTCTCTGAGGCAGTGAATTCCACTGTCTAACAGCCCTGACAGTCAGGAAGTTTTTCCTCATGTTTAGGTGGAATCTCTCTTCCTTCAGCTTGAACCCATTACTCCTAGTCTCTGGAGCCGCAGAAAACAAGCTTGCTCCCTCACCAACATGACATCTCTTCAAATACCAGAAGGCTATCATGTCATCTCTTAACCTTCTCTTCACCAAACTAAACATCTCCAGTTCCCTAAGGGAGCTCATAGGGCCTGAACTCCAGAGCTTTTACCATTTTGGTCTCCCTCCTCTGGACCCGTTCCAGCTTGTCAATATCCTTCTTTAATTTACCTTCTTTAGATTCCCCGCTCTGCCAGTTGAGCTGTGGAGGCTTATCCGGTGAACCAAATTAGCTTGTGCACTCCAACACATGCCAGCTGGGTGACCTTGGGCTAGTCACAGTTCTTCAGAGCTCTCTCAGCCCCACCCACCTCGCAGGGTGTTTGTTGTGGGGGAGGGGGAGGGAAAGGAGTGCATAAGCTCCTTTGAGTCTTTGGGGGATATAAATCCAACTCTTCTCCTCCTCCTCCTCCTCCTCCTCCTCCTCCTCCTCCTCCTCGTCGCCGCTGCGTCCTCTGCCGTCTCCTCCCTGCCGTGGAGTCCTCCTCAGTCGTTACTGCTGCCTCCTGCTGCCGCTGTCCTCGTCCTCCTCGTGGAGTAAATTACGTCGTCGTCGTCGTCGTCGTCGTCCTCCTCCTCCTCCTCCTCCTCCTCCTCCTCCTCCTTCTTCTCAGGAATTTCCCAACCCAGAGTTGGTGACCCTATATAACCTTTTTGTAGGGTCCCCTGACAACTGGTGGAAGGGTTGTGGGGGTGCAGCATCTTGGAAGAACATTTAAAATAAAAGTGCTTTATTGTATGTGCGCGCCTGGTGGCATGGCACGCTCAGGGCATATGTCAGCCAGGCACTCTTCTGATTGGTGGTGATTGCAAATGTACCTCTCCGTAGGTTGTGGAATAACACCGTTCTAACATATTCTGAAACAAACATACAGAAAAGGCAAACCTTTTTCCATCCCTTGTCTCTCACTCTCTCCAGCATGCTAGCTCCTCAATCTGCCAATCAGCCCTAGGCCCGGAGCTGGAATAAACCCACTGTAAACTCAGCTCACAGGACGGCTTAAGCCTGGCAAAGTACAGCGAAGGCTCCGCAACTATTAGCACAGCCTTGAGGAAATGCCACGGTGGCATATTTCAGAGTCGGCGGTTGTTTTCTCAATGCCTGGTTTGCTCTGAGACTACTGCTGAGCCCATGTAGCGTCTGTGCAAACGGGCAGTTTTGGACACCCTGTTTGCTCTGGGATTGTGGAGTCCATGCTGGGTCTCTGGAAAATGGCAGTTTTCTGATTTGACGGAATCTCCAGGCCAGCCCGTGCAAGACACAGCAGCCCAAGTCACGGACATTCTCTGTAGAGTTGCCAACCTCCAGGTATGCCTTGCAGATCTCGAATTACAGTTGATCTCCTCACAACACAGATTGGTTCCCCAAAAGGAGGA
This sequence comes from Sphaerodactylus townsendi, assembly GCF_021028975.2. Classification (NCBI taxonomy): domain Eukaryota; kingdom Metazoa; phylum Chordata; class Lepidosauria; order Squamata; family Sphaerodactylidae; genus Sphaerodactylus; species Sphaerodactylus townsendi. The sequence goes on from NC_059441.1 coordinate 1,911,455, forward strand.
GGAGGAGGAGGAGGAGGAGGTTTTTGGATTTAAACCTCACCTTTCTCTCCTCTAAGGAGACTGAAAGGGGCTTGCAAGCTCCTTTCCCTGCCTCTCCCCACAAGAGACGCCTTGTGAGGTAGGTGGGGCTCAGAGAGTTCAGAGAGAACTGTGACTCGCCCCAGGTCACCCAGCAGGAATGTAGGAGTGCGGAAAAACATCTGGCTCACTAGATAAGCCTCTGCCACTCTGGTGGAGGAGTGGGGAATCAAACCCGATTGTCCAGATTAGTGTCCCCTTGCTCTTAACCGCTACACCACACTGGCTCTTTAGAAGATGAACTCTAGGGAGCTATACTCTGCTGAGGTCCCTTCCCAGGGCAGGCCCTTCTGTCTCCAGATTCTACCTCCAATTCTCCAGGAATTTTCCAGACCAGAACTGGCAACTCTACTTGTCCAGTGACTTACCTGGGCTATTTTATGGCACATCTGGCATCTTGCTTGTGAGAGCGGAAAGGCACAATTCCCCGTGTTGTGGGGAATGAATGGAGATCAAGGCAGAAGAAACCGTGACGCTGAATCTCTCAATTCAGAGATGGGTTGAAAGGAAATCCCTTTGGTTGCCACCTGGAAATGCTACCTGAGAATTGCCATCACAGAAGTGACTTAGGGGAGCAATACTCAGGGATCAAGCTTGCATTATGGGATGCAGTTGTGTGGGCTTTTTCCTGGGTTTTTTTAAACATCAGCCCAGTTTCACTAAACGTGGTTGTAAATATTTTTTATCCATCCATCCATCCATCCATCCATCTATCCATGCATCCATGCATCCATCCATCCATCCATCCATCCATCCATCCATCCATCCATCCATCCATCCATCCATCCATCCATCCATCCATCCATCCATCCATCCATCCATCCATCTATCATCTATCATCTATCATCTATCATCTATCTATCTATCTATCTATCTATCTATCTATCTATCTATCTATCTATCTATCTATCTATCTATCTATCTATCTATCTATCTATCTATCTATCTATCTATCTATCTATCTATCTATCTATCTATCTATCTATCTATCTATCATCTATCATCTATCATCTATCATCTATCATCTATCATCTATCAATTAATTAATTATTTGATTTAATATACCGCCCTAAGGGCTCAGGGCGGTGAACAATACAATATCATATATAAAAACATACCTATAAGTTAAAAACAATTACATTCTAAAACAATGTCCCACAAAACCCATATGCAACCCTCCCAGGAGCAAAATAGTGGGTCCCGATGATGTTGGGGACCCCTGTAGAGCAAGCGGGGGCGGGGGCATCCTCAGCGGCTGGTCTCTCCAAAGGCCTGGTGGAACAACTCGGTCTTACAGGCCTTAGGGAACTCTCCAAGATCCCGCAGGGCCCGGACAGCTGATGGTAGAGTGTTCCACCAGGCAGGGGCCAGAGCCGTAAAGGTCCTGCCCCGAGTGGAGGCCAGCCACGTCATTGAGGGGCCAGGGATTTCCAGTAAATATTCCCCATGATCAGAGGCTCCTTGGAAATGTCGGTTCAGCCAACAGCAAGACACAAGTCCTCCATAAAATTCTCCTTTCCCTAACAGAAACCAGCGCATGCTCAAATGAGCCTGCACATCCAGTACAGTCAGAGATGCTTCCTCCCGCTCCCACATTGACACAGGGTTAAAGCAGATTTATTTCTGCAGCCAGGTTTTTGCAGCAAGATTTATTTGCTAAACACACACGCGTATTTTTTATTAATTATATATTTCCCAGCTAACGAAACACACTATTTAAATTTAAATAACTGCATGCATCAGCTGCAAGAACGTGACCCGTTTCTAATGATGATTCTTTTTTTTACGCTTTCCCCTGTTGGATTGATCTGTTAGATGAAAAATGTACTTCGCGTTTCCCGTGCTCAAGAGCGTCACACATGAGGAGATAAAATATATTCTGCTGTTCTCCCCACTAGCTGTTCCTGCTCTCTTGACAGAGTAATTCCCTCACCTGAAGAAGAAGAAGAAGAAGAGTTGGATTTATATCCCCCTTTCTCTCCTGTAAGAAGACTCAAAGGGGCTTACAAACTCCTTTCCCTTTCCCCCTCACAACAAGCACCCTGTGAGGTAGGTGGGGCTGAGAGAGTTCCAAAGAACTGTGACTAGCCCAAGGTCACCCAGCTGGAGTGTGTTGGAGTGTACAGACTAATCTGAATTCCCCAGAGAAGCCTCTACAGCTCAAGTGGCAGAGCGGGGAATCAAACCCGGTTCCTCCAGATTAGAGTGCACCTGCTCTTAACCACTACGCCACTGCTGCTCCTAACCAGCGAGAGGGTTCTGTGCTGTTTGTTTCCAATGCTCCCCCAGTATTTGGGTTCCATTAGGATTTGTAATGCGCTAAATTCAGAGGTTCTGTTCACATCAACACTATTCTACATTGGTTAGACCTCACCTGGAATATTGTGTAGAGTTCTGGGCACTGCTATTCAAGAAGGAGATTGACAAGCTGGAACGGGTCCAGAGGAGGGCAACCAAAATGGTCAAAGGTCTGGAATCCATGCCCTATGAGGGAGAGACTTAGGGAGCTGGCGATGTTTAATTTGGTGAAGAGAAGGTGAAGAGGTGACCTGATAGCTATGTTAATATATTTGAAGAGATGTCATGTTGGTGAGGGAGCAAGCTTCAGAGACTAGGACCATGGGTTCAAAGAAAAGGGAAAGAGATTCCACCTAAACATCAGGAGGAACTTCCTGACAGACAGGGCTGCTCGACAGTGGAATGCACAACCTCAGAGTGTGGTGGAGTCTCCTTCTTTGGAGGTTTTTCAAGAGAGGCTGGATGGCCATCTGTCGGGAGTGCTTTGAATGTGTGTTCCTGCATGGCAGGGGGTTGGACTGGATGGCCCTTGGGGTCTCTTCCAACTCTATGATTCTATAAACACCAGGAAATGTGTCAGTGGACACCACTGTCCTAACACGCACCATGTTTGTTTACTTCATTTATAATATCATGTTTCTCATCCCAGTGGGGACCCAAACCACCTTACATTGCTCTCCCCTCCATTTTATCCTCACGAGCAACCCTGTAAAGTCTGTTCAGCTGAGATCATGTGATTGGCCCAAGTTCACCCAGCAAGCACCCATATTAGAGTGGGGATTTGAACATGGTTTCCCCAGGTGCTAGTCTGACATCCTAACCATTGCACCACTGACTTTCACATTGGAGATCTCTGCTCTTATCTAATGATGCTTATGCATTATGGCGGATTCTAAGAATCTGTATCAGCCCGGAGCCTTCTCTCCTTATGAAAGGAAGCCCTTGACTCCACATGTGGACATGATTCCAGGAGTTATGCCAAGCCAAAGTTTTGGCAGTATGAGGATGAACTTGGAAGATGCATCAGACTCACTCCCACGATCCAGTTGAGCTGCACAAGTGAGTGAATTACTGCTTGGGGTTTTTTTTTGTGCTCAACAGGTGAGCGATGCTTTACATCTCCCTGCAATCCAGAATTCTGTCCCGTGGTTTGAAGTCAAGTCTGAACTGGACTGTAACTTATAGGAGAGTCCCTCACAGAAATGACGGAGAAACAACCTGGGTGAAATTGCAAATGGTAAACAAAGAGTTTGGAGTAACTTCACTCACAAGCTGCTGTACCAAACGTTTAATTGTGTTTTGTTAGCTTCTGTAATCTGCCTTGGGGATGATTCTGGATCGAGAGGAGGAGCACGAATTAAGGGAATAAATATGCATGCATCTCTCTCTCTGTCTCCTAGGAAAATTCAGAGACAAAATGACAATCATGTTCAATATTTTCCTTCTAAAATCTCCCTGTTCTTATGGCGCCTTTCCCTGTGGAGCCCAGTGGTAGGTGAAGTCATTAGCTGTAATAGCTCTGGACACTTGGAAGACCATTTATAAGGAGATGTTCGGAACATTTAAAGTGCTAAAGAGGTACGTGATGGAGTGTCATAAGACCCGGACAGAGACCTGGTTATCATACCTTGTTGTTTTCAGTGTTGGTCACTGGTGAACCTTTCTGGGACGCTGTTCCCAGCTTGGTTCCTCGGTACCATTTTTGTAGCCTCTTCAGGTGGCTACACAGTTGACTATGTTTGGCCCGCTACAAGGCCCGCTTCCCTGAGAGAAAATGGCAGCTTCAGTGGGCGGATTCTATGGCATGATAAAATGCCGAGGCCCCGCCCCCGCCCAAACCCCGCCTTCCTCAGGCTCCGCCCCCAAATCTCCGGGAACTTCCCAACCCACACCCGGAACCCTACATACAAACAGCGCTGCTTCCTCAATGAATGAGGGGAGCGGAAAATGAGTGGTCACGGAGATCTGAATTTTGTGGGGACACAGCTCCCCACCCGGGTCCTAGATGCACATCTGGCTCCCTTCAAAATAGCCATCCCGATGTCCCCATTGTTGCCACGTTCTGCAGTGGGCCCATCGGAGCTCCCTTTCTCTCTTTCGCTGCCCTCCCCTCCCGGAATAAAAAAAGAATCCCAATAAGGGTGACTTTGTTGCTTGGCAGCCCGAGGACAGACTCTGCTGTTTCGAATCCACAGGCACATTTTTGGGGTTAGGTGTTTACAGAAAGCTTGGCGGTGCCGGCAGCAGGAGAAGAAAAGATTATTGTTCAGCCGCCAGGAACCAGCGGCGTCTCCCTGCCTGCACACATAAATATCTCTGTGTATCCATACCTACTGTGCTGTAAAGGTGGTGGGGGGAGTGATCGGGGAAGGGGGGAGAAAATGCAGCCCCGCAGCCTGTTTGCATTAAGGCTCTTTCCGTGGCAAGCCCCTCTCTCCCATTCAGCCACTACTGTTCTCACTGTTGCCTTTCTGTTTCCTCTGCTCTGGCCATTGGGCAGGTCCGGCGTGGGGCTCTTTTTTTTGGAGGCGATTTGAAAACAAGGGCTCTTACAAGGCAGCCCAGCTGTGAGCTGGCAGTCTAACGTCCTTGACTGGCGCGCTTGGAAACATTGTGGTCAAATAACTACTGGGCTGCCAATCTCCAGGAGAGGCCTGGAGATTTCCCGGAATTACAACTGATCCCCAGACTACAGAGATCAGTTTTGCTGGAAAAAAGGGATGTTTTGGAGGGTGGTCTTGTCCTGTCCTCAAACCTCACCTTTCCCAGGTTCCACCCTCCCCCCAAATCTCCATAATTTCATCGAATCATAGAATCGTAGAGTTGGAAGAGACCCTGTGAAAACCCAATAAGAAGGTCTTGCGTGCCTCTTCTGAGATCCTAAAAAGTTGAAGAATTAGATCTTGCATGCCTCTTCTGGGATCCTAAAAAGTTGAAGAATTAGAGAAGATGAAAGTGGCACAAAAGGGGAAAAATGTTAATGGAGAAGGAACAGGTAAGAGAGATGAGTAGACTGGAAAGCCGTGATCTTCCAGCATACTGTAATAAGGACAGTTATTGAGATGGTAAATGGGATACCGACAGAGCAAATTCTGTGCATGTGTACTCAGAAGTAGGTCCCCTGTTATTCATTGGGGCTTCCCACTAGGAAAGAGACTTTAGGATTACAGTAACCCCCTTTGCCCCAAGCAAGAACATCCTGGCTTGGCCCTGGTGCTCACATCTCTCCCCTAAATAGGAAGGCCGTTTCACTGAATTCTTCTGTGGAACACAAAGACCAGCAGTCTCAGAGTGTTTTTTTCAAACACGGCAACCTCAACTCCACAGGGAATTGCTTGCATACAGTAGAGCATCTGTCTCCCTTACAGGTCCCCCCCCTCTGAAGTAGGAAGGATAATTTATCATCCAGGTCACTTTCAAAGCAAAAAGAAATGGCTTCAGTACTTAATTTTAGAAGGTCCAGTTTTAGAAGCTAAGTCCTTTCCTGCGACCCTCTTGGGAATACCCCCACAGCTGTGACTGAACCTATCAAATGACACTGCCGGTATTCCCATTGTAAAGGAAACGACTCCTTTTTTAAAACCAGTACTCCTGCCTAATCGCCATCTCCAACTAGGATTGCCAACTCTTGAGTTGGGAAAGACCTGCAGACTTGGGGATTGGAGCCTGGGGTGGGCAGGGTTGGGGTGGGGAGGGACTTCAGCAGGGTATAATACCATAGAGAGGCGTAGTGGCTAAGAGCAGGTGCACTCTGATCTGGAGGAACCGGGTTTGATTCCCAGCTCTGCCACCTGAGCTGTGGAGGCTTATCTGGGGAATTCAGATTAGCCCGTACACTCCCACACACGCCAGCTGGGTGACCTTGGACTAGTCACAGCTTTTTTGAGCTCTCTCAGCGCCACCCACCCCACAGGGTGCTTTTTATGAAGGGGGAAGGGCAAGGAGATTGTAAGCCCCTTTGAGTCTCCTACAGGAGAGAAAGGGGGGATAGAAATCCAAACTCTTCTTCTTCTTCCAAAGCAGCCATTTTCTCCAGAGAACCAAGTTTGGACCCCCTGAACCAAACTTCACCAAACCTGGGTGGTATCATCAGGAGAATCTCCCGAAGATACCCGGAAATGTTGGTGCCACTAGCTTAAAAATGCGCCCCCTAAAGGCCAAAAAAGGGAAAAAAATAAAATACCAAAAAATGCTAACCCGAATTTTTCAGCATACCCGAATATACCAAATCAGAGATTCGGCTGATTTGGCTGAACTGATATTTTTACAGCTGAATCAATCTGAATCCGAATTCTACCAAATGTTCCCGAATTTTCTCGGTATTGTTCAAGTTTAAACTTGTCCTTTGTTGTCTGAAGATCTCCAGCTTCTACCTGGAGGCTGGCAACCCCACGTGCCTGGCAATAAAGCTTACTCATGACACACCAAGCCAGGGTCTTTTGATCCCATAACTGGGCCAGTTGGGCATAGCTTTGGCCTTTTCTGCTGTGGATGAGTCTTTGAAAATCCTTTCTCGGTGATAGCAGCGTGTTAAAGAGTTCCTTTAAAGAGATAGGGAGGATTTAAAAACCGGTGCAGCTGAACTTGAATCAGGCAAGGAATTAGAATATTAATTTAGAGAATTGCCTGAACTGACCCAAAATAGTCTTTGATGAGTATGCAAATTGAACCCTGAAGAATAGAGAGATGTGCAAACACTCAGGTGCCCAGAAGGCCTGTTCCTAATCACACAAGGCGAGTCGGGAAGATGCTTCCCGGTATCATTTCCATATTTTGTGGTTATGTCAGCTCTGCCCAACCTCCCAGGCTCCATCACCGAGAAAAGCAACTCCTCGTTTTCTTTTGTGCCGTTTTCTTCGTCATTTCTGGTTCGAAAATCTCAGCTGGTTCCATTTGTGGGGATCTGGCCAGGATCGATCAATGCGACGCTTTCTCTCGAAGCTCTTAGCTGGTGGCTGAAGCTCAAAAGATTATTTCTGATATTTGGCCTCAAGGTCCCCACATTGTGTATTTCCAGTGCCCCCGTAATTTGTTCACTTTTTTCGGCAGCAGGTGGCGGGAGGGCATCCATTTAATTTCTAGGCCTGTTCATCCTGTTCCTTATTAGCTTGCGTTATCAATTCCCATTCCCCTAATCTTTGCCCGAGCCTTTTCTAATTGGGAGGGGAGGATTTGGAGGGGGGGGGGAATGTTTATGCACTTTATTTATTCTCTGTCTTTGTCACAGAGACTCATGGTAGATTATATTATGCAGGATTTTGGGTTGCCAGCCTCCAGGTGGTGGCTGGAGACCTGCAGGAATTATAACTTATCTCCAGATGAGAGAGATAATTTGGTCTGGAAAATATGGCAGCTTTGGAGGGGGAACTCTATGGCAGCAGTGGTGTAGTGGTAGAGAGCAGGTACATTCTAATCTGGAGGAACTGGGTTTGATTCCCTGCTCTGCTGCCTGAGCTGTGGAGGCTTATCTGGGGAATTCAGATTAGCCTGTACACTCTCACCCACCCCAGCTGGGTGACCTTGGGCTAGTCACAGCTTTTTGGCGCTCTCTCAGCCACACCCACCTCACAGGTTGTTTGTTGTGGGAGGGGTGTAGGAAATTGTAAGCCCCTTAGAGTCTCCTACAGGAGAGAAAGGGGGGATATAAATCCAAACTTCTTCTTCTTCATTATACCCAGCTCTGAGTTGGGAAATACCTGGAAATGGGTGTGTGTGTGGAGTCTGAGGTTGGGGTTTGCAGGGGGAGGGGTTTCAATGGAATATAATACCATAGAGTCCTTTCTTTCTTTCTTTCTTTCTTTCTTTCTTTCTTTCTTTCTTTCTTTCTTTCTTTCTTTCTTTCTTTCTTTCTTTCTTTCTTTCTTTCTTTCTTTTCTCTCTCTTCTCTTCTTCTTCTTCTCTTCTTTCTTTCTTCTTTTCTTCTTTCTCTTCTTTCTTCTTCTTCTTCTTTCTTTCTTTCTTTCTTTCTTTCTTTCTTTCTTTCTTTCTTTCTTTCTTTCTTTCTTTCTTTCTTTCTTTCTTTCTTTCTTTCTTTCTTTCTTTCTTTCTTTCTTTCTTTCTTTCTTTCTTTCTTTCTTTTGCTTTGTGTTTGCAATCAACACAAAACAATGTTGCTGATGGTGTGTGTTTATTTAATAAAGGGATGTTTGGTCTTAGCTAGTTAAACTAGTGAAAAGCAAAGACTCTAGAGGAGGCCCCAAATCAAAATGTGGATCATCATCATCATCATCATCATCATCATCATCATCATCATCATCATCATCATCATCATCATCATCATCATCATCATCATCATCATCATCATCATTTTGTCAAAAGAAGCTTCTTTGAAGGTAGGAGAAAAAGAATCAACAGATATTGGTGGGAAACAGCAGGGGGTGAGAAACCGGAAATAATTTCAAAAGGAATGTGAACGGAGGTAAACAAGCAAAAATATTCCATCGAGCGGCATTGTAGGTTTGTAATTCTGGAGGATTTGGGTTTGGAGCATAGAGAAGTCAGGATTTGGGGATGGAGGAACCTCAGCAGAGTATAATGCCACAAGATCCACCCTCCTAAGCAGCCATTTTCTCCAGGGGAAGGGATCTCTGTCACCTGGGGATCAGTTGTAATTCCAGGAGATGTCTACTAACCTGATTTGGTGGTGTGCCCAGGACTCCTTGAGGGGACCCAGGTGCGCCCCACAGAGCCCTGGGGACTTTCAGTGATTTATCAGCAGGTGGGTCTGACTGCCTCTGAGGCAATCGCCCGACTGGTGTGTGAAAATGTTATCAGCACCACCTCCCTCCCACGTATGAGTCTAGGCGGGCCGGGAGTTCCTGGAACTGAAGCACCCAAGGATCAGGCAGCTGTCTTTCCTGCTGACAAAGTTGTGTGTTTTTCCCATAAACCCCCACTCAGAGATCTTCTCGCCTAGTTCTAAAGTAACCCCCCGGATTGAATATCTGAATAAAGAAGCGTGTTTGATTAGAGAAAACCCTTTGGCTAAGATGTAATGACGGCAGATAGAATCTCTCGCGCGACAGTATCAGGAAAGGGAATTCTCCCCACCCTCTCCAAACCCTGATAGCGCAGCATCCCTTTATCTATTTGTGAAAGAGAGAGGATTTACACAGTTGTCTGGAGATCGGCTGTCCCTTCTGACGGTGCCGTAAATCTGCCGGGATGCCCACCAAAATGGAACCGTGTCATTTCAGTTGATTCATTGGCTTCTTTGAGATTCGATTTCTAAATGGTTTATTCCTTCTTGCTGCCTTCCCTCTGGCCTTGTGCGATATTGCTCTCCTTTCTTTCTCCTGGAGGACTCCTGCAAAACAGCCCCTTCTTTGCCCCAAGGATAAAGGCACCTCATTTTTGACAAGTGCTTCCTCATCCTAGGCTTAGAAAAATCTGGCTCTTTGCTCTGTCTGGCCAGACCAAAATATCAGAAGCAGAACCCACAGTGAAATTTACAAGTTCAGCATCCTTTTATTCTTAAAAGTTCTCAAGTTAATTTTTTTGCATTTTTTTAAAGGTGTCCTGTGAATTATTAACACTTTGCTTCCCCGCTGGTTGGTTCCAGATTTCTACAAGTCAAATCCTGCTGCGCTGTTTGTTGGATGTCCCCATTCTGTTGATTGTATTGACCTTGAATTGAATTGATTGTATTGACTTACTCTGTCTCATCCTCCTTGAAACCCTAGGAGCAGCAGTGGCGTAGTGGTTAAGAGCAGGTGCGTTCTAATCTGGAGGAATTGGGCTTGATTCCCCGCTTTGCCACTTGAGTTGTGCAGGCTTATCTGGGGAATTCAGATTAGCCTGTGCACTCCAACACACACCGGCTGGGTGACCTTGGGCGAGTCATAGTTCTTCTGAGCTTTCTCAGCCCAACCCAACTCACAGGGTGTTTGTTGTGAGGGGGGAAGGGAAAGGAGATTGTAAGCCCCTTTCAGTCTCCCACAGGAGAGAAAGGGGGATATAAATTCAAACTCCTCCTCCTCCTCCTCCTCCTCCTCCTCCCTCTTCTTCTTCTTCTTCTTCTTCTTCTTCTTCTTCTTCTTCTTCTTCTTCTTCTTCTTCTTCTTCTTCTTCTTCTTCTTCTTCTTCTTCTTCTTCTTCTTTTTCTTTGTCTTTCTTCTTCTTCTTCTTCTTCTTCTTCTTCTTCTTCTTCTTCTTCTTCTTCTTCTTCTTCTTCTTCTTCTTCTATGAGAAAGGAAAATTAGAAATAATACAAATAATAATAAATAAATAATAATTTAAAATGTCGTCTGAAAGAAAAAAAAGAAAATAAAAAGGGCCAATCTTGCTTAAATGTATAAACGAATTCACATTGTAAATAGAAGAAAGATAAAAATAAAAGAGAAAAGAAGAAAAGAAGAAAAGAAGAAAAATAAAAGATAAAAATAGTAAAAATAAGGAGAAAGATTGGATGTGTCCATTGGTAAGAAACCCGGTTTCTATTTACAATGTGAATTAGTTTATCCATTTAATCAATATAAATTTCGTAATGTTATACACATAATTAACTGCTATAATTGTATAATAGGAATCTCTCTTTCTCTCTTTTTTATGATAATGAATGATTACGGATGGATTAAATTGTGCTTCCTTTTATTTTTCAAAAACTTAATAAAATTTATTATACTATAAAAATTAAAAAGACCAATCCGTTCCCCAAACATCTCCAAAACAGAATGGCAGAAACAATTAGAAATGCATAAAAAGTATGAATAAAACGTATATATTACTGGGGGGAAATGCTACAAATACAGTGTAGAGCATGATCTGGGAGTGGGAATACATCAACGCAATTCAGATTATGTTGGAGTGTCCTGATTAATTGGGGATTTTTTTAAAATCCACGGAGTCCATATAGCAGTGATCAGAGGCGTTCCTCCCATAGGGCAAAGTGGGCAGTTGCCCTGGGCGCAGCCCTGTGGGGGGCACAGGTTTGTTTGTGGGATTTTTTGTATTTTCAGTGTTTTTCCATTTGTGGCCTGCAGAGGGCGCATTTTTTAGGCTAGCAGCTCCAAAATTTCAGGGATGTTTTGGGAGACTCTCCTGATGCTATCACCCAGATTTGGTGAGGTTTAGTTCAGGGAGTCCAAAGTTATGGACTCCCAAAGGGGGTGCCCCATCCCCCATTATTTCCAATGGGAGCTAATAGGAGATGAGGCTACACCTTTGAGGGTCGATAACTTTGGACCCCCTGAACCAAACTTCACCAAACCTGGAAGGTATCATCAGGAGAACCTTTTACTGATACCACCCAGGTTTTGTGAAGTTTGGTCCAAGGGGTCCAAAGTTATGGACTCCCAAAGGGGTGCCCCATCATCCATTGTTTCCAATGGGAGCTAACAGAAGATGGGGGCTACACCTTTGAGGGGCCATAACTTTGGACCCCCAGAACCAAACTTCACCAAACCTGGGTGGTATCATTAGGGGAGTCTCCTAAAGATACCCTGAAACTTTGGTGCTGCTATCTTAACAATTGCACCCCTGCCAGCAGGCACCTCCCAAATTTCCCCAGATTTTCCTTTTAAATCCCCTAAAAAGCCTTTGACATGGATTTAAAGGGAGAATCCTGAGGTCCCCAGTTTAAACATTAGAAAGTGATGCTGTTTCAGGGTGGGGAGAATCAACCCCAAAATAGCATCATCACTTCCAATGCTGTTTAAACTAGAGGAACCCCAGATTCTCCCTTTAACAGGTGGATTTAAAAGGGAGAATCCTGGGCTCCTAACCCTAGTTTAAACACCATTGAAAAATGAGGAAATTGCTGTTTGGGGGGGTGGATTCCAGCATCCCACTTGTTTTAAACTTGGGGGAGCCCAGATTCTCCCTTGAAAGTGATGAAAGTGATGCTGTTTCCCCAATTGGGGGTACTGGATACAACACCATAACAATGTTTTTCATAGCAGTAATAAAACATTTTGAGAAGCATTTCTCAGAAAATGCTTCTTCTAAAAAACTGTTATTTCTGCTGTGTGGCATGGCTTTATTGCTGTGTCTCAAGATTTGTGAGTTGAAGGGAATGTTCTATAATGTGATGGTGACTTTGAAACAACCTGGTGTAAAATCATTGCTTGAGTCACAGTGGAGGAGGGGTGGCTGTCGCCATGGGGGAGGCACCCAACTCCAGCTTGCCTAGATGCATGCCACTGGGCATTAGCTACAGGAGGGGTGCGTGTTGCATTGGGCACGCGCCAGGGGGGGCATCAAACTCAGGTTTTGCCCAGGGCTACAGTTTGCCTAGTTACGCCACTGGCAGTGATGGCGAACCTTTTTGAGACCGAGTACCCAAATTGCGACCCAAACCCCACTTATTTATCGCAAAGTGCCAACACAGCAATTTAACCTGAATGCTGAGGTTTTAGTTTAGAAAAAAACGGTTGGCTCCCTCTTCCTCCGCCCCACCCGCTCGAGTAGGGGCCAGCCTGCTCTAGCCTCCAGCAAGTCCCGCGCTCATAGCTCTTTGCCTCTCTAGCATCTCTGCCTCCTCTGTGCCCCTGCCCCCTTGGCAGCAGCTACCTGGAGCACAGGCACCAGGTTCGCCAGCCGAGTCCTCCCTTCTCACCGTGGTGCGCGCATGTCATGCTCAGTGGCCCAGGCCAGCCTAGATGTGTGTGTGTGGGGGGGGGAGGTGATTTTCCGCTCCCCACATGACAAACTCTGTGCGTGAGTGCCCACAGAGAGGGCTCCAAGTGCCACCTCTGGCACCGGTGCCATAGGTTCGCCATCACTGCCATATAGCAGAAGGTTCCGGGTTCAGCCTTTGCCATCTCCAGCTAATAGAATCGAGGAGGAGACAATCAGAATTGTTGCCAATTCAGAGGAGACAACGCTGACCTTTATAGACCAAGGGTCTCTGTGGAAGGCGGCTTCTTGTGTTCTTGTATTACTGAGAACCAGAGTTTGGGGGCCAGGCTGTAATGGTAAACCCTAGTCCTGTCCAGGAGAAGGTTGCCCCGGGAGGAATGTCTCATTGGTTTCCCAGTTTCAGGGAACACTATTTTCAAACATGATGACTACCGCCATGTCTCTAGTATAGACAAAGCAGTTTGTATATGGTTGGGTTTTTTTCAAAAAAACCCCAAATCAGAACAGTTTTCCAATAAACAATTAGCAAAGCAAAGTGGATTTATTTAACCCATGCTCAGTTTTGCTAATCAAAACCAGGTCCCGTCCCCCTTTAAAAAGAAAAGACCAGGAAGGATGTATTGATTATTGGAAAGTTTTTTAATTGTATTTATAATGTGTGATGGGCTGTTGTCTGAACCTGGTTTGCCAGGATGGGGTGAGGTATAAATCTAAACTAAGAACAAGTTTCAGAGGACATTTTTTTTCTTTTGAAATGCCAGCGACGCAATGGCAGACTGATTTTGGTTGGCAAAACCCAGGCAGCGATGAAGGGTGGTTCAAATCAGGGTGGTTCAAATCAGGTCCGTGCACACAAAGTCAGTTTTTAAGAGATAGACTTAGGCCCCTTCCGCACATGCAAAATAATGCACATGCAAAATAATTTCACAACTGTTTGCAAGTGGATTTTGCTATTCCGCACAGCTTTAAAGAGCACTGAAAGCAGTTTGAAAGTGCATTATCCTGCATGTGTGGAATGAGCCAGAGACCCAGGATCTAAATCACAATTCCTTTGGTACTGAAAATTTGCAGATGATTCGATAGCAGTGAAGTGGAGTGGCCCCAGAGGAGACCATTCGGGGGGGGGGGGGAAGAGGGGAAGGGTCCCAGCCCTCTGCTATATCTAGAAAAGGGCCTGTGCAACTCGTAGCCTTGTCTAATGGCTGTGACAAGTTGGTGTAAGCTAGTAGCCACTGCCATGGCTGGTCTGCACTCTAATCTGGAGAACCGGGTTTGATTCCCCGCTCTGCCACTTGAGCTGTGGAGGCTTACCTGGTGAACTAGATTAGCTTGTGCACTCCAGCACATGCCAGCTGGGTGGCCTTGGGCTAGTCAGTTCTTTGGAGCTCTCTCAGCCTCACATACCTCACAGAGGTAGGGAAAGGAGATTGTAAGCCCCTTTCTTCTTCTTCTCTTTCTCCTCCTCCTCCTTCCACTGTTGATGGCTCATAAGGTGGCATTCACTACCTGAGATTTAGACCAGTGCAAATGTTTGATGGGAGTTGGGTTGCCAACCTGCAGGTGGGGCCTGGAGAACTCCCAGAATTACAACTCATCTCCAGACAACAGAGATAATTTCCACTGGAAGAAAACATCCACTTTAGAGAATGGAATCTATGGCATTACGTCCCTCCTCTTCTCAAACCCCATCTTCCACCCCAGATCTCCAAGAACCTCCCAACCTGGAGCTGACAAACTTATTTTATTTATTTATTATTTATTTATATTTGTATACCGCCCTCCCCAAAGGCTCAGTAGTCTTCAATTCTTAAACAGTAGTCTTCAATTCTCTGCCATAAAAGCTGCAGCGTGACCTTGAAGCAATAATTATCCATCAGCCATTTTTTTTAAAAAATCCCATCCATCTTCCAAGAAGACCAGGGCACCATGTTTAGCATTCCTTATTCCCTTCAAAGCCCCGATGAGGTAGGCTAGGTCAAGAGCAAGCAACTGGCCCAAAGTCTTCTTATTCTTATTTACCTTTATTGGCATAATAACACAAGTTAAGTACAATTTTTTTTAAAAAAAACCATTTACACACGTTTGTCGATGATAAGACATAACTTCTTTTTTGCTACCGGCTCCAAAAATCTCATCACCATCGCCATTCAAGGGAGATTTAATTATGAGATTGTCAGCAACCTCTTCAAGACCCAATAATAAGGGCTCTAGATATTTACTCCTAGACCTACTACGAAGGAGGCAGTACAATAGAACATGAAGAACAGATTTTTCACACCCAGTTCCACAGATACACATTTTTTCATGATGCGGAATTCCAAAGACCTTCCCTGGCTGAGAGCCGAGGACAGTGGCGTAGCGCCAACAGGACAGGGGGTGTGATGCCCCGGGCAGAACTGTGGCGGAGGTGTGGAGGGGGCGTTCTAGGGTGGGGGCATTCTGAGGTTGTCTGGGGGACCCAGGTGCAGTTTCCCCTCGCTCCGCCCCTGGCCGAAGGTGTCACATTGCATCTGGCCAGGGTCAAGGCTCTACACCAGGGGTGTCAAACTCGCAGCCCTCCGGATGTGCATGAACTACAATTCCCATCAGTCCCTCCCAACACGAGCATTGGCTATACTGGCAAGGGCTGATGGGAACTGTAGTTCATGAACATCTGGAGGGCCACGCATTTGACACCTGTGCTCTACATCATCTAGCCTCAGTTAAAACATGAAGATAACTAGCATCAGTTTGGTTAATGAAGGAGATTCCCAAACAAAGGGGAGAGCAACGTCATCTGTTGGGTTTCCTCTCTCATCCTGAACCCAAGTCCCACCAGTCAAAACCCAACACTTCAGCTACCACAATGACCTTCCTCAAGAGGACAAAAACATGAGAGAAGACAGAAATGGGACCCCGAGTAAACAGATGGGGACGATTTAAGAGGGCTCACAGACAAAAGCCAGGACTGTTGTTTTATTGGCGTCAGACTTCCTCGCCGAACAGCTTCAAGCCCTCCGCTTGGAGCTCCAGGAGGAAGCTACCACGATCCTTCCCCATCCTCCTTCTATGCTCCATTAATTATTAATTATGGATCCCAGAACGTTTTCTTTTTAATCTGCCAGGCAACAGGGATCTCCACAGTTCCCTCTAGTGGTACATTGAGTTACCAGGTGACAATTGTGTGTAGGCGACACTTCCTCGAAATTTCATTGTTAGTGTTTTTTCCCCTTCTAAAGCTCCCCCCCCCCCGAAAATCTATTCCTAGCAGGCACGTCTTGGCATCACGAGGGGAACTGATATTGAGCATACGGTTTATTGCAAAGCACTAATCTTTCCCAAACTCGCACATTCTGGGGGGACGCCAGATTGCGTGAAGGAAAGTTGGCACGGCTGCTCTGTGTCTTTTTCAAGAGACATTTGGTATTCCTGAAAGCTCTGACATGAGATTGGGGAACAAAGGCTTGGCAGAGAAAATAGTGTTTGAAGTCCCCTTAAGCCATTCGTTTTGAATGTCCAGTGTCTACTACCCCTTTTCTTGAAAGCCTTGTGGGCACCATTTGTTTTCTTTAGACTTTGGAAGCCAACAAGATTTTCAAGGCACGAGTTTCTTCGACTCAAAGCTGCCTTTGTCAGATACTGATTTTATTGGATTGGATGACGGGAGTTTTGGATCTCAAAAGCTCGTGCCCAGCGGTGGGATTCAAATAATTTAACAACCGGTTCCGGTGGTGGGATTCAAATAATTTAACGACTGGTTGTTTACAAGCACCATTTTAACAACCGGTTCTGCCGAAGCGGTGCGAACCGGCTGAATCCCACCACTGCTCATGCCCTGAAAATTTTGTTGGTCTCTGATCTACTGCAGACCAATCCAGCTACCTTCTGAAATGATCTTCTGTGCTTATTCTCCATTTTTCATACAATGCTGCCCTTTATTTTAAATTAAGTTGGTCCATGAAGTTCAGTGTTTCCTGCTCTGCCTGGCAGCCGTGCTCCTGAGCCTTGGGCAAAGTCTTTCCCTAGCACTTTCTACTGCATATCTTTTTTAAAAAAGAAGAAGAAGAGGGGATTAAACCTTCTACAGGCGTGTGGTGAACTATTTTGCAACGTTATCACACCATTTTCTTGTTTCGTTAACGTACAGCATGCTTAACTTGGGCCCCTTCCGCACATGCAGAATAACGCACGTTCAGTCCACTTTTGCAACTGTTTGAAAGTGGATTGTACTATTCCGCACAGTACAATCCAGTGGATTGAAAGTGCATTATTCTGCCTGTGTGGAAAGGACCCTTGAGATGCATTATTTATTTACTTCATCTGTGCCTCTCCAGTGAGGATCCAAAACAGCATCACATCATTTCTCTCCATGTGAATTCCCTTCAATCCAATTTTTTTTCATAAGATAACTGGACTCCCAAATTGCGTGCCCTATGCAGCCCTTTGTCTGGAGTTAGGTCAAAACTCCTTGGAATCAGCCACTTGGCTGAGGGCTTTTAGAGTCTGGCTGCGAATTCATTTTCTCTCGGACTGTAATTCCCTGGTGCACCGTCTGCTCTCTGACACCCATTCCAACCCCTGGTTTTCCATAATCGAAGAAAAAGTGGCTTCTATTGGACTGTCAGTGGATTCACTTTGCTCTTTGTCCTATAGAAAATTAAAAGGTCAACTATTGGATAGAGAGTTCTCTACCCTAATCACCGCAGTCAAGAAAACGTGCTCCCCCCTGTATTTTTCTCTCCCACTTGGCACACTACCTGTATTGCTTAATAAACCCTGCTCAAAGGAGAGCCATAATGCTCGCCAGGTTGAATGTTATGCCTTCTGCCTTGTTACATGGCAGATTTAATAAGCAAGAAAAGGCTAAAAGATTGTGCTCATGTAACGATGGCTCAGTTGAATCTCTGGCCCATCACTCCATTTACTCACAGCTTATCTCCAGATTTAAGGAAATCAGATCCAAGTATGTGAATCTTACTCCTTTACATTTACCCGATCTCCCCAATTTATTTAGATTACTTGCTGGACAATCCTGATCCTTCTCTCTGTATGATAGTGGCAGACTTTCTTCTGGAAATTACTAAACGCAAGTAGATTTCCCTCCTCTTAACATTTATTTCCTGTACTGTATATGTTTTTTTAATCAGTTTTTTTTACTATTGTCGTACTGTTGTCTATGCCAATAAAGGCTTTCTTGCTATTTCTCTCCATGTTATCCTCACAAAAAGTCTGTGGGGCATGTCAGGTTGAGAGAGGGGGACTGGCCCAAAGTCACCCAGCGAGTTTCCACGGCAGGGTGGAGATTCGAACCTGGGCCTCTAAACACTACAGCACACTGGTTCTCTAGTGGCATCAAATGACTAGCTGTATTTACGTTCTGGCTGTTCTGCATGGACCCTTCCCCCTCTCCCCACCTTATACTCATGGGCCTCCTTGCCACAACATTTCTGGCCACGGGCCTGGTTTTATCGTCTCTTGCTCATATCTCTTCCTGTCCCTCGTAGCCTCTTTAGAACAAAAGTAATTTTAGCTTTTCATTGGTCTGCAATTAATTAGTTAATATCACTTTGGAGCCTCTTCAAAGACCCGTCTGGAAGAACCCTGCAGAGCTGCCAGCCTTCCCCGGCCCCCTCCCAACCCGGCCCCGTGCTGGGGAGATCTGTGGGTATACAGATGTGAGTGCGTCTGGGTAATTGTCTTAAGAAATTCAAGGTTGAAGAGAAGCATTCTAATTAATCTCTTAGCTTTGCTGGTTGGGATCAAAGCAGCTGGCAACTGGGGGCGATTCTGCACATGAGTAAAATAGGTTCGACCCAGTTCCCTGAGAAGGGTACTGACCTAGGTCGAAGCCATTGTTGTTCCCCATTGCAACCGGCTTGATCCCAGCTCAGAGGGCGGAATCATCCTCTGCCTCTTCGCCGCTCCGTTCCGATTGGCTACTGTTCTACGGCCATGTTCCGTCTATCCCCACACACGTTATAAAAAAACTGCCACAGGAATGGAGGGACGAAGGTGGCATTTTTTGATTGGCCAGCTGTACGCATGCCCGAAACACTCAGCTGTGATTTGCTGAATGGGGGACTCCTGGCACCAGAGATTCCGCACTTCACTGGAATCGAGCTGAGTTCGAGCGTGGTTCCCTGAAAAAGTAGTAGTTCCCAACTGGAGTCAGAAATTTGACCGTTACACGGGGCGAAGCTGGTGCAAAACCACGTCGATCCCAGTGGTTGTGCGGAGCACTTAGGTCGAACGCAGCTCAAACTTAGATTGATAACGCAAGTGCGGAATCGACCATGGCTGAGCATCACCTTGTGGCTTGTTCAAGTGAAACCACATTCTGGCACAAATCCGATCGCATTCTTTTTGGGCTACCCGTCAAGGGCCAGCAACCCTTTGGAGGTTCAAGGGGCAGGGCCGATCGAGGTCACATGATGCTGAGAGATCGCTTCCAGTTGTGTCACCAGAAGTGATGTCACATGCCGTTGAGCTGCTCCAGCAGTCCTCCAAAGCTCTATGGTACAATTAGGCAGCAGTGGGTTACGAGGGGTATCTGTAGTCGAGGTGGCCGTGTTTCAACCCGATTGTTGGCATACTCTTCAAAACAATCAAAAGAAAGTTCGGTGGCTGAACTGCCCTCGTTGCAATATTCACGGGTCCTATCCCGCTGACCTACCAAATGCAACCAACAGATCTTCTCCCTCCAAACAGCAATGGAAATCATTATCTAATCCAAAATGCCTGTTGGGGAAAAATCAGTCAGAGAGCCTTTAGATAATACTTTTATGACTGTGACTGACTTCCTGCAGCAAGGCATTCCAGAGATCCCAGACCCACACATCAACTGCTGACATAGTGTGTAGAGTTCACAAGCCTTTATTGGCATAAAATAAACATACAAAATCAGCATACAAAATTTGCCCATTATTGCTCACAATTATAGACACTGGTACTAAAATACTAAATACTAAAATATATACATGGTCCTTCTGTAACTATAGGACATTCCTTCAGCTAAGTTAACTCACTTAAACGTCATCGGATACTGACAGAAGCTAGAAAAATTACTGCTGGCTATATGTGGTCATAATACATAGACATTGGTTGGTATTCATCTAGACTTACGTCTATTATTGTTAGCAGAAATTTTGCTACATTCTCACACACTGTGGGATCAAAATGTTGTTCAAAAAAAGCATAGGTATCTTAAAAGAGCATCAGTTAGATTGTTATACAGAAATGGGATAAGTGCAGATACGTTAGCGTGACATTCCTGATTTTTGCAAACCTTACACAATAGAAAGAGGGTATGATCGAAAGTGTCTCCACCTGACTGACCCGCATATTGCATGGACATAGCCTCCCTCTGTTTATCAATTTGTTGATATCTGCCATAGAAGCAGCTTATAGAAGGCATTAGCAGATTGAATCTTGGCCAGTAAGTTAAAGCTCATAACTTCTTAATTTAGGGGTTGGTGATCCACTGTAAATAATTGGCCATGTGTCCTTGTTCCAATTGGAATAAGCAAGGGGTCAGGGGAGACACGTTTTCCTCGCAGGCTGTTACTCATATCCACGAATACTCTTGTTCTAATAGCTTAGTTTTCAAGCAGCTATATGCTTCTGATAGGGAAAGAGGGACTAACGACTCTAATGAAAAGCCAAGAGTGTTGATTTTTCCCTCAACTAGTTTCAGCCACCTAGAATTTGCATAGTCGGAAAGCATGAGGTGTAACAAACTGGAGTGATCCTGCAAATAGTGGATACGTAGCCAGTATCTGACAGTTCTCAGCCAGGCCATCGTGGCATATGATATTTGCCCGAGTTCTAAAGACATAGTGTGTAACAGACTTCCCTCTGTGATGCACCTCTGAAGATGCCAGCCACAGAGGCAGGCAAAACGTTAGGAACAAGATCCACCAGACCACGGCCACACAGCCCAGAAAACCCACCAGAACCAGTTGAATCCGGCCGTGAAAGCCTTCGACAATACATTGCTGAGCACTGTTTTCGGAAAGAGTGCTCAGGACAGAGGTCTGGGGAAGGAGGCCAGTTAATTATTGGGGCTGAAAGGAGAGGGAGGGTGTTATCCCCATTCTGGATCTGCACCCAAAGTATCTACTTAACCCCTTGCGACCCAGAGATCTCTAATGCTAGGCATGGGGTCAGCTTGGTGTCGTGGTTAACCTGTCAGACTAGGATCTGGGAAACCCAGGTTCAAACCCCCAGATCCCCTGCTCTGCCACAGAAGCTCGCTGAGCGATCTTGGCCCGTCATATGCTTTCAGCCTCGCCTACCTCACAGGCTGTTGTTGCGAGGATAAAACAGAAGAGAGGGGAACGACGTAACCAGTGGTGGGATTCGGCCGGTTCTGCACCACTTCGGCAGAACCGGTTGTTAAAATGGTGCTTGTATACAATTAGCTGTTAAATTATTTGAAGCCCACCACCGGAACCGGTTGTTAAATTATTTGAATCCCACCGCTGGATGTAACCCACTCTGGATCGCCACTGGGGAGAAAGGTTGGGATATAAATGAAGCAGAGAAATTCCTGCTGGGATTTTTGACTCCTGTAGTTCATTCTTTAAACATGGTGTGGGATCTGCACCGTCCTGCGCATTTCTCTGGCCGCCATCCTCTCATGACCTGTCCCTACAAAAATTCTCAGGGACACCCCCACCCCACAATTCTGGAATCCTTCCTAAAATTTGCTTGTTTTCCTCGCGTTGCTCTGACAGGTAATCCTTACACCTGTAGTGACAAATGCATCTGTCAGCTGCTCACAGTGACCTACGGAGAGGGATATGGGGACGGGGTGGTGGTGGGGGGGTAGTGAGAAACAGGAAGGAGGCCAGGGGGAGAATTAGAGCAGGAGGTGGCAGGAATGCCCTACCCCTTTGCCCGCCTGCTAGCAAGAGACCCAGTAGTGACTTTGCCTTTATTATGGAGAGCCAGCTCTCCCTTCTGTCTGCTTGTTTCCTAATTGCTGGTCTTGTAAATTGCCTGATTTATGGCTCCGTTCATCAGTTCTGGCCCTGGGGTATAACATACTTTCCCTTCTAGGCTGGGAAGAGGAGAACGAATTAACAATCCTGCTGTAGGTTCAATAAGGAGTCGAGTGTTTGGGGATCTTTATTGGGCGGCTTGTGCCAAGATCTGCCGCTGCTGCCTCTCTCTCTCTCTCTCTCTCTCTCTCTCTCTCTCTCTCTCTCTCTCTTTTCACCCCCTTGCATTTCATTGGGTTTCATCGGCAGCCTCTTTCCCTTGTCCCGGGCAGCAGCTGTCTCAGAGATGCTCAATCACAAGGGCAGTCTTTGAAGTGTCCTACAAGAACAGCCGCCCCAAGAGCTCCTTGGTTTCACAGCCATGTCGCTGCAAACTTGGCACCGGAGCCAAGTCCTTGAAAGATGGCTTTTTGTAAAGGGAGAGTCTGGGGGGGGGCAAGGGGGGAGTGATCTGCTTGAATCCTGATGCTTTGCTGAAGGAGAACAGGGACAGAGAGAGGAGGACGGGGGAAGCCCAGCTTGCTGGCACTTGAGGTACTGTAGCAGTGGTGGCGAACCTATGGCACTCAGAGCCCTCTCTGTGGGCACGTACAGAGTTCCTCCCCCACATCTAGGCTGGCCTGGGGCGCTGGGCTCGATTATTAGCATTAAACCTAAGACCTAGTTTTGGGAAAAGCAGTGTAGGTAACCCTGTTAAGCGCTGTTAAACACTACTGATTTTCATGGGAAGAATGAAAGCGTGATCCTTTACCTGGGAGTAAGCTCAGTTGCTGGCAATAGGGCTTGCTTCTGAGTAAACCCTCCTAGGGTCATGATTCACCCGTTGGAAGTGTTGCACGGTTGCTTCAAAGCAAAGCCACCGACTACCACCAAGTTTACTCCCGAGTAACGCACGCTTTGGAGCCAACCATTTTTTCTAAACTAAAACCTCAGTATTCAGGTTAAATTGCCATGTTGGCACTTTGCAATAAATAAGTGGGTTTTGGGTTGCAATTTGGGCACTCGGTCTCGAAAAGGTTCGCCATCGCTGTACTACAGGGAGCACGAAGCACCAAATCAGTCACCAGAGAACCCAGAAATGGGACTGCTTCATACCCTTGGAGCAGTGGCTCTTAAGCTTAACGTCTCTGTGGTGGTTGGAAGTGAGTCACAGCCGACGTATGGACGGCAACCCTGTAAAGATTTCAAAGGCAAGAGATGTTCAGAGGTGGTTTGCTCTTGGCTTTCTCTGCATAGCAACCTTGGAGTTCCTTGGTGATTCAGGCGGGAAATCAATATAATTAAATAAATCTTTTGTTTACGTACTTTGCCACATTTTAATTTTTTCCCATCTGCCTTTTAACTGTTGTTGCTGAGGGGAGCGGGGAGAATGCAAATAGGTATTGCCGAAGGCTTTCACAACTGGAATCAACCGGCTGTTCTGGGTTTTCTGGGCTGTGTGGCCGTGGTCAGGTAGTTTCTCTCCGACATCTTGCTGTGACATACCTCGGAAGATGGCAGCCATCAGTGGAAGGCAGGGGCGTACCGCCCAGGGGGACATACGGGGTCAAATGTCCACAGGCTGCAGCCACTTAGTCACGTGCCCCCCCGAAAATCACCCCCACACCTCTACCCCCTGGTCCGTGCACTGATTTCAAGATGTGGGTGAAACATCAGGAGCAAAAACTACCAGACCTTGGCCACACTGCCCAAAACCCCCACAACAGCTAAGTTGCAAATACTTTGTAACATGTGCTATAAGAGAGATGATGATGATATTATATTATATTATATTATATTATTTTATTTTATTATTTTATTATCTTATTATCTTATTATTTAATATACCGCCCCATCCCCGAAGGGCTCTGGGCGGTGTACAACATAAAATAGTATATATAAAATCAGCATGAATATAATTTCCATAAATACACTTAAAACAGTAATTGTTTTATTGATGAGTTAGATGGCTCATTCTCTGGGGATCAGAGTGATGTATAAATCTCCAGGGAGGGAAGGAATCACATTAGAACTGCAGGCAGCATTTTAGGGACAAGGGTGACCCCAGGGGGTTGAGGATTAACAAGGATTCAAACAAGTTCTTGGAAGACCTTGGACTGAACCGTCCCCTTTATTATAGAGGCTCATTTAATTATTTACTAGAAGCCCTCAGCCAGAGAACTGGCTGGTTAGGTCCGATCGATATGTGAAATTCAGTCCCACTGCTCCTTGGCCCTGAAAGACCTCTAGGGTTACTAGGTCACAGAGCTGGAGTGACAGCCAAGAGTTTTGGGGAGTGTGAGCGTTCGAAAGTCAAGTAGAGAAGCTCTTCCATGGTCTAAGCTTCTGAACAATTTGGTTCAGCCAGGTGCAACTGAACTACGGTGGGGTGTTTAACTTTGGTACTCATGAAGCTCGAGTAAGTTAAAAAGGGAAGAAGAGTTTTGGATTTATACCCCACCTGTCTCTCCTGTAAGGAGACTCAAGGTGGCTTACAAGTTTCTTTCTCTTCCTGTCCCCACAACAGACACCTTGTGAGGCAGGTGGGACTGAGAGAGTTCTGAGAGAACTGTGACTAGCCCAAGGTCCAATAATAATAATTCTTCTTCTTCTTCTTCTTCTTCTTCTTCTTCTTCTTCTTCTTCTTCTTCTTCTTCTTCTTCTTCTTCTTCTTCTTCTTCTTCTTCTTCTTCTTCTTCTTCTTCTTCTTCTTCTCCTTCTTCTTCTCCTTCTCCTTCTCCTTCTCCTTCTCCTTCTCCTTCTCCTTCTCCTTCTCCTTCTCCTTCTCCTTCTCCTTCTCCTTCTCCTTCTCCGCTAATCTCCCTTCCCTCATCAGAATCTCTGTAAGCTCCACCTCCAAAATCTCCCACCTGGAGATGACAGTAGTACTTTAGAAAGTAGGGATCTTAACCCTGCTCTTCCTTCCCTGCACAGGATACAGATGGAGGATAAATACAGGCATGAGTTTCTAGGTTGCAGCCTCTCCCTCCTTCCCCACTCCATGGTTTAATATGGCCTCTTCTACTCTTACTGTGTCTGGGATTGATACAAGTTTTTTCCTTCCCAGTCATGGCCAGAGTGTAGCCAGGAGAGAAGTTTTATTAACTTGGGTAGCCCTCTGTGCCAACTGCATTAACTGCATCGGCTCTTAGTGGCAACCTGACATAGAAGATACGCTCCAGTTAGAAAGGAAATGAAGGCTGCTCCATAGGGCAAAGCACCAAGAGGAGGAAACCGTTGAGAAGCACAAAGTGGGTCACTTATGTCAGTAACAACTTTGTGAGAGGCCAGCTTCATGTCAGTCACGATGAAATAGCTACACAGAAGAGAGACGATAAAGAAGAAGAAGAAAGAAAGAAGAAGAAGAAGAAGATGGAGGCGGAGAAGGAGAAGGAGAAGCCAGCTTCATGTCAGTCACAATGAAATAGCTACACAGAAGAGAGATGATAAAGAAGAAGAAGAAGAAGAAGAAGAAGAAGAAGAAGAAGAAGAAGATGATGATGATGATGATGATGATGATGATGATGGAGGAGAGGCCAGCTTCATGTCAGTCATGATGAAATAGCTACACAGAAGAGAGATGATGAAGAAGAGGAAGAAGAAGAAAAAGAAGAAGAAGAAGATGGAGGAGGAGAAGGAGAGGCCAGCTTCATGTCAGTCATGATGAAATCGCTACACAGAAGAGAGACAATGAAGAAGAAGAGGAAGAGGAAGAAGAAGAAGAAGAAGAAGAAGAAGAAGAAGAAGAAGAAGAAGAAGAAGAAGAAGAAGAAGAAGAAGAAGAAGAAGAAGAAGAAGATGATGATGATGATGATGATGCAGGAGGAGGAGAGGCCAGCTTCATGTCAGTCATGATGAAATAGCTACACAGAAGAGAGATGATGAATTAGAAGAAGAAGAAGAAGAAGAAGAAGAAGAAGAAGAAGAAGAAGACGACGACGATGATGATGATGATGATGATGATGATGATGATGGAGGAGGAGGAGAGGCCAGCTTCATGTCGGTCATGATGAAATAGCTACACAGAAGAGAGACGATGAAGAAGAAGAGGAAGAGGAGGAGGAAGAAGAAGAAGAAGAAGAAGAAGAAGATGATGATGATGATGCAGGAGGAGGAGAGGCCAACTTCATGTCAGTCATGATAAAATAGCTACACAGAAGAGAGATGAAGAAGAAGAAGAAGGAGGAGGAGGAGGAGGAGGAGGAGGAGGAGAAGGAGAGGCCAACTTCATGTCAGTCATGATAAAATCGCTACACAGAAGAGAGATGATGAAGAAGAAGAGGAAGAGGAAGAAGAAGAAGAGGAAGAAGAAGAAGATGATGATGATGATGATGATGCAGGAGGAGGAGAGGCCAGCTTCATGTCAGTCATGATGAAATAGCTACACAGAAGAGAGACGATGAAGAAGAAGAAGAAGAAGAAGAAGAAGAAGAAGATGATGATGATGATGATGATGATGATGATGATGATGATGAAGGAGGAGGAGGAGGAGGAGGAGGAGAGGCCAGCTTCATGTCGGTCATGATGAAATAGCTACACAGAAGAGAGACGATGGAGGAGGAGGAGGAGGAGGAGGAGGTGGTGGTGGTGTTGGTGGTGGTGGTGGTGAAGGAGGAGGAGGAGGAAGAGGAGGAGGAGGAGGAGAGGCCAGCTTCATGTCAGTCACGATGCAATAACTATACAGAGGAGAGTTTCGGAAGACCTCTGCTGGATGAAAAGAAAGCTCCCTCCAACCCAGGAAGGAAGTGAATAAACAAACACGTCTCTTCCAGTCAAACCGTTAACTGAAGATGCTGTGATTGGAACCCGGGCCCTTTTGGAGTCCATTCTCTGCCCCTAAACTCCAACCCGCCTGTCTTTCCTTCCAACCTCTGCTCAGCTTTCAGAGTTGGAAAACAACAACAAAAGCTCATTTTTTAAAGGTTTTTTTTAAAACATATATTTAGGAAGGTCACCGCAGGGAAGCTGTTTGAGAGGCATTTCTGGAGGAGCAGCGTTTCAGACCAGTAATTACTAGGCCAGCTGAAAAGAGACTGTTTTCCAGGTGCCGCACGCTGGAGGCACAGATGAGCCTCAGTGACTTTGCAATGAGAATCAACAGTCCCAGGTCCCCGAGCAGAACCTTGGAAAACAAGGGCGAACGGCAGTCGGGAATGAGTGCCGCCGTCTTCTGCAATCCTTCCTGTTTCCCAGGGGCAGGCCTGGTTTTCTGAAACATCCATGTTTTGTTTCATTCCTGTGTATTTGGGTTGTCATTCTGCCCATTTCAGTCCTCTCCCCAGGGCTGAAAGACGTTACATTTTCGAGTGAGAAAGTGGAGGCACTGGCGTAATGCCCATTGGGCAAGGTGGGCAGCTGCCCAGGGCATCACCTTGTGGGGGGCATCAAAATGCTGGGTTCGTTTTTGGGTATTTTAGTGGTTTTCCATTTTTGGCCTGCAGGGGGCGCAGTTTTTAGGCTAGCGGCACCAAAATTTCAGCGTATCATCGGGAGAATGTCCTTATGCTACCCCCCCCCCCAAGTTTGGTGAGGTTTGGTTCAGGGAGTCCAAAGTTACGGACTCCCAAAGGGGGTGCCCCTATCCCCCATTGTTTCCAATGGGAGCTAATAGGAGATGGGGGCTACAGTTTTGAGGGTCCATAATTTTGGCCCCCCCTGAACCAAACTGCACCAAACTTGGGGGGTATCATTAGGGCAGTCTCCTGATAATATGCTGAAGTTTTGGTGCTGATATGTCTAAAAATGCACCCCCTGCAGGTACCAATGTTCTGGTGCAAAAAAATTGGTCGTGGTGGAGTGGCCGCCCATGGGGGGGGGGCATCCAACTCAGGTTTTGCCCAGGGCTATAGTTTGCCCGGGGCTGCCTCGTTACGCCCCTGTGTGGAGGCCTCTGCGTTGGGAAATATCTGGGGATTTCAGAGGTGGAAGGCAAGGGTTGGGGGCGGGAGGGGACGTCAATGGGGTCTAATGCCATAGAGTCCACCTTCCAAAGCGACCAGTTGCTCCAGGTGAACCGTCACCTGGAGATCAGTTGTTATCCCGGAAGATCTCCAGCTGCCGCCTGGAGGTTGGCCACCCCACGTCTTGTCTCAGGCTCATGTATCAATCGATTCGCGTGAATGCTAAAACTCTAGGAGCAGCAGTGGCGTAGTGGCAAACAGCAGATGCGCTCTAATCTGGAGGAACCGGGTTTGATTCCCCGCTCTGCCGCCTGAGCGGTGGAGGCTTATCTGGGGAACCAGGTTAGCTTGTGCACTCCAACGCGTGACCTTGGGCTAGTCACAGTTCTTCAGAGCTCTCTCAGCCCCACCCACCTCACAGGGAGCTCGTTGCGGGGGGGAGGGAGGAGTTTGTAAGCCACCTTGAGTCTCCTTACAGGAGAGAAAGGGGGGATACTTCCAAACTCTTCTACTTTATGTGCTTGTGCTGTGGGTGGCCAAAGGCACTTCCCTTGTAGAAAGGAAGAACGCTCCTTGCTCTGAGACTGAGGTTTTCAACAACAGCACAGTCCCTTCGGACCCCCTGCAGCCGTGGAGTTGATTAATAGTGCTGATGAGCCACAGTGAGCAGGAAGCGCCATCAGGGGTATAGGAGGGCAGAAACCAGCAGGAGGCTCAGTCGCTTTTAGCCGGAGCGATTTCCCCTTCCCACCCCATTTCCACTGGAGCTGACAAACGTCTCACTCCGGTCTGGCGTGAGCACATGGAAAGGAGCGTGATGCGAGGGCTGCAGGCTTGCCGGTAGCCTGCGGGCAGCCCTCTGGCGCAAGTCACTTTGGGAGCCGAACAGCCAGATCCGCACTTTGCAGAACACGTGTTCCTGATCTGCCACACGCGGCCCAGGGAAGGGGATGCTGAGGGGCAGGATGGCTAGCAGGATGGCAGCGAACATCTGGTGAACCCCGTGCCTTGGTTTGAAATAGGGAGCGTGCAGGTTTTTATTTTCCAGACCAGATGAACAAAAGTCAGTTTGTGGATGGCTCAAGGTGGATCTCACCCACTTTTCTGTAGAACAGGGGTCTTCAAACTATGGTCCTCCAGATGTTCATGGACTACAATTCCCATCAGCCCCTGCCAGCATGGCCAGATGGTAGGGCTCATGGGAATTGTAGTCTATGAACAGCTGGAGGGCCATAGTTTGAAGACCCCTGCTGTAGAAGAAGAAGAAGAAGAAGAAGAAGAAGAAGAAGAAGAAGAAGAAGAAGAAGAAGAAGAAGAAGAAGAAGAAGAAGAAGAAGAAGAAGAAGAAGAAGAAGAAGGGAGGAGGAGGAGGAGGAGGAGGAGGAGGTGGAGTTTGGATTTATACCCTCCCTTTATCTCCTGTAGGGGACTCAAATCTCCTTTCCCTCCCTCCCCCACAACAAACACCCTGTGAGGTGGGTGGGGCTGAGAGAGCTCTGAAGAACTGTGACTAGCTCAAGGTCACCCAGCTGGCATGTGTTGGAGTGCACAAGCCAATCCAGTTCCCCAGATAAGCCTCCACAGCTCAAGCGGCAGAGCAGGGAATCAAACCCGGTTCTCCAAATTACAGTGCGCCTGGTCTTAACCACTTCACCACCCTGGCCCTCTGGGCCCCATGGCCCCACGGAGACTCCTCCCCTCCCCAAACCTTGTCCTCACCAGGCCCCACTCCCAAATCTCCAGGAATTTCCCAATCCAGAGTTGGCAACCATCCCTCCCTTGGCTGAAAGGAATCTAATCTAGAAAGGAAGCTAATCTAGTTCATCAGATATGCCTCCACAGCTTAAATGGCAGAGCGGGGAATCAAACCCGGTTCTCCAGATTAGAGTGCACCTGCTCTTAACCACTACGCCACGCTGGCTCTTGCAGCCTCTCCCATGTGTCTGTTTTTTTGGTCCAGGACAGGTTCCTGCTCCCCACTGCAGCTGTCAAAAAGGGTGTTTTCTCTCACTGCAGCAGAAAAGCTGTTGCATGCCAACCCGTTATGTTTTTGATAGACAAAGCTGGGTCAATAAGTAGTGCGCCTGCTCACCTGGATGAACCACGCTAGCCCAATCTTGTCAGAGCTTACAAACGAAGCAGGGTCAGCCCTGGTTGGTACTTGGCTGGGAGCCCACCAAAGAAGTCCAGGGTTGGTTTGCAGAGGCAGCCAATGGCAAAACCATCTCTGAACATCTCTTGCTTTGAAAAAATATTCCCTTAGCACAGAGGTCTGCAACCTGTGGCTCTCCAGATGTTCATGGACTACAAATCCCAACTGGCCATGCTGGCAGGGGCTGATGGGAACTGTAGTCCACGAACATCTGGAGAGCCGCAGGTTGCAGACCCCTGCCTTAGCACAATATCCAACGAACAGGTAGATGCAGCGAAACCTCTGTAGTGAGGAAGACTGCTGTTGAAGCAGGTCTTCATTTTAGGAGGCCCTGCTTTAAATGACCCAAGGACCCGGACTCCGTCTCGTTCCATCCCCAAGAACTCTCTGCCTAGGGCAGGGGTCTGCAACCTGCGGCTCTCCAGATGTTTATGGACTACAATTCCCACCAGCCCCTGCCATTGGCCATTGTAGTCCATGAACATCTGGAGAGCCGCAGGTTGCAGACCCCTAGGGGACTGGTCGCTATACGGATGCCGTGCAGACCCCTAGGGGACAGGTCGCTATATGGATGCAATGCATTTACCGACAGATGCATCTGAGAAAAAAAAATGTCCCGTAATCAATCTGTTAGTCTTTAAGGTGCCACAAGGTTGTCATCATCTGGGGGGTGGGGGGTGGACTAACGCAGCTCAGCCCTCTTTTATTCCTCTCTCTGTGTTGGTGCCCAGCTGGAGGTGGGGCGAGGGGCAGCAGCTGTGGAGCCTGGGCAGGCATCTGGTGAGTAACCTACTATAGATCATGCAACGAGGAGCAGAGTCGGCCTTTGTCCGCAGCCTGTAAGAGAAGCACCCTCCTGGTTCCGAGCATATTAAAAGCTCCCGACTCGAAGCCATACGTGAGACAGTCCAGCCCCCCAGGAAGACCTCCAGCACATGCTTTAAGACCTCGCGTCTCCATTGTTACCGGGCGCCTCCCTTTCTTCATTCATGGGGCAGCTCCCTCCCACCTACTGCGTGAGGCTGAATATGTTCGGGGGGGTCACCCGTCCTCCCGACACACACACCGAAAATCTCTTTTTTCTTCTCCGTCGTTCCGGCAGCAACAAAAGGGGCAGGGAAGAAATTTATATCTCTTCGCCGACTAAAAAAGGGTTGACTTCTCATGGCGTTTGCGAGACCAGCTTTTTAAAAAACCCCACTCAGCTGTCACGGGATCTGTTTATTTACAGCTCTTCGAACATTGTCCGGCTTTTCCCCCCACAAGCATATGTACACAATAGCAAATGAACTGTTGTAGCTGGGAACAAAGGAAGGGCCACTTCTGAAAAGGCAAATGTCTCGAAAGGGCAGAGCTGGGTTTGATAGAGTGCGCGGCGGCCTCACAGACCAAATGGTCCGTCTCCAATAATATCTCCTGGCAAGAATTTCCCACAGGATTTTGTAAGATCTGTGGAATCTGGCCTTTGCAGGATATTAACCGTCCCCATTCCTCCAGACAGCAAGTTTCTGGCCATCACAGGGATGTATACGTTCTCAAATTGAGGAGATATTGAGGAGATATTGAGGAGATAGAAAAAGTGAGGAGATATTGAGGAGATAGAAAAAGTGCAGAGAAGGGCAACAAGGATGATTGAGGGACTGGAGCACCTTCCCTATGAGGAGAGGCTGCAGTGTTTGGGACTCTTTAGTTTGGAGAGGAGACGTCTGAGGGGGGATATGATTGAAGTCTACAAAATTATGCATGGGGTAGAAAATGTTGACAGAGAGACATTTTTCTCTCTTCCTCACAATACTAGAACCAGGGGGCATCCATTGAAAATGCTGGGGGGAAGAATTAGGACTAATCAAAGGAAACACTTCTTCACGCAACGTGTGATTGGTGTTTGGAATATGCTGCCACAGGAGGTGGTGATGGCCACTAACCTGGATAGCTTTAAAAGGGGCTTGGACAGATTTATGGAGGAGAAGTCGATTTATGGCTACCAATCTTGATCCTCCTTGATCTGAGATTGCAAATGCCTTAACAGACCAGGTGATCGGGAGCAACAGCCGCAGAAGGCCTTTGCGTTCACATCCTACATGTGAGCTCCCAAAGGCACCTGGTGGGCCACTGCGAGTAGCAGAGAGCTGGACTAGATGGACTTTGGTCTGATCCAGCTGGCTTGTTCTTATGTTCTTATGTTCAAATACAGCCGTGTCTTGAAATGGTGCTGGGGAGGTTGAATTTCCCTGCCGCACTTAGCTATCTTGTCTTTGCATTCTCCACGGCCCTTGGCTGCGTCGGCCGGAGTTGTGCAGGGGCTACAGAAGGGCCTCCAGCCTTGCCGAATCTGTGGGTTCTTTTGGAATTTTGAAAACAGGAAGTGGGGGCCACCACAACATGGCGGCCTCAAGGAAGGCGGATTCAGTCAACCACCAATCGACTGAAGCCGAATTCCCACTGAAAATTTAATCTAGATACAACCCAGTTTCAAAAGAATCGGCACCTTTTCATCCAGGTTCCAACATCCTCACTGCAGCATGTTTCTAGTGAAGACGTCTAGGCCTGCCCCTTGTGGGGTGCCTGCTGTCAGGGGTGTAATTGATAAGCTAGCAGCACCAAAATTTCAGAGTATCTTTAGGAAACCCTCCTGATGATACCACCCAGGTTTGGTGAAGTTTGGTTCATGGAGGCCAAAGTTATGGACCCTCAAATGTGTAGCCCCCATCTCCTATTAGCTCCCATTGGAAACAATGGGGGATGGGGCACCCCCTTTGGTAGTCCATAGCTTTGGACCCCCTAGACCAAACTTCACAAAACCTGGGTGGTATCAGTAGGAGACCCTCTTGATGTTACCACCCAGGTTTGGTGAAGTTTGGTTCATGGAGGCCAAAGTTATGGACCCTCAAATGTGTAGCCCCCATCTCCTATTGAAGAAGAAGAGGAGGAGGAGGAGGAGGAGGAGGAGGAATTTGGCTTTATACCCCCTTTATCTCCCTCCACCCTGAGAGAGCTCCAAAGAACTGTGTCTCTCCCAAGGTCACCCAGCTGGCTTGTGTTGGAGTGCAGAAGCTAATCTGGTTCAACAGATAAGCCTCCACAGTGGCAGAGCGGGGGAATCAAACCCGGTTCTCCAGATTAGAGTGCACCTGCTCTTAACCACTACACCACACTTGCTCTCTGCTACCATGGGGAGAAGCACTCCTAACTGTCCCATGAATGAAAGAAACTCGTTTGGTGGATACACGTGAGAGAGCCTTTTCAGTGCTAGCCCCATAATTGCAGAACAGCCTCCCCAGGAAGGCGCACCTGGCCCCACTCACTTGCAATCTTTCGGAGGCAGCAAATGATGGTTTTATTTAGGGCTGCATTTTATTGAAGGTGTCCTAAGCCATGGTTTTAAATGTGGGTTGCATGTAGTTCAGTGTACTCTATTTGACATATTTTATTTATATAGCGTGCCATCTTGAGCTCTGGAAGGAAGAAAGGTGGCTGATAAATGCTTTAAACCAATCAACCAACCAACCAATAAATAAATGTTATTTAAGCTTTCTTTTTTTAAAAGGCAAGGAGAGAATGCTGGCTTATAGAGCTCCTTTTCCTTTAACTGTTTCACAAAACAGGGAGTGTTGGCAGAAGCCGGGGTGAAAAGCTGGCCCTGCCAAAATTCCCTTGTGTACGGGCGCTCCCTTTGCATCCGCTCATGCTACAGAAAAGAAGAAATATAAACACATCGCTTCAAAAATGAACATTAAGTGAACAAATGAACAGAAATGAACATTAAGTGAATCCATAGTGTAGGTTGGGACCATAGTGGGTCAGAAAAGGTTCAAGGTTACTTCACTATGGTGAACATACCCATGTGGTCACTTCATCTTGTTTTTTTTTGGGGGGGGGGTGCATGTTATGTACGGCTTCTGTTTAGAAGAAGAAGAAGAGTTTGGATTTATATCCCCCCTTTCTCTTCTGCAGGAGACTCAAAGGGGCTTACAATCTCCTTGCCCTTCCCCCCTCACAACAAACACCCTGTGAGGTAGGTGGGGCTGAGAGAGCTCCGAAGAGCTGTGACTAGCCCAAGGTCACCCAGCTGGCGTGTGTGGGAGGGCACAGGCTAATCTGAATTCCCCAGATAAGCCTCCACAACTCAAGTGGCAGAGCGGGGAATCAAACCCAGTTCCTCCAGATCAGAGTGCACCTGCTCTTAGCCACTGCTCTTAGCCACTGCTCTCTTTCTTTAGTCCCAGATAAGCGTGAAGCCAGGTTCTTAAACATGTCCAGTAAAAAGGGAATTAGTTATATGTTTTAATGGCCTTGCCCGTATTTTTTTTTTAATTAGCCTTCTCCAAGCGGGCACATTGTGTACACTAGCTTAGTATTTGATGTCCTCATATTTAAATGCCTTGCGGGAATCAGAGGAATAACACGCTTCTGTTTTGAGGGAGAGAGGACATCGCGCCAAGAGTTAATGATCTTCTGGGCAGAGTTTTGGAAGAAGGCAGAAGGCACAAAGTGGGCGGGAGCCTTCTGCCTCATGCCAGCATCCAAGAAGCGAATCATTGCTATTCTGGACCACAGAGCTTCCTGGGCTACCCTCGGCCAGACAGGCACTGAGCAGATAATTAAAAGGCATCGGTAGTGTCGAGAGGGTATTAGGAGGCTCCGAAGCCGCTGAACTGGAATTCTTCCTCAATGGACACAGTTAAGAGTCAGAGCTGTAGCCCCATCCTTAAAAATTCTGGACAGGGTGAGGAGCAGTAATAAGACAGGGGTGAACAGAGGCGAAGCAAGGGGGGGCAGCGTCCGATGCACCGTTGCATTCTCCGCCCCTGCCCTGGAACGCCCTCACCACACCCCCACAAGGGCGCGCGCCCAGTGCGTCGCACACCCCCTCGCCCCCTTGGAGGTCTGCCTCTGGTGGTGGATTCTTCACTGCATGAATATAACGTCTTTGGGACGTTATAAGAAGATCTGTTTTGGGGTTTGGGGTTCCTGCAGCACGGGAGAACACAAGCGTTGCCAGCCAAAATGGATCCCCCCCCCTGCCTGCTGCTCAGAGCTCTGGTCAGTTTCAGAGTGGCCATTTCATGTGCCCCAGGGGATTTCACGTGGCGATTCCCCGCGGAGGTTTCCCCTGCTTGCAGCTCATCCATTTCCTACTGCGCTGTAAAAAATAATAATCGATGAATAAAGTTTGTTTAGTCTAGTGCAGCGATGGCGAACCTTTTTGAGACCGAGTGCCCAAATTGCAACCCAAAACCCACTTATTTATTGCAAAGTGCCAACACGACAATTTAACCTGAATTCTGAGGTTTTAGTTTAGAAAAAACAGTTGGCTCCGAGGGGTGCGTTACTCAGGAGTAAGCTTGGTGGTAGTCGGTGGCTTTGCTTTGAAGCAGCCGTGCAACTCTTCCAATGGGTGAATCACAACCCTAGGAGGGTTTACTCAGAAGCAAGCCCCATTGCCAGCAACCGAGCTTACTCCCAGGTAAAGGATTGTGCTTTTGTTCTTTGCATGAAAATCAGTCGGGTTTAGCAGCGCTTAACAGGGTTACCTACACTGCTTCCCCAAAACTAGGTCTTAGGTTTAATACTAATAATTGAGCCCAGCAGCCCAGGCCAGCCTAGATGTAGTGAGGGGGAGGGCACTCTGTTTGCGCGTGCCCACAGAGAGAGCTCTGAGTGCCACCTCTGGCACCCGTGCCATAGGTTCGCCATCACTGCCCTAGTGTTCCCGTACACGTGTAGTTTTTCTGCTTTTTTGAGGGGGCTGTCTGTGAGGCTCCCTCGACACAAATACGTGCCTATTGCAGATTCTCTAATCCAATCGACCCAGCTTTGCAGACATCCCCCTCAAAAAATAACAACAGGAAAATCGACATGTGTACTCGTGCAGTTTTTGTTACTTATGTAGATGCAGCCTCTGGGGTTGCCTTATGAAGAAAGAGATGGAGTGGAGAGAGATATTAACCCCTTCCTTCTCTGGGGCGGGGCCATGTCTCAGTGAGGGCATCTGCTTGCAGAGGGTGCCAAGTTCAGTCCCTGGTGTTGTCAGTTAAAGCGTCTGGCAACAGGTGATGTGAAAGGCCTCTGACTGAGTTCCTGGAGAGCCACTGCTGGTCTCAGTAGAGAGTACTGTCTTGGATGGACCATGGGCCTGATTCAGTGGACCCTTCCGCACACGTGGAATAAAGCACTTTCAATCCACTTTCACAACTGTTTGCAAGTGGGTTTTGCTCTTCTTCACAGTAAAATCCAGCTGCAAAGTGCATTGAAAGGGGATTAAAAGTGCATTAAGGAGCAGCAGTGGCGTAGTGGCTAAGAGCAGTGGCTAAGAGCAGGTGCACTCTGATCTGGAGGAACCGGGTTTGATTCCCAGCTCTGCCGCTTGAGTTGTGGAGGCTTATCTGGGGAATTCAGATTAGCCTGTGCTCTCCCACACACGCCAGCTGGGTGACCTTGGGCTAGTCACAGCTTCTGGGAGCTCTCTCAGCCCCACCCACCTCACAGGGTGTTTGTTGTGAGGGGGGGGAAGGGCAAGGAGATTGTAAGCCCCTTTGAGTCTCCTGTAGGAGAGAAAGGGGGGATATCAACCCAACTCCTCCTCCTCCTCCTCTTCTTCTTCTTCTTCTTCTTCTTCTTCTTCTTCTTCTTCTTCTTCTTCTTCTTCTTCTTCTTCTTCTTCTTCTTCTTCATTATTCTGCATGTGCGGAAGGGGCCAGTGTGAAGCCGCTTCATGCGTTTTTGTGTGTTCCAGCGTTGTTTTCTTGCTGGCAAAAGCCAGGCACCTGAGATTTTTACTGCCGCTGGGCAAAAATGATAGGGATACCCGTGAGCAATACGGGCACTAGTGGAAAGTAAAAGCAACGTTGTTTTTTCTGCGAGGGGAAGAAGCCACGGGAGAAAGGGTTAAAACCCTTTCTTTCCCTCTTGCCTCCCCTGGAAAACAACCACTTTTATAAGAAACTAGGAAGAAATCCTATCAGGTGGCAGTTCACCGCTCAGCATTGTTAGAAGTAAAAGATCAGATCTCTTGCTGTGTCTTTTTAACCATAAAAAGCAGTCCTGGGCTTTGGAGGAGAGTTAGAACATTATTACAAGGAGGAGAAAGCGTTTTCTCCGCTGCAGTGTTCCCCAGAAGAAATCTCACACGTGCAAAGCTGCCATTAGCCGCAGGAGGGGGGAAAGGTGGGTTCCAGTCAGGTACTGTTTTTCCCTCCAGGGTTAATCGCCTGGAGGAGAGCATGAATCTCTGTTTGGGGAAAATGTAAAGGGAAGAAAACTTAAACCTCGCTGCAACAGCGCCGTGCCCCCGCCGATCCGAACCATGCCATATAGCTGTTTTCAAAGGTTGAATTACACCTCGCCGCCGGAGCCAATCACAGATCCCTGATGTGGAGTATAGTTTGAGTCTTATTTAACATGCGGTTGAGGCGCCCAGCGGAGGGACCGTTTCCTGAGATTTGCATTTGCTCTTAAAACAAAACAAACAGAACAAGATGGGTAGAATCTGTTTCTAGGGTCTTCTGCCAGCTTTGGTCTGAAAAGGGGAGTGAATTCTCGAG
Source organism: Sphaerodactylus townsendi (assembly GCF_021028975.2). NCBI lineage: Eukaryota > Metazoa > Chordata > Lepidosauria > Squamata > Sphaerodactylidae > Sphaerodactylus > Sphaerodactylus townsendi. Next base: position 1,948,965 of record NC_059441.1, read on the forward strand.
TGGGTGGAAGAAACTGGAGTTAGCAGGGAAGGGGCTGCAGTCCCACCACTGAACCGGGCTTTGAGGGAGTCCTTCCCCACCTAATGCCTAATCCTTTTAACCAGAGATGACAGGAACTGCGCCGGGGACTTTCAGCATGCAAAACAAACGCTCTGCTACTGAGCTGTAATTTTCCCCGCGAACGGGAGAAGCTGAGCAAAAGAATGCCGTGTGAATATACGAAGCCGGCTTATGGCAAATAAGGCCGTTGGTCCCCGTAGATCAACATTATCTCCCCTGACAGCCAGAAGTTCTCTCTAGATCTTTAAGCACAGATAATGGCTGTCGTGGTGGTGGAAAGCGCCGCCAAGTCGCAGCCAACTTACAGTGGCTCTGTAGGGTTTTCAAGGCGAGAGATTATCAGGAGTAGTTTGCCATTGCCTGCTTCCTCATAACAACCCTCAACTTCCATAATGGTCTCCTGTCCAAGGGCTAACTCTGGTCAACCCTGATTGCTTCCAAAATCTGAAGGTACGAGGCTAGCCGGGCCCAACCAGGGCAAAGCATATTGGCTATTACACTAAGAAGAAGAAGAGTTTGGATTTATATCCCCCCTTCCTCTCCTGCAGGAGACTCAAAGGGGCTGACAATCTCCCTGCCCTTCCCCCCTCACAACAAACACCCTGTGAGGTAGGTGGGGCTGAGAGAGCTCCAAGAAGCTGTGACTAGCCCAAGGTCACCCAGCTGGCGTGTGTGAGAGTGCACAGGCTAATCTGAATTCCCCAGATAAGCCTCCATAGCTCAGGCGGCAGAGCGGGGAATCAAACCCGGTTCCTCCAGATTAGATACACGAGCTCTTAACCTCCTACGGCGCTGCTGCTCCTAAAGCAGTAATTCTCAACTGGATAGTCTTTTAACACAGGAAAACCCGGATATGAATGACTGTTATAGTGCATTTATGCATGCACTATTAAGCCCGTGGCTGTTTGCTTAGCGGTGGGGTTTTTATTTTGTTTACCTAGGGATTCTTCTCCTGTGAAGTTTCCCTAGCTACCAT